>NC_056728.1:719866817-720029317 GCF_019279795.1 Protopterus annectens
AATTTTTATCCCCAGGGTGGCGTTGAATTTGGCCCCCCCTTTTTTTTTTAACTCATGGGGGTTTCTAATTGTTAAAACTGAAAAGGGCTTTTCTTTAAACAAGGCTTTTGCCAGATCTGGGGATACTTAATTTTACTGGCACCTTTGACACTGCTGCTGCATCCGGATTACTGGTTGGGAATGCTTCTACCCATTTTGATTATCTATATGTGTAATCGCTAAACAGTCTTTGTTCCCTTCACATTTATGCAGATGTATGAATTCCATACAAATAGCATGGAACGGTTAGGGTGGTGTAGGTCAACTCACTCCCTTCGGTTTAAATACTCCCTGTGCATGATATCTACGGCAAACGTGACACGCTGCTCATGAGGTTTGTATGTGGTTCGTAGTTCCGTATGTTAGGGTATTCTGTTAACCAAATGTACCATCCCCTGTTGAGACATGTCTGTACCCATGGCTCCACAAAGCCGCATATCTGAATATATTAGACGTTAATATTGGCTTTCTCACTGTGGATATGTGCAGTCCGTGTTCAAGGATTGCTCCTCGTCATAACCACGTCGGCTTTTCTGCTTTTGTAGTTGCTGTTTGCATTGTTTGTACAGTTTCTACATCTAAACAGTCTGAGGTTTGTCATTCCTCATTCACACAGACACTTTCAAGTGTGTGGCTGCTTGTTTTGCAGGTGCATGAGCTCATGCCTCAACTTTTCTACTGTTATCCTGTTGCATTCTATGCCCTGCACATTTACAATTACCTACTTCAGTGGGTAACTGCATGTAGTGTAATGCATTCAGGTTCGTATCGCTTAATCGGTTTACCGGTGGATGTTATCATTCCCCTATTCTTCCACTGCTGCTCATAAACATGCACTGCACAGACAACAGAATGACTATCGGGACATATGTCCACACATCATTTTCGCTACAGTACAAGCACGTGTTAAAGCTATCTATTCTGCTGCTTGAGCAGACACGTTATGCTGCAGGGTTTGGCCGTCTACAATGTCATTATCAATAACTACTGCATAAACTACTTCATTCGTTCCTGTAGGACTCTGTCTACATGATCCGTACACATTAACTGTCACCTCTGCATCATCTAAGGGTATATCAGTGTTATCATGTCTGTGTGTAGTTATTTAAGCCATTTCGTATAGGCTACTGTGTGATGTACCATACACAGGTGTCAGACGTGATGTTCATAGGTTTCATGTTGTACAACGTTCAATCACCATGTGAGGTTGACTCAGTGGTATGGTCAGACATGACACATGTGTAGCACGAGTCAGGAATTCTATCTTCTCTTGCAGCAGATTGATGGCAACTGCATGACACATTCTCACAGTGAGAGGGTGGTCTAGTAACATTACGGCCGGGGCCTGTACTGCCATGGGTGCTACAACAACTGCCTGTACACAATGTGGCAGTGACCATGCCACAGTGTCCAACTGCAATGAGTAGTCATCTATTTGGCGTTGCTTACTTCCCTGCTGTTGCATCAAGACTGACGTCATATATCTCCGCTTACAATCTACGGTCTGACAACATGTGTTATGATTATTCACGAGACCTACTACAGCTGTTAAGGCTATCAATCGTTCTAGTCTGCATAACGCTGTTTCTGCTACTGTAATCCGGTGTACTATGTGTTGTGCTGCCATGGGTGTATTAAAGGTTAAGGCAAACAAGACAGCGGATTCCACAGCATTGTTTGGTATCCAGATGTAACATGTGTTAGTCGGCCCAGACGACATCATTCCCTTCTTGTTAGTTGGCTTGGGTGCTTATTATATTGCTACCTTCCTATCGTCATGTGATGTTCTACCCTACTTGGATACCAGATATGCCATGTAATTGACCTGTATTCTCTGTATTTGCAATTTATGCTTGCTTACTTTATGTCCGTGTTCTGCTGATTATCTCAATAATGATATTGTATCTTCCATACATTGCTGCTGGGTAGGGGCCGCAAGCAGAATATCATCAATTAAAGTGGAGCTTGACTGGCCCCGGGTGGAGTTGACACGGAATGTAGCTAGCCATCCCCTGTGAGAATATCGTTGTACTTTCACAGTAGCCCGATAGCCGGGTATGGCTGTATCTGTCACCCTGACTGTACAAGCAAAGCAATATGAACTATGTGGATGTATAGGTATTGCAAAGTAAGCATAGCTTATATGTACCACGGTAAGATACTTCTGTGGCATGTTCATAGCATTGAATATAGTGTGTGGGTCTGGCACCAACGCTGCCCTAAGTATTCTTACATTATTTACAGCTTATACATACTGTACCATCCGCCATTCCCCTTTTGGTTTCCGATCAGGAGATACAGGGGTATTGCATGGTGAATAGCGGTTACTTTGTGGATGGGGAATTCCCTCTCTGACTTTGCAGATATCTTCTGGTGTCCATGGTCTATACGCTACGGGGGTTGGGTCCTGGCCTTCCTGTCCTGCATGATGGTTCGGTACTTCAATTAATTGACAGATATCCTCACTCTGTTTTAGTACTGTGTTCTTACTCGGGTGTCCCTAGGTATGTTACGTGTTCGGGATGTGGTTTCAATAGCTTCTATTACATTTGTTCGTTGTGCTACCTCTGTTGCCACAGGATAGCGTGTGGGGACTAGCCTGCCCTCCCGCTTAATATCCTGCATGTGGTATCTGAGGTGGTAGGGTGTTGTGGGGGGGGGGGCGGTCGGTACTACTGTATTATGATCTTCTCTGTGTACGTATGATGCTTAGCCATTTGTAGTGTTCTATTCCCTTGTACACTACCTCAGTCCACCGATGTGCATGACGGATACCCAATTGTCGCTGTTTTGTCGCCTGCACATCTTAGGGCTGCCACCTTTTACAATGCACAATGTGGGACATTAGTGTTCGGAACGTGTAATTTGCCTGGAAAATGCATACCCACGGCCAGTACATAGGACAGGTATTCACGTTTTGCCAGGAGAGCGACCAATTGTTGTAGCATTTCAGTTGCTTATTCTGTTTATTATTATATTTTGCTGTTCCACATACAAATTTACTGTTTTACGCTACCATCTTGATATATATCTGAAATGTTTGTCCTGAGATATCAGGACATTTGACATTTGTTCGGTTTATTTACAGGACACGACTGGCCAGAGAGGGCATATCCCTCTCAGGGTGGAACAGGTGTTTACCTTGGAGCATATGCATCAAATTTTCAGGGATTACAATGTTTCAGTAACGATATGTTGCCTAATATACCATCAATGTCATATTTATTACCCCATTTTGCTGCGTAACTCACAATTATGTGCTCTCTGCGATTGCATATTCTTCACGTCACCCGTCAAACGCGGATCACATGATCTGTTGCTTCGATAATCTCCCATATCCTCTACACGACTGCTACGTACCCTTCTGTCATAACACGTGTGTCTCCTTCCCTGTATCCACTGTAGTGTCTACAATCACTATTTACTCTGCTGTGTGTTCCCCTGACCTATGTTCAGATTTAACAGTATGTGGGTAGGTCTTCGACGCGATATCACTACTGTTAACAGAAACACAATGTAGTCTGGTCCCTGATCTACAATAGACACAAAAAGGCAGACACTCCTTACCTGGGCCTCCTGTTTAAGGCTGCACGTTTTCTTCTTGGGATCCAGTTTTCCGCTTTTCAGCCACAGATCAGACAGTAAACAGCCTCTTTACACACAACAATTCAGTCGGAGGTCTTTTCATTCAAGAAGAACCATTTATGCATATTCTCCAGCGTACATGTCTAACCAGCCATGCACTCTGACCTGTAGCTTACCAAGGGAATTCCGGATTACAAGGATCACGATGTGAAATAAGTTGTTACAACCAGACTGTAGTTATCAGTAGGCTTTTCTAAGTGACAGCCGATAACACAGGAGGCTCGAGTTCGAAAGTTTTAGTAGTGTACACAGGCAGGCTAAATAATGTACAGTCCAAGTATGAGAGTTTTGTCTGACTCTATACAGTAAGCAGTTTCTTTATATAGTGTTTACAATCAGCTTTTGCCCACCTTACTGGCGTGGTCGGTCACAGGGCATTTCCATCACTATGGTCCGCAATAGTCTATACATACGTGGGTGCTGGGCTCGTGCTTTTAAATTGTTTTCTCATGGGAATAACACAGCCTTGCAAGGCACCTTGTACATTACAGTATCCTTTTGTGATTGTAGCTGTTTCAAGGACCCTAGACTGTTACGATACAGTGGACAGTTAATTTCTTAATCGTTGCTTTGTCTCTCTGGTAGGGAGTTGTACTGCTATCTTCCATTGAGCTCACAAGGCCATCCTCCTCTGGGGAAGGAGTGCTGTTATGCATGTACATACATTTATTGTTCTGTAACCCAGCAAATAATTAATGATGACAGACATGAGCCTGCTGTCCTGCTTACTGCCAGGTTCAGAATTCCATCACAGTACAGCTTAGCTTCACCAATTACATGCAGGCTTAGTTCTACTGCCATATTATACGGTACAATTCAATACATTATATAGTATTTAGAGTGTAAACTGGAACTTCATATGTGTTTCTATATATTTATGAACAACATCCATCCAGCCATATGCATGTTGTTCCGTCCTTTACCTTGACCGTGTGTATTTGTCCGTCCAGCCACGCTAATCTCCACATGTGATGTCCCAGTTTCCCCTTCTTTGCCTGTAGCACCCTGTTAGGACGTCCTGTGTGGTAGGCACCTGTTCCGCTATATGTGATCGACTTCACTGCAAAGATAATCATCGCTGCGGTGGTCCAACGACCCGACTTGTCCACATGTGTACACTTATGTGCACCGTGTCGTATGCAAACCTAGATGGTTTGGACGGGTACATACTACATGCCGGATGTACACATTCTGCTGACACATTCACATGCAGCCATTTACATATCTGTATCTGCGGTGGGTTGGTGACATGTGGGGTACGTATTTGCCCGCGTGGCATTGCCTAACACAAACTTCTTACCACAGTTCAGGTATGCACATTGTGTGTGGTTGTATAGCTGCACCACGGATGCTAGCAGGTTTGGGTGCAGGGGTATACATGGGTGTGACTGACATGTACAATGAGGCTATTGTGTAGTACATCCGAATGCATGGGTTCTGCTTCTGGATATTACACTTAATCATACACCATCCAGTGTATGCAACAGAGACGTTGCTGGGTCTGGGATATGTTGCTATGCACATGTTTGCCTGTGTTTGAGGTATCTTGCTTCCTTACTGTTGTTATGTCAGCACAGCTACCCGGCTATGTACTGTCACTACTGCTTGTGACCATTATGGTTGGCACCTTTTCCAATGCCCATAGTGGGGCATGTTATGTGGACACTTCGGAATTTGCAGGACTACACATACCCAGGACTAGTGCAGTTGACAGAACTTCACTTGTTTGCCATACTATGAGCTTATTCTGTAAGCGTTTGGGTTCCTTATTTCTTTTCTTATGCCATGTCTGTGTTCCATATCGTAATGTATATGTTTTATGCTACTATTTACATATATATTGCGGGAATTTCTTGTGGAAGGGGATCGGGGTCATTTGCCATTTTTACGATTCTTGCAGGCACACGACTGTCCAATCAGGGACTGTCCATGGCACATTGGGACAACAGGTAACCCTGGTGACCATGCCCATGTCGCTGCTGGGGTTTCCACCTTTTCCATTTTCCGATCTGGGATATTTCCGGGACTCACATCTGCCTTTACAGGCCGACACATACAAACGGTCACTATATAGCATAGAAATTCACTTGTTTGCCTAAATAATTTGCTTATTATTGTGGCAATTTCCTTGCTTATTCTGTTTATTGTGTCATTTAGGTATTTCTGTTACAGAAATAACCAATTCATGCTACCATTACATTACATACGGGATATCATTGTGTCCTACAATCGTAGCACATCAGCCATTTCTAATACGTTTTTCGGGACACAACTGTCCATGGAGAGACTGCCCCAACCAAAGTGGGACAGGTGGTGACCTTAGTCGCTGCTCCTATGTCGGTGCGGCGCTGACATCGGCTGTACACCTTCTCTGAGTGTAAACACTGACAGTGCATTGCGGGACGAAGCGGTCTTATGCGTATCCTTTGCTCCTTGGGCGGGTACACTTATGCCTTCGTGGCTTCTATTTGCTTCTCCGTTAATTTGGAGCAGGGACTATGTTGCATACTGTACGTGCGTTTCATTCTGCACGGGACCTGGCTGCTGCCATTACTATTGTGGGCGGACCGTGGCTGTCAGCACATTAGGTTGCTCACCTCATGCCGGCTTAGACACGCCTCCAGACGCATCCTACCTGGGCTCGCTCACGTACACTACGCACGTGTCTGTGATTCCGGTGCACTCTCATTAATATGTATATGGCGCTACTGCGCCGGATATTCCATGCATCGCCGGCGCAGGCCTTACGCCGGCCTTGCGCCGAGCTTCATGAATCCCGGGGTATGTTTACAAATCATGCATCAATTTCTTTTTAGTACAGTAAACTAACATGAAACACATCATACGGACAATAGCGGTGCATTGCTCATATTAAAATGGTTGACAAGGGTATGAATCCTAACTCTGATATTGTTATTTTAGGGATAGTTATGTATTTTCAGATAAAGTTTTGTTGAGACTTGAAGTGCTATGTATGCATAACTATAAATATTCTTATTGACAACATCTCAGGGCTTCAGAAACTTGTTTTATATAGATGTAATACTATTTCTGAACTCAGTGTTATTAGGAGAGAAGAGAAAACATAAGTTTCATTTTGTGTGTGTGTGTGTGTGTGTGTGTGTGTGTGTGTGTGTGTGTGTGTGTGTGTGTGTGTGTGTGTTGTGAGTGTATGAGAGAGATCTAAGCAGTGGAACATTTAAAGATTGTGACTGTGGGGGAAAACCCATATCAACAGTCTTTGGGTCACACGTCTCTGTAAAATAATATATTTTAGTAATTTTGGGTGATATTTTGAGTTACAGTGTTTTGTAATGAAATTGGTCACACGTCTCTGCAAAATAATATATTTTAGTAATTTTGGGTGATATTTTGAGTTACAGTGTTTTGTAATGACATTTTAGTGTGCTTATGATTTTTTGATTATCAAACCATTAGTTTGTCCTTCCAATTCACATATTCATTTTATCTCATTAGATACCATTTTTCTTTCAGCTTTTTCCTGGTTAGGGGTTGCCACAGCAAATCACCTGTCTGCTCATGATTGGCAGTGGAGTTTTACAATGTTGAGTTGCCAGCCCAGCACCCAATGTTCCACAGAAGGCACACACTCATGCCTAGGGCCAATTTAGAGTGTCCAATCCACCTACAGCATGTCTTTGGGATGTGGGAGTAAACCAGAGTACGCGGAAGAAAACCACATGACCACAGGGAGGACATGCAGACTCTGGATAGAAGGCACCCCAGCTAAGGATCAAACCAGAGAACCTCTTGCTGTGAGGCAGCAATGCTAATCTCTGCACCACCATGGCTCCCCTCTTTAGATGCCATTAACATATTAAATTATATCAAAAAACAAGTGGAAAACCTGTTTAGCTTGTGTTCTTTATCTGAGAGAAATATTGATTTATTTATTATTTATTAGCATTTGTTTACCAGTATAATCTTGGTGGACACAAAGCCCCTTTGATGCAGAGGTGCATACATTAAGTTTACAAAAGGTTACAGTAAGAGAGAGAGTAGTACAGGTCTAATAAAAGCATTACTAACAATTATTGGTTAATGATCAAAGGAGAAAAGGTACATATTACTGAAGAATATAGGCAGTCTTAACTATTAAACCAAAAGAAAAAGAAATAAAATATGATGAACATTAACAACAACTACCTAGATTTATTACATTACAGAAATAGCTTATTCGCATTTTACAAGTTACAGACATGGCTAAAGGTCTTAAATATTCAACAATAAAAGAAAAGAGAGTTAGCTATGTGTGAGCAATCAACAGCAAAAAAGCATAGCTACTACACTACAGGGTACATTTTTAGCATCGGCTTCTAGGTTTAGACTTATGTACAGTGTTCACAGATGAATACCTTAGCTAGTATGGGGGGGGGGGTAAGAGGGATGCTAGGTGTAGTTTGTAAGGTACCAGAGGAATGGCAGTATGCAGATGTAGGGCTACTGAGTTGTAAGACAGAAAATGAATTTGAAAAGTACAGTAAAAGGACAATACATGGATGCAGGTATACAGAATGGAAAGAATGGAAGAGTGTAATGAAATAAGTTGGACAAGTTTTGTGAGGGAGAAGGTTTAAGCAAAGGGGTTGGGAGAGGGTTGGGAGGGTGACCTAATGGTTAAGGTGTTTGCCATGCAAGCACAAGATGCAGGGTTTGAGCCTCACAAGGGATAATTGGCTAGGCTTAAAATGGCTCACAAGGGCAGTTAGCTTAGTACTAATCTATGAACCTATAGATATAAATGATTTATTTGGGATAATGACTACTGTTCATTATGTGAGTTTGTTGCATATCTTAGCAGTACGAATTTTCTGAAGTTTACATTTAGCTCTTCCAATGAAAAGATTTCATTTTTGGATGTGCAGGTTATTTTAGCCACAGATGGTATTGAGACAGAGATTTACAGTAAATCCTATAAGACTAATAACATCCTACATGCTAAAAGCATGCATCCTAAATCCATTAAGAGAAATGTGTCATAAGGACAATTTTATAGATCAGCTAGGCTGCACACAAAAAACAGCTGCATGTATGAATCTTTTGAAGGAATTTCCAGTAACTTTAGACATAAAGGTTATTCACAATATGATATAAATGAAGCACAAGATGAGGTTGTCTCAATCAGGGGCACTCATTTGAAGCCTTATTTAAATTCAGATATGGACTTGGTTAATAGTAGGGTAGTGAATCAGTCAAGCAAGGCTAGAATGTGCCATACTTTTTCTAATGATTCTTCTGTTGTATGTGATATCATTAGGAAACATTGGAAACTACTACAATCTGATGTTAAATATAAGCAGGTGTTGGGAGAGACACCACATTTTACTTTTAAGAACCAGAAATGTCTTAAGAGATTGCTTTTTTATAAGTCTAACAAAGCTACTGGTAACAGTAATACAGGCGATAAGTTAGGGACTCTCCCTTGTCAGAGATGCACCACGTGTGCTCATATTAACAATGATAATATATTTGTGCATCCTGTGACCGGGCATGTGTATGAACTTAAAGTCACTGCTGACTGTAATACGATGAATATTGTGTATTTAGCATCTTGTGAACTCTGCAAAATGTTTTATGTAGGTAAAACAAATCGGTGTTCAAGGGGCCGGATACGTGAGCATCTGTATAGTATTCAGAAAAATGATAGTAGAAATGCACTTGCAAAACAGGTTGCTTTAATGGGCAGTGATCATTATTTCAAATTTTTGGTTCTGGAGATATGTCAGCCTAGTGTTAGAGGTGGTGATTTAATTAACAAAACAGAATGTCAAGAGATAAAATGGATGTTACTTTTGCAAGCCACAGGTATCGAGGGGTTAAATGAGTTCATTCCCCTTAAACCCATCTTGAAGTCACGTGAGTTGCAGCATTAATTGTTAGTACTATTTAAATTGTAACTGTTCAGTAAAGTTTTAGATCTGATGAAGTACCATGCTGGGTATGAAAGCACTAATCTTTTGTTTTTAAAGAGTGTTCCTAACAGTGTGTTTTATTAAATACTTTTGCACTACTGCAGTTTGTTTTTTTTCAATTATAGTTTAAGAAGAACAGAAGACTAAGACATTCAAATAAGTATATTCTGACAGAATAAGACCTGTGGTTAGCCAAGTCCACGTGGCAACTACAGCTTTGCCCCTTGCAACTGTCCCTCAGCTGACCTGGTACTATAGTGTGGTACTTGCTAATAATCTCATCTATTTTGTATGGATACTGGTATAGGAATGCAGCAGTCTGGTGTCCTGCTTAGAATTAATAGATATATCCTAAAATATGTTTGAAAAATCTAGTTTTAAAAGCATATCTCATAGCAGGGGTATCCATTCTTTTGACATGAAGGCTACATACTCAATTTGCAAAGATTTCAGGCCACAGTATAGTTACCCAAGCACCAGCATGGCACATGGCTTATCGGTGAAAGTATGTCTCCCAGTACAAGGATCTAATTAATTAATATTTACTTATCGATACTTTGTTAACCATATTACTTCTTCTAGGCCAGTGGGGAGACCCAAGGTGGTGTTTATACTGACATGGGGAAATTTGGCTAGGACACTGGAAAACATCTTCATCTCTTTTCATTCCAGAATGGGTCAGGGTGATCACGCAATGGAACAAATAGGCTTAGTCATCTAACTCTGAATTGCAGAAAGATGATCTGTTATGTACAGTCTCTGTGTGTTCCTATGTTGATGGATGGTGGATTACAAACAGTTACCTTTCAGGGAATGTTCATTGCTATTGAACTTTCTGATCCGGATGCTGTCTTTAGGACCAGGTTATGGATGAGTAACTTATAATGTACAATGGAAGATGCCACTGTGGTAAGGGAAATGATGCAAACAAATAAGGCAGTCAACAAGCAGGTGTTCTTGTTGGCTGATATCCAGAAACCTCGGTGACATGCATATGTTCAAGTTATTGATAAAAGAGAGAAAAAACCTACAAGTTCTGCAGAAATTGAATAAACCAGAAGATCTGATTGCACAGTGTACCACTAAATTACTGGTGGTGGAAATTCCTTCAGAAATAGAGTTATTGACAGATATTTTATATGGGGCATTGTAGCATTTCCATTATGAATTACTCTCAGATGTATGACACTTTTATTCATACTGGTAAGGACAGTTATTGGGAGATTGCATTTGAGACTGTACAGGCTGCAGACAGATTTTTATATCTATGTGAATTGAAACAATTTTGTTCTTCCTGGTAACAATACCATATTTCTAGCCTAAATATCATGGTTAATGGGGTATAAAAATATATATGTAAACATTTAAGAATTTTTCCTCAGGTAGCTAGCAAATGTGGAGGAATGACAGGGAAGAAAGAGGTAATTGGAGCATATTTTCTGGGCGTGCAGTGAGTTGGTGGACTTTAAGGATTCCCCGAGGGATGCAATTGGTGTGGCGAGGGAGATGATTTTTCTGAGCTATGATACAGAATAGGAATTGCCTAGACATGGTAAGGCCTTGTTGTCTTTAATTATGGTGACTGCCAAAAATGCAATTACTAGAAAATGGAAATCAAAATCTAAACCAACTATATTAGAAGTAGATGTAAATATAGTAACCGAGATAAAATAGCTAGAACTGAGATCTTTAGAAAAAGGTAGGAGTAAACTACATAGGAAAAAAATGGAAACTGTGGGGACAATACATGCAGAGGAGGAATGAGTTTCAGAAGAAGGCAGGACTTAAATTAACTATGTAATGTTTGACTGAAAATGACTGGTTAGATTATAAGTGATGCATAATGTTTGCAATTGGCAGTGTGTTTGTATAGTTTGTGATGTAAAATGCTTGCAACTAGGATTGTCTTGGCTTGGTTTGTTTTCATTTATATAAATGTATGATTGCTTGAGTTGTAAATGATGATTTAATAAAGATGTTTGTTTTTTAAAAAAGGGGCAGGAATTGAATAATTTATGTAAGGTTGCTTAGGTTATATGATATATAACAATATATGTGAAGCAGAATGTTTGTTAATCTTAACTTGTTAATACAGTTTGATTAGCTTTATATAAATGTAAATGTGCATATGTCACAAGTGATAATCCAATAAAGGTATTAAAAAATATATATATATATCCCTGCTAATGGGAGACCATTGTTCACTTTAGGACTGCTAAACTTAATAGTGACTTTATAAAACAGGAGTTTTCTGCACTTTGTCAGTCACTTCATGAAATTAAAAAAAATGTATGGTAATCATTATCTTTAAAATGGGGCATAGAAAATATGAATTATTTTGTGGATATGTGAAAGTAAACTAGTACATATGCCAAGTGTTGTAAATGTTAATGGCATAGAAGAAGCAGAAAATGTGGAAAGATCTAACAGAGCATTATTAGACTTGGAGAACGAATAAGACAAGGTTCCAACAAAGCTGTTTTAGGCAGCCCTGCAATGGTCCAACTTGAAAGAAAAAACCCTGAGGAAAATGTAGTATGAAAAACATGTAGACATCTGGCCCTGAATTGCAAGCAAGATGTCCAGGCCTAGTGGTATATTTTGTTACCAACATATTATCACCTATTCTGTACACTTAGTGTTAATGCAGGCTACGTTCAAAGACCCACTGACACAAATATGAACAGTGTTTGGAGTCACAGAGGGGTTTCCAGTGGGAGTGGGTGTGTATCAGGCTTAAACTCTGAGCCCCCATATAAAGCTCCTAGGTCATGTATAAGGTACAAATGAAAACGTTTTTTATGGTTCTGGGTTTAATTAAAAATTTTGATTAAAAAATGTTCATAATGTGGAAAAGTGGGGCATGATAGGAGAAATTGTATGTAGAAATGTAAACTTTTAGAGCATTTTGGTTTGATTGTCCTGCAGGAAAATAGATAGCAATGTTTTAGCCACACGTGCTGAATTATCAAGAGGTACATAGTTTTAAATTTAGAGTTATAAGAATTTTACATAAACATCCTGGGGGGAGATGCGTATTGGACACTGATTTTACATGAACATCCTGGGGGGGTGCGCATTGGACACTGATTTTACATGAACATCCTGGGGGGGGGGGTGCTTATTGGACACTGAGTGTGTGGAATATAAGTGGATCAGTTATTTTCATGGCGATGCTTATCCTGGGCTCAATGAAACAGTAAACATTAAACCAGTTTTGAAGAAAAGGTTGTTATGCCTTTAAGGGAATATTTTCAACAATTATACAATCATGGCTGCATTTAATTAGTTAATTGATTTTATTTGTGTGTGTACATAAAGATGATGATTTTAACTAAATATTGTAAGCACTGAGGAAAAGCTGTTAGAAAGCTTTGCTGTTATTAAATCTGTTTGTTTCTATATCATTTGGATGTTTTGGAGTATTTGCATCTTTTTGTAGTTAGACATCACATAAAATAACTGTCTTGACATTTTGCTCTAAAGAAAATGCTGATATCAAATATTTAGTATATATTACATCGTTATGGTTAGAACAACAGCATTAAGTAGAAGTACTTTGTGGTAATAAAGCAATTTGGAGTTTGTGAAAAGATTTATATAGTGATATAACTGTCGTGTATAAAATGATTAATACTTATTTGATATTATTCATTTCCAGTTGATTTATCATTTGTGACTTTAAGGGGGTTATAGTGATTCTGAGAAAGTTATTAAGCATGCATTGACTCTATCTTTCATCTTTTGTTGTGATAAATATAGGGGGTGCTAACTACAACCTCAAGGGCTCATTTCCACCAAAACAGTGAAGACTTCTGTAATGTCTGTTTGATCAATATTTGCATGGTACTTTTTCAAGGCACCATAAGCTGGTATTATGCCCAGGTTCAGGTGTTCTGTCAGAGCAGTATTTGTCAGGAGTATGTTCCCATGAGAGTGTCACCAGGAGGATTAGTTAGGGAATCACTCCTACAGGTGAATAAACATGACCCTTATCTTATAAAGTAACAATGGTATGCAATGTTATGGGAACTTACCATACAGATATCTCTGTAGATAGAAGGCTCATCTTCAAACTTCCCCTTCCTTTATTCCACACTTCTCTTTCTTTTTCTTCTTATTGTCTTCTTTTTTCTTGTTTTGGCCTTGTCGTTTCACTGGGCACATAGCTGGTGACAGGTGGTGATGTGATCTGTGATGAGAGGGAGATAATGTGAGGGTGGCCTGAGAAAGATGGGTTGACCTGTGATGTGAGTCTAAGGGCTTATTCACAATAAATCTGTGAGAAGAATGTCCAACATTATACTAAGTATAGCATTCATATGGTTATTATCAGAGTATCATATAGTTCTGTACTTGGACTAGTCCTCCTAAAGTCTTCATAAACCCTGGCTATTTTTTCCCACACTATTTACTTCCCTGGACCACTGTCTAGCAGGGCAACTGATGTGATCCCTGTGGTGAATTTCCTTTCTCCCATCTAATCGTCAAGGTTCCTTTTGAAGAGGGCCAAAAAGGCGCTCTGCTTGACATGTATGGGCAGTCTATTCCAGAGTCTAGGGAGTCTCTGGGTCAGGAACCTATCCCTCCAGTATGTTTTGTTTATTGTGATGACAAGGGTTAGATCCCTGGACCGTATGGCTCTGAGGGATTGGGCTTTGTTTAAATGTAGCATGCCCAACAGCTCTGGGTTTGACATGGCCTTGTATATTAAGCAGAGATTGCCTCTGAGTAGACGATATGCGACAGAGTATAGCTGGAGTTTTTAAGGAGGTCTGCATAAGGGCATCTGCTTTAGGCCTGTGATTCTTTTAGTGAGGTATTTCTGTGGCCTTTCCAGTTGTTGTAGATGTCTTAAGAGGTACATACCAAATGGGGCATTGCATTCTATAATGGGTCTAATGAGGGTTGAGGTACAGTGGGACAATGACCTCCTTTTTTCTGGATAAAAAGGTCTTAGTGATGAGGTGTGCCACATAGAAGGATTTCCTGACTTTTGTGGCGATGTGGTTATCGAATGTGAGACCACTGTCCACCTGTGTCCCTAAGTCTCTTATCACACTTTCGGTGTTTAGTGTACTGCCACCTTTGTGGTAATTCATGGGTACATGTTTTTTACCAAATGGGATAACTATATATTTCTTGGCATTGAGCTTCAGCCCATGGCTCTGGCACCAAGCATCTGTTTCTGTAAGGCCCTTTTGTAGAGTATCCATATCATTTGGGGATTCAATAATGGCTCCCAGTTTGTAGTCATCTGCAAACTTTGTTAGCCAGAGTCCCTTAGTGCTGGCCTGTACTTCAGAGAAGTAGATGCCAAACAAGAGCAGTCCCAGGACTGAACCCTGAGGTACTCCCCTTGGCACTTGTCTGGAGCTGGATTTGGAGTCGGCTACTTTTACAGTGTGGTTTCTTTCAGTAATCCAGTTGGCAACCCATTGAGTGACGTAGGGATTAATGCCCAGCTTAGTACGTCTATGATTTCAGAGTGAGGGATAGTGTCAAAGGCCGTGGTGAGGTCCAGATGGGCTGTGTGGACTGCCTTACCCTTGTCCACAGCTCTGGAGGCTGATTCAAAGAAGTCAGTCAGGTTCAGGAGACAAGATCAGCCCTTCACGAACCCAAACTGGGTGCGGTTCAGTGTTTGAAGGTTGCCAATGTCTTTGTTTATAAGTTCCATGATAATACGTTCCATGGCCTTGCAGATCAGGCTTGTCAGACTGATGGGGTGGTAGTTCCCGCGATCCAAGGTGGATCCCCCCTTGTGGAGTTGGATAACTGTAGCTGTGCGCCACTCAGTGGGCATGAAGCCTGAGGTGAGGCTATGATTAAACATGACACTTAGGATTTGGTGCCAGTTTATTTTGTAGTTCATGTAATACACAGCCCGGGATGTCATCTGGTCACATGGATGCTGTATTCTTAGCCTTGGAGAGTGCATTTTATTACCTGTGTGGCCGTTATTACCAGAATTTGGCAAGCTTCCGGTATTGAGATGAGCCATTTAGGGGGTGAGAGGTGGGGTGAAGTTCACACTGAATTGATCTGCCAGGATAGGGACAGAGATGCTTAAAGGTAAGATGAAAAAAAATGGTTTATCCTAAACACTGCAGTGTGCACTAGACAAGTTAGATGTAAAAGTAGTAAGTTTTACCTGTCTAAAAAGTTAAGTTTTAGTAGAGAGTCACTTTTTTAAGACAGCACGATAGATTGAAAGGGGGTGATCACTTTTGTATTCTGGTACTATGGAATACAGTAGGATGGCCAATAAATTTAAATAGTTGAACGGGAGTGATTTCACAAAATGATAATTTTGTGCTTACTCACACAAGCCAGTGAAATCAGGGAGGAAATGAGATATATGGTCAAATTAACATATAAGACAGGCAACTAGAAAGACAGTGGTATTTAAGAACACAACAGTAAGCAGATAGGTGGGTAGGTGGGGAAAATATTCTGCCTGACTCACAACAGACAGAGCTGTGTGTTTTTTTTTTGTTTTATTATGCAGTTAAAAGCAGAATACAGGTAAACACAAGGTAAAGAAAACAAATCACAGTATTCAAAATATAAAAAGGCAGTAAAGTAATACAAAATACAAAAAATAAAAAGCAAACTAACCTTTCCTTCACAGCAAAGTGTAGCAGAGTCTGGTGAGCTTTTCTAGTAAAGCTCTGAAATCTTTTATTTTACCCCTTAAATAGAAGGTATAGTTCCTAGCTCCACCCCCTCAGTTCACAAATTATTAACCTTAAGTGACCTCTTCTATCTTATGTATAAGTCCTTAATTGATCAGTTCTAATTTCTGCCTGACTCACAAGAGACAGAGCTGTAGTCTCTTTTGAAATTTTAATATGCAGTTAAAAGCAAAATACAAGTAAGCACAAGGTAGAGAAAACAAATCACAGTATTCAAAATATAAAAAGGCAATAAAGTAATACAAAATCCAACAAAAAAAAAGCAAACTAACCTTTCCTTCACAGCAAAGTGTAGCAGAGTCTGGCCTGGACTGAGAATGTAAAACATCTTTACCAAACCCAGAGTTTCTCAGAGTACTAGGTTTCAATATAAATTCAAAACCTCATCACCTTCATAAACATCTATCGCACATAGTTGCCAAGAGTTAATTCACTTCAAATCACTGACTTCAAACCACTGCACTAATAAAAATGTTTTACTTATAGGTGACTCTATAATTAGGCTCTCAGATTCTCTGCTCACTAGACTGGACAAAAATAGGGTAACACTGAGTTGTCCTTCAGGTTTCAGGATCTCTGATATCACAACACGTCTATCCTTTCTCCTGACAAATGTAATAACTAATGGGAGTGAAAGACTTGGAGGACAAAACCCTGATGGATATGTAGATAGGCATATTGAAACTTCCATGCATATGACAAATACTCACACTGTTACTATACTCCGTATCCTACAGACTGCAATGAGGTGACCTGTGTCTGGCATACAAGGCATCCTCTGACCCATTACTAATGGATTTGCTGCACATCAGTAAGTCAAATGCCATTAGAAATTTTCAAGTCTAATGAGTTAAACCTCTTCTGCAGTATTAACAGAATGGTTTGGAAGGAGGGGTATATGCTGCAGAGAATACTGCTGCTCTGAAACAGACTCCTTATCTACATAAAACAAAGTTCATCCCTATCCATATTCAAACAAAACGTAGATGGAAAACAGAAAAACTACTACAAAACTGCCCCCGCACTACTAATGGACAGAGGCAGTTTCTAAATGCTTTATTCCAATCAAGGGTCCCCTCAAATTATCTATGATATGATCTCAGTTATTCTCATTATGAGTACTGTGTAATTATCAACCATGGGATGGATAAGGCCAATCCATAACCAAATATGATAGATTAGATTACTTTGAGCACAAAATGTGAAACTGGCTATCCTTAAAATGGCCCACAAGGGCAGTTAGCCTAGTATGTACCTATGAATCTATGAACTAATAAATGCAGTCAAAACTCTGGTACTGAGTGGAATCCTTCCTCCTGCAAGCATGATGCCGACATAAACTAAAAAGGTAATTGACTTCAACAATTGGTTAAATAGTTGCTGTCATTCCAGAAGGATGTAATAATTTTCAGCATAGGATGAGATGCTTGGCAGTCCAACTTGCTTCACAGAGGGTGTGCACCTCTCCTTCCAAGGTTTCCACATACAGTCTAAAGACTTTACTGCTGCATAGTACATTGTAAGGCAAAGTCCAGCTAGTAGATATTCTGAAGTAGCTGACATATCAAACCCAAAACTGGATCATATTAAGGTGGCTCTGTTGAATACCAGAAATCTCTAAAACAAATTGTCTGATCTTGAGGGTCTTCAGAACTTGGAGCACATTGACCTTTGTATAGTTACTTAGACATGGTTTAATTGTAAAGAAAGTATACCTTACCAGGGTGTTATATCTACTATGCCTTCAGGCTTGCTAATAACTATGGCAACTTGTACATGTTTATTAAGGCCCATATCACCTCCAGGCAGATTCCCAGTGACCCATACATGAAATTCATAGAGTTACAGCTCATCCAAATTAGGACAAACTATCAGTTTATAATCTATTACAGAGCACTGTGTCTGTCCTTCTGATAAACAAGTAAGATTCCTAAATGTACTCACTGAACTCCCAATAAACAAGAAATTGACTGTATTGGAAAACATCAGGTGCACCCAGATGGTCCTGTATTTCATAAACAAAAACTTTCTGGTTCAGATAGTCAACAAACCTATTAGAAGAGAAAATATTTTTTTATCTTGTCCTTAAAAATATAGCCTCTTCATGCTCTAGTCCTATGATATCTTCTTTGCCATTTAAGATAGACTATAAGCTAGTGACTTTCAGCTTGAAAATCTCCAAATTTCCATGTGTAATGTCCTGAAATTCAAGCATTTCAAATGCACTTACCACATCACATTGCACGATAAAGCTTCAGAATTTTCTCATTACAGCATCAACTCCAAGGATGGAATAGCAAGCAGCTTCATGAAGGAATTCTGTGCCTATTTATATATATTTATATATATATATATATATATATATATATATATATATATATATATAAAATGTGTGTGTGCGTGTGTGTAGAGCTATCAGTCTAAATCCCTACTGACCCATTACTGTTGGATTTAAAATAACTAGCAAGTCAAATGGCATAAGGAATACCTGGCTGAGAGTTGTAAACTTCTTTTGTAACATCATCAGAATGGTTTGGAAGGACAGGTATATGTTGCAGATGATACCATTGCTATGGAACAGACCCTCCAGCCACATAAAACAGAGTTCATCCCTGCCCATTTTCAAGTGCAACTTAAATCTATAGCTGGGAAACAGAAAATTTACCCCAGGACTGCTCCTCTGTACTACTAATGGGCACAGGCAGCTCTGAAATGTTTTCCCCCATGTGTAGGTCCCTCAAATTAAAATGATGAAACATTGACATTATTAAATAAATGAATGTGGCATATTTTTGTTAATACACTGTTAGATGTTTTTTATATATAAAAGTATGGTTCATAGTTCACTTTTTGCACTTTTGTCAATTGTAATGTGTGAGTGTTTTGGGGGGGCACATCTCTGTTTTAGAATGAAGTATGTTTAAACAAAGTTTAATTAACTTGTTTTAATTGGTTAATGAATTTATTGGTTGAATTAAGTATGGGGATGGAATATAAAATGCTGCCTGATTTGTATGAAGTTATTCCATTGAAGGTTGGTGGGGCCGAGGTACCAGAATGTGTCAATAAAGTAAGTTTGGCAGCGACAGCAGTGCTCTATGTGTTTTTTTTTTTTGAGGAGAAGTCCTGGTTTTCCATTTCGGAACAAGTGTTTTTTGTACTTATATTATGTCGTTGGAGGGAGCTTCTGCTGTTCCAGGTGTTTTTAAAACACAAGTTGACGTGAACAAGTTCAGATGTACTGAGATGTGGAAGGAGAGAGATAATAAATTGTTGGAAAATGATCCCTGGTCTCTGGGGAGGGACCACCGAATGGATGAGAGGTATGAGCAGCTGGAAAATTTGTTAAAAAAGGAGATGTCATTCTATTATATTAAATTGTTACAAAAATATGTGGATATGAATATAACACGTAGGGGACTGAGAATTGATAGACTTCCAGCATATGAATTTTCAGAGGATGAATTAGACCTCTTGGAAGAATGGAAATCTGTTTCGCTTGCATGTACTATAAGCTGGCTAAAAATTCTTATCAAAAGAAACACTTGTGCTGATAACAAAGTACGGAACAATATAATGGAACTGCAAGAGACTTTAATTAATGACACCTCTGAATCCAGCTTTTCAAACCAATTGCTTGACATTAAAGTAGACGTTGCCAAGATAGAAACTGAGGTGGTTGCTAGGAAGAAACGGAAACTAGCACGCGATATTACAGATTACAGCAGTGGAGTTATTTTTTCATAGCAATGCAAGCAGCCAAGGGGGCATTTCAAATCTGGTGATTTTAAAAGAGGTAGATCACATTCGGGGCCTTCGTCGTGAGAGACGTCAACGTCATCTGTGGAGTTTGTTTCCAACGGGCGGAAAAGTGTATCCTTTGAGGATGTAAGAAGGGCATCGGAAGAGGTTTTGTCCATGGTGGATAGCGACTCAACAGAAGACCAGAATCGAGGGAAAAGGAAAGGAAAGAGGTTCTAGGGAAAGGGTAGAAAGAACTAATTTGTCGAGTGAGGCAGTCAGAGGTATGTTTTGAACATTCAATAAACTTTGATCTCCCCGAGTACCAGGAAACTAATGCATTACTGCGAAAGATGAACTATAACTTTGGCCCATCTGTTGGTTCTGTGTTCAAGCATTTTGCTTGTTCTAATGTGCCTATTTCTAATGTAAGGGTAGAAAATGCAATTTCAGTAAAAAAGAAAAACTTGGAAATTGTCAACTTATCAGATTTAGTTTTGACCGAAGCAATGGAAAGTGTTTTGCTTAAAGGCATGAAATATGTGTTTACATTTTTCCCTTCATTAGTTGATATAATAAATGAGATCAAAGCATTTTGTAGGAAGTTGAACCTAAGGGTATTTTTTGGTGCTAAAAATCAAAACCATTGTTTAGAAAGGGATACGTGTGTATTAACCGATCTGGATAATGAGAAAGTGGATAATTCTTTGTTGGATATTTCTGTGCATGAAAACCCCTTTGTCTTTTGGGACATGGAAAGTGGAGATCCAGAGGATGAATGTGAAATAAATGGAGGTTTTTCAACTGGGTATAGTAAGTTAGAAGTACATAAAGGGCTGTATGTTAGTTCTTTCATGCCCCCAAAAAGCACTTACGTTATTAATGTTTTTGAATGTGCATTGTGTAAACAGGTAGAATTTGCATACAACAGGTTTATGTCTGGGTCAAAATCACGGAATTTGGATAAAGCACAATGGCTAGCTTTGAAACAACTTCGAGCTGTGACTGATCAATTTGCATTCACACAGGCAGATAAGGGAGGGAACTGGGTGATTTTGAATAGAAAGGATTACAGGAATATGGCTTTGGATCTATTATCAGCTGATAAGGTATATCAAAAATTGAGTGTTAATCCAATAAAATAATTCAATAGTTCTTTATTAGAACTATTGGAAAGGGGAGAAAGACTGGGATTTTTTACTGGTGGAGATGTCAAAAAATTTTATTTAAAATTTCCCAAAGATGCTAGGTTTTTTGGTATTCCAAAAATTCATAAGTGTTTAACAAAACCCCCTGGCAGACCTATTGTCTCAGGAGTGGGTTCTTTTTTACAAAATGTTGGAATTTTTTTTGGATTCCCAGTTAAAATCATATCTCCCAAGAATACAATCTTATATTAAAAATACATCTTATGTGTTGGAAGAAGTCGGGAAGATTCAATGGAACCCTTACCTTTATTTTGCCTGTGTGGATGTAAAATCGTTGTACACCAATATCAATATTAGATTGGGTCTGGAGGCAGTAGTGAAAATGTTGGGAGAAGGACCCAAAACTACCTACATCTGTCAACTTTTAGAATTTGCTTTGATGCATAATTATTTTGTTTTTGAAGGAAATTTTTATTTACAGTTGGAAGGAACTGCAATGGGGGCTGCCTTTGCCCCTTCGTACGCAGTTATGTTTATGGCATAGTTTGAAAATATGTTTATTTATGTAACTGATTTTTTTAAAAACAATGTTGTTATGTTTAAAAGATTTATTGATGATTTGATTTTTGTATGTAGTGGAGATATTGGTGAATTTGATCAGTTTATGGATTTACTTGGCTGCAATGCATTTGGCTTGGAATTTACTTATAGAGTGAACAGGAAATGTATGCAATTCTTGGATGTTGAATTTTATATTGATGATAAGGGCTTTTTGCAGTACAAGGATGATAAGGGCTTTTTGTAGTACAAACCCTGTCATAAGGAGACTGCAGCGGACAGTTTTCCTGAAGCAAATAGTGCTCATCCTGACCATTTGATTAAATCACTACCATATGGAGAATTCAAAAGGATACAATCTAATACTTCTGATGTAATGATATTAGAGAGGGAGTTTTTATTGGTCAAAGATAGGTTATCCAAGCGAGGTTACAGCAGGGAATGTATAGATGAGGCCCTAGGAAAATTGGAAAACAGAAGGGGCATCAGGAGAAGTAGGGAAGTCATTAAGAACAATGACTTGTGTAAGATGGATACTGAACCCCTGTTTTTTGTTAGTAAAATTTCCCCTTTCTCTGGGGTACTCAGAAGTTTGCTTAATGACCTTTGGCCCATTATTTGTAGGGATGATTTAGTGGGTTAATTGTTCCCTGAAAAGGTTGTTTTTTCATATGGTAGGTTTAATAATTTAAGAGAATTATTAAAAATGAAAAATAAGACTGAGGTGTATTCCCATGTGGGGGTTGCAAAGTATGTGGAAAAATACAGAAGGTGGATGGATGGACTATTAATGGTAAGAATTTTTTGTAAAAAATGAGTTTAATTGTAATTCATGTGGTGTACTCTACATCACTGGATGTGGGTGCACACCATGTAAATGGTATGTGGGGCAAACAAAGAGAAGGGTAAATCTTGGAACATCTAGGAGATGTTAGAAATAAGAGATTGGATAGTCCAGTTTCACAGCACTTTTGCAGCACACATGGAGGTCAGGCAGATAGTTTCTTTTTTAGTGTACTAGCAAAGCCATACGGTGAACAAATTGTAGGGGGTGATAAAATTAAAAGGAAGTTGGTCAAATTGGAATCAAAATTAATAGTTTATTTTGGCACTTTGTTCCCAAAGGTCTAAATCTTGAAATAGAGTCGGGTGTTTAGTTTATAATTGTTATACTTAAACAACTAAGAATTTAGTGTAGAAATATTTAACACAAGGATTAATAAAATAAAATAATAAGGAAAAATAATAATATTCACATGTCTAAAGATATATATATATATTTATAAAGGAAAATATTTAAATTGTTATATAGCATCTTAATAGGGCTTAGGGTAGTCCCAGTCGGGTTTTAGAGAAATGTGTATGTCTAAATAGTGTGAAATGTAAATAAAGTAACTAAAATGATGAAAATAAATGAATGTGACATATTTTTGGTAATACAATATCAGATGTTTTTATATATAAAAATATGGTTCATAGTTCACTTTTTGCACTTTTGTCAATTGTAATGTGTGAGTGTTTTTGGGGGGGGCACATCTCTGTTTTAGAATGAAGTATGTTTAAACAAAGTTTAATTAACTTGTTTTAATTGGTTAATGAATTTATTAGTTGAATTAAGTATGGGGATGGAATATAAAATGCTGCCTGATTTGTATGAAGTTATTCCATTGAAGGCCGGTGGGGCCGAGGTACCAGAATGTGTCAATAAAGAAAGTTTGGCAGCGACAGCAGTGCTCTATGTGTTTTTTTTTTTTTTTTTTTTTTTTTTTTTTTGAGGAGAAGTTCTAGTTTTCCATTTCGGAACAAATGTTTTTTGTACCTAAATGCTTTCCCCCATGTGTAGGTCCCTCAAATTATCTATGGATCCCAGTTATTAATATTAAGTATCAACCATGGGATGGGTAAAGCCAATCTATAACCAGATGGGTGTGGTTATTTTGAGCATAGAAAGGGAAACTGGCTAGGATTAAAATGGCTTGCAAAGGCATCTAGACTTGTACTTACCTTTGAACATATGAAAGCTAAAAAACAGAATAAAATATGAGAAATTGAAAACAATTTTTTTTGGTAGTTTTGCAATATAAACAAAATTTACAATAAAAGAAACACACTCCTTAAATTATCCAGCAGATTCAAAAAGTCTCTTATTAAGTATATTATCAGAAATATTACTAAAACCTTGAAAAATGTCCATGAACTTAGGTTAACATCTAAAGCTACGGACAGTTATAATTCATTCTTCAGCTATGTTAGGAAACTAAGGAATAGCAATGGTATCACCTTTTCAGACCCAACAGACATCATCAATATACTAGCAAAAAAATTCAATGCTAAGCTTACCCCAGAGACTTCTTTCCAAAGTCTACATATCTCTGATTACTTTAAACTCCCTGTTATCACAAAGAAACATGCTGAAGGTGCTTTTAATGATCAGAAATACTTCTTCAGTGGGGAGTAACGATATACCTGATTATTTAATAAATATTTCTAAGCATGGCCTGGCAGAGACAGTCCTCAAACAATTATTCTAAATTTAGGTGCAGGATTTGCCCCTTCACTTTGGCGCATTGACTGAAGATGCTGCTGCACATGGGAGGCTCCATCACTGAACATGGGAATTATAGACCCATCAGCCTGATGAGTCTCATCTGCAAAGCCATGGAACATATTATAACTGACCTTGCAAACTAAGATATCACAAATCTCATTAGAATTGACAAACACCGGTTTGGCTTAAGGTAAGATTCTGCCAAATGAATTTGGTTAAGTTCTTTGAGATGTTTAACTATTGGCAGTGGTCATATTGTTAACATGGTGTATCTTGACTTGGCCCAGGTGTTTAATACCATACTTCATGTTGTCATTGTAAGCAAGCTTAAAACCTTGAAAATAAATCCCTATGTGTATGTTGTAAGATGGATAGCAAACTACAGTATGAGTGGCAGGTGCCTTATTCCATGGTATGAAAGTAACCAGTGATGTGTTACAGGGTTCAGTGCTGGGACTCTTCCTTTTGGCTTTTGATTTTCGGATCGCTATTCTTGAATCCAAGACTTCTGGATAACTGCAAACTAGGAGTTACTGACAAGCCCTCCTTTGATATCATAAACCTTCAGCGTAGTGGTTAAGGTGTTTTCCTCACAAATGACAGATGCAAGGTTTAATTCTCACTAAGGAAAACTGGTTAAGCTTAAACTGGCTCACAAGGGCAGTTAGACTCATACTTACCTATTACCTATATAACTAACTTGTGTTCTGAAAATGGGTTAACATTAAATGCAAAAGAGTACAATACTGTCACAGATCATAGGCAACCCCTCCCCACAGAATTCAGCAAACAAAATATAGCACAGACAATATCCTACTTCAAAATGAAAATGTTGTCAGGAACCTTGGTTCATGGGTTGATAACTGTCTCTTTTTCAATCATCATGTGACAACAGCAGTCAAAATATCATTCTACTTAGGGCAGCTAATTGCCAAGGGAATATCATCCACATTTTAAGAGGTTGCTCTTCCCTTCTGTTCAACATCAATTAGGCCAATTATTAAAGATTCAGGTTCGTTGCAGTGCTCTTTCCAGAAGCAGGTTTGGAATAGATCTAAAAGGTGATGAGCAGCTAAGCTGCACAACGATGACCTTCTTATTAACCTTAAACATGGAGGGGATGTGATACACTGGATGGTAATTATTTGGGTTGCTCAGATTCAGTGATGGTTGCTTGAAAGCATGAGTAATTAAAGTTGTTAAAAAAGCTTAGAAAAATCATCCTCAAAGAAAACTAAGCATTCTTAACAGTAACAGGATCAAAAACACCTATGCAGATTTTAGTCAACCTGGTTGGGCAAAGTTCCAGTTTGCAAGTTGGAGGTCACATAGTAATAAGTACATCATCTTCAGAGTAGCTGGTATCATTTATCTGACCTCACTTTATTCAAAATTTAGAGGTATTCACAAACAGGCAGTGTTCTGTTCATGGATGTGCAAAAAGGCAAGTTCCACCCAAATAGATCATACCTTAGTGTAAAAAATTCAGCAGCTGTCATACATTCTGTGACAGAGAATGCATACTTGTTAAGTCTGCTTTAGACAGACTCTCCACACTATAGAACACCATTGCTAGTTAGTATGAAATACAGGGACAAGAACACTGTCATCATATTGCAGGTTTTTGCTTGGGAAACAACATTTTGTTCTTCAAGCTTAAGTTTGTTCTCCAAAATAAGTGTCCAGCTCCACTGATGCTTCACCCTTCAAACATCTTAGATTTCTGACATCCCGGTCATTCATGGAGACCAGCTGAGGCACACTGTCTAAAGGTCAGGTCCCTGTGCTTTCTACTTTTAACCTGGTGGACTTGGGCATTCTGAGGCAGTGTAGCAACTGCCTCATGTACAAAGACAACCCTCTCCTCTTACCTCCCAACACTCAAGACTTGTGAGGGATGGACTTATATAGCCAAATTGGAAGCCATGCACTATCAAGCCAAGACCGGAATAGCTGGTCAAGAGGAGAAGGTCAACACCAGCACCACACCATATGCAACACATAGCCCTCCAGAACACCCACCATCACAGCTCTCACATAAAAACACAAACCACACACCCACCTTCGCAGAGGCTCTCAATAGGAATCTACCCAAACAGCAGAGACCTGCAAGGTAGAAATGCACTCAACCACCACAACACAGCACAAACCACAACACACATACCTTACCGACACAGTGTGCCCCTTAACCTAAGCCCCCAAGGCAAAACAGCTTGCCCGGTATACTAATCATAAGAGACTCAATAGTGAGGCACACTGATGTCCCACTCACTAGGTTGAATAAGAAGGTAGCAGTTAGCTGTCTATCAGGTGCCAGAATCCAACACATAACACATGCACTCAGGTCACTCCACAACAAGTACAAGAATGACTCTGTCACTGTCCATGTGGGTGTGAATGACCTGAGGCACACCTCCCTGGACTACATGAAAAGAGACATGAAGGTGCTCTCTGATTATGTAGCCCAGGCAGGTATGACCCTAGCCCTGAGCAGCATCCTACCATCACCCAGAATGATACTGCAGTACAATCAGAAAATGATTGACTTCAACAATTGGCTAAATTTATGGTGTCATTCTAAGGGGATTCAGTATCGATTTGCTTGGGATGACATGATTGACAAACCTCGATGCTTTGCCAGAGATGGCCTGCATCTGTCACCCCTGAGTTTCCAGATACTGGCTAAGGCTCTTGCCACCCCTATAGTGCCTTTTAGGCAATGTTCCAAAGACCAAATTATCACCGAAACAGCTATAAATAAATTTCAATCTGAGGGTCATGCTGCTTAATGCTAGAAGTGCAAATCTCAAGATGCACATGCTCAAAGCACTCCTCAAAATGGAGAACATCGACATTTGTGCTGTAACGGAGACCTGGTTTAAAGCAGCAGAAAGCATCACTGCATTACCAGGCTATAACTCATTCCACACCTTTTGGCCCCAGAACATGGACTGAAGCTCCAAAGGCAGTGGTGTCTCCATATTCATAAAGGATATGCACACCTCCAGACTAGTACCCCAGCATAATGCATCTGAGATACTTCAGGTACAACTAACATTGGGTAAGACAGTGATTCAGGTCATAGCCTGCTCTAGGCCCAGAACCATGTCCCAAGACTCTCACTTCATGTTCCTAAGTACCCTGGAAACTATTAGGGTTCAGCCCAACATTCTCATACAAGGTGACTTTAACTACCCTTTCATCAACTGGGAAAACTATTCATACACCGATACACAGGCCAAATGCTTCCAGGAATTCATCAGTTCCAATACCCTGGACCAGCTCATTCTTAACCCCACTAGAGGAAGCAACATCCCTGACCTGGTTATTACTAACATGAGCAACTGGTGCTCTACACCTGTAGTCAATTCCTCCCTCTTTAGATCTGACCACAAACTAATCACAATGGAAATCCACATCTCACCCACACCCCCTCCAAAGGTAACCACCATGAAAAACTTCTCCAAAGCTGACTTTGGGCTCCAAAAACCAGAGGTGGCTAACTTTTTTGCACCCATGTCAATGGAAAATAAATGCATGACTGTCAATTTATTAACCAATGCACTGTACGAGTACATACATAAATGCATGGAACTAGCCATGCCCAACAGAACCAAGATGCTCTCCACCAAAAAAGGAAGCCAATCTGGTGGTCCCCTGCCATTAATAAACTCTACAACAGAAGGAAGAAACTGTTCCAGAAAAAGGTGAAGTCCCAAGACTGGAAAAACTCCCGTATTAGCCTCAACAAAAAGATGAGATCCCTCATCAAAACCTCTAAAGCCAGCTATGAAGACAGAATTGCAGCAGGCACTAAAAACAGCCACAAAGCCTTCTATAGTTATATCAAGAATCTCCATGGTAATACCCAGGTTTGCTTTGAGTTACTGCACAATGGTACCTCCTATACTGAGCAAGCAGATATTGCCAACGTACTGGCCGACAGATTCAGTGCCAACTTTCCCTCTCTCTCCCCCGTTAAAGGACCAATCACAATACTAGAAGAATGCCAGGGACCCAGCATTACTGCAGCACAGATTAAAGCTGCATTGTCCAAGGCCAAGAATACAGCTTTCATGGTACCCAACAATATCCCTGGATATTTTCTACATGAACTACAAAGTGAACTGGCACCACATCTGTGTGCCCTGTCCAATCACAGCCTCACCTCAGGCTTTGTCCCTACCGAATGGCACACTGCTACAGCCATCTCTCTCTATAAAGGGTGAGTGACATCAAACCATGGGAATTATCACCCCATTAGTCTGATATGTAAGTCTATGGAGCATATCATCATGGACCTAATTAACAAGGATATAGGGAATATCCAAACTCTAGATCCCACACAATTTGGTTTTGTGAAAGATAGATCATGTCTGCTCAACCTGGTTGACTCCAATGAGTCAGTCACCAGAGCTGTGGATGAGGGCAAGGCAGTTCATATAGCCTACCTTGTTTTGGCCAGGGCCTTTGATACCATTCCCCACTCAAGAATTATTGATAAACTCACCAAACTAGGCATCAACCCCTATATCATTAAGTGGGTTGCAAATTAGCTCACACATAGAACCCACAGTGTGAAAGTAGCGGACTCCAAGTCAGACTACCTAACAGTCACGAATGGAGTCCCACAGGGATCAGTCCTGGGTTGTCTCCTGTTTGGCATCTACTTCTCAGAAGTCCAGGCCAACATAGAGGGACTCTGGCTGACCAAGTTCACATATGACTGCAAGCAGGGAGCCATTATTAACTCACCAACAGATGTAGACATCCTACAGAAAGGCCTCACTGATACTAATGACTGGTGTCAAAACCATGGCCTTAAGCTTAATGCCAAAAAATGCATCATCATCATCCCCTTCGGAAAAAACTCAGTTCCCACTAAATAACACATTGATGAAAGCCCTCTGAACACTGAAGATGTTATAAGAGATCTGGGGACACAGGTTGACAGCAACCTCTCCTTCGACCACCACATTGCCACTGTGGTCAGGAAGTCCTTCTATGTGGCACATCTCATTACCAAGGGTTTTGCATCCAGGAAGAAAGAGGTCATCATCTCTCTCTACTCTTCCCTCATTAGGCCAATCATCGAGTACAATGCTCCATTTGGTATGTACCTGACTAGACACATGCAATGGCTGGAAAGACAACAAAAGTATCTCATGAAGAGGATCCTAGGCCTTAAACACATCCTACATGGATAGACTCAAAAAACTCCAGCTATTCTCTGTCTCATATTGTCTACTTGGTTTACTATTATATCACTGAATTAAACATCTGTGATTTGCTACAAATTCGAAACAAAAACACAAAGTTTATAATGCTGAACACAAATAAAGTCGAATTCCCGGTGGTGAATATTCGAATCCGACACATTCATCACACTTTTGGGAACAGTATTACTGTGACTTGCAGAGTAAAAACATAATTGCAGGGGGGCAAGCCCCCACTGCACCCCCACACCCCCTGCTACTTAAATATACAAAGTCTGGGATCGCACTATAGTGAGGGAAAGGGTACATTTCCCGATCCCCACTATAGTGTGATCTGCATCACAATGTCGAACCTTACAACAGCAAATGCTGTACTGCATTCACTGTTATAAGGTTCGACATTGTGGCATTCGTTTTTCATTGTGTGAAATGGCCCTTTCGCACAAATGTAAATCACACAAAGTGCGATCAACAAAATGATGTACAGCCCATCTACTAAGAGGTGATGTCTGCTTGACTTACTAAGCCAAGTCTGAGCCACCTCTGTTAGAAATGCTACATCTAAAGAAATCCAAATCCCTCCGCACTGTATGCTCTATAGACCTCAACCTCATCATGCTGGAGGGACAGGTTCATAACCCAGGCACTGCCCATGCTCTGGAATAGACTTCCCATATATGTCAAACAGAGCACATCACGGACCTCTTCAAGAGAAATCTTAATGAGTGGATGGGAAATAGAAAGCTCACCTTAGGGATCACTCCAGTGGCTCTACTTGATAGAGGCAGTGGGAACTAACATCAGGCGGCATGATGCCAGGGCACTTCTATGGGCTAGGATTGTAAAGGCTTCAGGGCCATTAGCCTATTAAACACCTATGAACCTATGAACACATTATGGTGCAACCTGAGCTCCAATAGTAGCATTATTATACCCTACCACTAAGGCATCTGGATCACCAACACTACAATCCTGCTAGGTATAGTGAAGCCCAGGCATCGTGTTGTCACTAGTATGTTGTTTCAAATTCTCATACTTGACCATTCAAGACTGAATGACTAGTTAAGCAGATCTAAAATCAAAATAATTTTCCACCTTTTGATCGAACCAGTTTGCCGAAATTGGTAATAACAACTTACCAAAATTTCTGGAATGGTAACACAGAAGTTCCAATGTTGATAGTCCATGTTACTGGTAATGTTTTTTCAGGGGGGCAAACCTCCCTACACCCCTTGTGGGGGCTGCTCACCACACACCCCCTACATATTATATATTGCATTCCAACTCGCACTACAGTGATAAAAGGATACCTTTCTTGATCTCCACCGTAGTGCGATCTCTTATCAGAACACTGACTCTACATTAGTGAATGCACGCTACTTTTCGCTAATGTGGAGTCAAATATTTTCTGGATCAGCATTACAAAATCTTGAAAACAGCCTTTTGACCTTCCCAGCTTTGCATTAAGTACCAGTCTAAATTTTGATAGTAAACCTAAAATAAATATATACTCATTTGATAACCAGATACTTGAGTCATGTGAAAACTCTGTAGTTTTCATCATCACCTATAGCTTGTCTCCATTTCCTGCATTGGTGCATCCACTTAAAGCTCTGGGTGCAACACCTGCAATGCAGTGTAGGCTATTTAAGCAAGTCAGCGTACCTCTGCAGTTTACTTATTAATGCAATACAGCTACACAGCAATTATTTACATCTCTATGATGCAGATACTGCAGTCATACTTCTCTTACGTATACAGCCTACATGCAGCAAACATACCATATGACCACCAATATAAAGCTTCTGGCCTCTATGATTCTTGACATGTAACTATTACCCTCCATGTATTGTCTATATACCTTCTGACACACAAAGGGAACCAAAAGAGTCCGCATGGTATGCAGACAAGACTTTACAACACTACGTGAATAGGCACATGTAACAATAAAATGTTCCATCCTTGGAAATTTTTGCATGGGATGCCACAACTGCAAATCCAGAAATGCTGTACCTCTGTTAAATTCTCGTGTCAGTGTGGCCACTTGAAGAATTAAATGTAAGACCACTCGCTCTACGTACTTGAGCCAGCCATAAAGCTTACCTGTGCATTTTCAGAAAAGCAACTTACAGTACATTTCCCAGCACTACATCTTACCTATACATTTGTTATCATAGCAGCTGATTTGTACATATTCCAGGACACACGTTTTCAGATAACTTATGCATCTCACAGCACTGTACCCTACCTGTAAATTTCACATCACTGCAACGTACTTGTATATTTTCATCACTACATCTTACCTGTGCATATCCCAGCACTGCAGTTTTCACATACATTTTCCAGAATCACAGCTTACTTGCACTCTTCCCAGCACTGCGGCTTACCTATGCATTTTGCAGCACTATACCTTACCTTTACATTTCAATGCAGTGCAGCATAGATGCATTTTGCACCATTGTACCTTACCTGTATATTTCTCTGCACTGTATCTACACATCTCGAGCCAACAACTGACTTGTATATATTCCGGGACTGTAGAGTCCATATTATTTGCACATTCCATAACAGAGCAGTTTAGTAATACATTTTCCAGCGCTGCAGCATTCCTATAAATTCCTCAGCAGTGCTGTTTACCTGTGAATTTCATAGCACTGGAACTTTCCTTTACAGCAGCATGGCTCACAAATAGGACATGGCAAATCTCTTACAGTAAGGTGAAATTCTAGGTTGCCATCAGTATCTCCCACAAGGTTCTATTCTATCTTCAGCGCACGCTTGTTTAGGTTGTATTTTTCAGATCTATTGCTTTCATTTGTGGTGCTCTACAGCCTGTATGCATATATCATGAAAACTGGTGAACTAATTACATCCTATACAGACATGGCACGTATGCAAAAGAACTTGACTAAACTGACCATTTAGGTACAGGAGAATAGTATGCTGATAACTACTTCAAAAACTAAGCATATGTGATTTGAAGGGTGACTATTAATACAGCAAACACTGATTGAAACTGTAGATTCATTTAAAGGCCTGAGTATATGAGTAGATCCAGCACTGAGTTTTTCTGATCATGTTAACCAATTGGTTTATGATAGTTATAAAACTATAGCATGTGCAAAACATTCTATAAGGTCCAGGAAGTCAGAAATATTGAAACTGTTGTTTGTAAGCTATACCAGACCAAAACTAGTGGATGGAATAATAATATGGAAACCTTATAAGAAAACAAGCATGAGTAAATTGGAAAGAGTACAGAGGAAATATACCAAGGGCATCCATGGCTGTGAAAATTTATGTTATTATGAAAGATTAAAATATTTGAGCTTGCATTAAGAGGAGACCTTATGCGGGTATATAGGCAAATTAGGGACACCTACCTCTAGGAATACTTGGGGTTATCAAAGAGTATTAGGAAATCATCAGACAACCTACACAGCAGGTAACAAGCAAAGGAGAGTAATATTGTTGGAATTGAATTCATCCTCAGGTTCATGAGGTGGACCCCCGTATTTCTCAAAATTTCAGCAAGACAACACTGACATATAGACTATATTTTTATATAGCATATATCATGAGCAGTAGTAGGTTAATGGGTGTACAAGACCCAGGATAAAAAAGTGTCCAGTCCTACTAGACACAATAGTGCCAAGAGTGGAAAAAAATAACAGTGCAGAATCCTCAGGACATAGAAACACCCCTATAATGGGGCCAGGCCCAGGGGGAGGATGCCCCCTATTGTTGAAGGAAGGAGCAGTCCACGAAAATCACAAAAATTGATAGTCCACAAAAGAGCCATAAAGATGATTGATAGAGTGGACTATTGAGGATAAGAAATAAATTATGGATTGTTACTATTATGTAAGAAGCCCAGAATTTCCAGACGGAAGATATGCAAAAAGATTAAGAGAAAAATTAGTGGAAAGAAAACTACTTGCAGAAAAAAAACTGTCAGAAACGTCAGATAAAAATTTGTGTTCACTGATAAAACAGATTTGTGAAAAACATTATATAGACAAAGAAACCCTGGGCCATTTGGAAAAAGAAGCAACTAAGGAAGTGAGAAAATATAAAGAATAAATTCTAGATGTTTTTGAAAGGCATAAAAAGAAATATGGACATGGGAAAGAAAGAGATATCTGATATGGTACAATATGTATGCAAAGGAAAAAAAAAACAGATTAATCAATACAAAAAAAGCAGCCCCAAAGATATTCAAAGTGAAATACAGGCAAAGGCATCCAGATATGGAATATTTCCCAATACAAAAAATAAGATTACTAAAAAAAGAATGTAGAACAGAAGATAAGTAAAGCAGAAGTTAAAAAAACAGAAGCTGAAGTCACTGAATACCTGCCAAGTGAAGTAATTTGTAAAGAAAGTCTAACACAGGTTATATGACAGCATGATGGAACAATGAGTCCCCAGAGTAAGGAGAAACAGGAGGAGCAGGAGACAGCTAAAGAAGAGATATGTACATGGGAAAGTGAAATAGATTTAATATGGTGCAATATTTATGCAAAGGAGAAAGTAAAATTAATCAATACAAAAAAGAGCAGCACCAAAGATATTTGAAGAGAAATACTGGCAAAAGCATCAGGACATGGAATATTTTAGAATACAAAAAATAAAAAAACAAAGAGAAAAGTAAAAAAGAGGATTAGTAATGGAAAAGTTAAAGAAATAAAAACGGTTATGGATTACCTGTGAAGTGTAGGATTTGTGCAGAAAACATAACTCAGATAACATTGACGCAGGATAGAGCAGCTGACACCCAAATTAAAGAAAAACTAGTGGAGCAAGAGGCATCTAATCAGTAGCCATCTGACGATACTTTGGAGCCTTCCACAGGAAACCAGTATAAATGTTCAGCTAGAGTTGGACAACAAGGGAAGTAACAGGAAACTGTGGCAGCTCTGAAGCAGTCAATGTTGTGGAGTGACAGGCCAGTGAGTTCCCATACGAAAGAGAAATGGATGACACACAGGATGAAACTGAAGGGAACATGGGACAGGAAGATGCTTTGGAACTTTCTATAGAATGCCCACAGGAAATAGAAAACAAAAAAATGTGCCCTCAGTTTAAATGAAAATTATCTAAGAGAAGAGTTGCTTGATTTAATAGAGATGGATAGACATATTAAGATCAATTGAGCAACTAGACTACAGAAAGTTAATAAAACCCAAAAGGTTAGATGTTTGCTAAAACAAATGAACACAGTAATTAGGACTGTCCATAGAGATTCATGTAAATAGGATATATTATTGTGCAGCTAAATTAATAACATATAAAGTCTTACCACAAGAATACAGAGCAGTAACGGAAAGGAAGAGGAGAAATCAAATTCCATTGGGAAGTATTGAACAGAGAAAACTATAAACCCATTAAAACAAGAAGTGTCACTGTTAGATGAGTATAGAAGAGGGAACAGATCAACAAAAATACTCAGAAAGATAGATGTGATAAAAATAACACACAGCATTATAACAGATCAGAATCTATTGTGCATTATTGCAAATAAACTAAAAATATCATCATAGGCAGAAAAACTTAGAAGCTATGTGGATAAATATAAAGGAAAAGTACAAAATAAGCAGTTCAGTGATGACCAAAAAAGTTTTATAGAGAATTGGGAAATAAGGTAAAAGGAATTGAAACACCACCAAAATAAGAAGAAATAGATACATTTTGGAGAAGTATCTAAGAAGATCCTATGGAACATAACAAAGATATTAAATGGATAGAAGTAAAAGAAAGAATATGAAGTTTAAATGTACAGGATATGAAATGGGATGAAATAACAGCCAAAAAGACTGAAACAAAGTTTAAAAAGCTTCTAACTGGAAAACCCCAGGCCCAGATGCAGTGCCTAACTTCTGGTTAAAAGTATTAACATCTTTGCATGAAGATTTAGGCATGAGTAAGAACTATTTATATGAGTACCCTGAACATACACCAGCTTGGTCAACAACAGGAAAAACAATCCTCCTACTTGAGTGAACCTGTAAGCTATCCTAAAATCTATAGACTAACAACTTCCTTCCGATATTATATAAATTATACAGTGGAATTGATGCCGACAGACTTAAAGTCATTTAGAAGAAAACTCAATCGTGGCAATAGAACCAAAGGATGATAAGAGAAAGTCATGTGGAACAAAGGACTATTTGTTGTTAAATAAAGTTATAATGGGGAACTGTAAAAAGGGGAATAATCTAAGTATGGCATAGATAGACTACAAAAAAGCATTCAACAGTATCCCACATTCATGGATAAAAGAGTGCTTAAAAATGTATAAGATACACCCTACACTGAATCTGATTGATTACATTGCAGAAACCATGAAACAGTAGTAAACCACTTTGCAGTTATGCCATGATAAAGAACAAATTATTATTCCAGGGATAAAAATTCAAAGAGGCACATTCCAAGGTGACTGTCTGTCACCACTGCTCTTTTGTCTTGTACTTAACCCATTAAGCTGTCTGCTTAACAGATTAGGTCATGGCTACAATTGGGCTCCCAGAAAACAAGAAAGTATAAAGATTTCTCATCTTCTTTTAGTGGATGATTTGTAGATGATGAAACTGTATGGTTCATCAAATAATAAACTGAAAGCACAGCTGCAAGTGGTCACAACTTTTTCAGATGAAATTAGAATGTCATCTGGTCTTGGTAAATATACAAACACAATCTTTAAAGCAGGAAAACTGCAGTACCAAGAACACATCAGTTTGAGACAAGAATGTGATATAAATGAACTTGAGGAAGAGAGAGTGTATAAATATTTGGGAACTGACAAACGATCAACAATAAAACATGAACAAGGGCGAATAAAACTTAGTAAGTAATATTTTAGAAGACTTAAATTGCAAATATAGGACAGACGTTAGGATGATCCCATACTGGTCATATGTAAAAAATTCCTAGAAATACGATAAGAATGCCTGTAAATTGAATAGACTATTTAACTGCTCAGACAAATGATACATTACTGCCCAAATCACTAACACCTCACAACAGAGTGCAAGTAATCATTTCCTGACATGTCACATTCCTGCAACAAGCATAGTAAAAGAGGAAGAGTAAGAACAGGATAGTCTCATGGTCAGGATATAATTCATGGGGTCTATATCACATCATTGAAAAACTTACTGCATCGAATCTGAATTCATCAACCCCAATACCTGGAACGTCATTTCTGCAAATGTCCACATCTTTACCAGGGAAAGGAAGCACTTGGCCAACACCACACTGGAACATACACTGCACTATATAAAACCTATCAGGTTTGTGGCTTCACTTCCCACATCCTCCAATGTGGAGAGATGTGCACCCCACACCCCATTAACTATATAAACCAACTCTGAGATCACACTATGGTGGGGAAAGGGGCAAAGATGTAGTGTTGGCCAAGTACTTTCTTTCCCTGGTAAAGTTGTGGACATTTGTGGAAATGCCATTTGATGTATTTGGGGCCAATGAATTAAGATTCTATGCACTAAGTTTTCGATGATCTGATATATACCTAGTTCGTGAACATAGTTGCACTAATATGTATTGACAGAGATGAATGGAGTAAAACAGTCTCCAGCACACCTTTTAGGTAGTTTTAGGGGGAAATTCAGTAAAGCCTACATGGATTAATTTTCCATGTAGGCATAGTGGCATGGAGCTTACATGGAGTAAGTAGCCGGGCAATCCAGTAAATGGAGCTGAGTGGTTTGTACGAGTGTGCAAGCACAGAAGTGTCCGTGGCATTCAAATCACCACATAAGCAGGTGAATTGTATGCAAATGAGAGTGTTGGAGTAATCCAGCAAGCCAGTAGGCAGTCCTGCAGACCCCGTGTTAATGTCTGAAGTGTACATGGAAAAATTCAGGGAATTTGAAATAAAAAAGTGAACAGGGCTGTGAAAGTCCAGTTAGAAGGACAGAAATAGCATAGCAGGGACAGATATGTCCAAAGCTATGCCCTGTGTGTCCAAAAAGTAATGGAAAATAATTTAAAATAATTATTTTTTCTTAATACTCATATTATGTTTGATCATCATGCAGCAGTGCGAAAACATGCTGTTATGCAAAAAAAAATATTTAAAAGTATAAAAATGAAAAAAATAAAATATGTGACAATAATGCATTGTAGGGCCTTCCATGGAGTATGTACAATGGTAGATTTTTGTAGTTTCTAAGGAGGCAGGGTCTGGAATAGTGTAGTTTCCTAGTTGTCTGCACAGATCTGTATGCAAATGAGCTTTGGGGTTACTGAATAGCAAAAATGGGTATCTGTGCCCGCAGATCACATTCGTGTAGCCCCAGAACCATGTTGGTGTCCACAGAAGAGGTAGCTGACATCAAAAGGGGGTGTGTCTGTATTTCTTTAAGCACATTGAAGCTCAGCAGTGCCTGTTTGAGTGCCATGCCGCTAAGCTGAGCAGGGGGTTGTGTCCAGTGCCTTCTAAGCTTTGTTTAACTTTGGGACATGTTTTAGATAGATTGAGCATGTTTGTGTGGTGCACCACTGTGCTGAGCATGCTCATCTATGGGGGTGTGTCCACTGAGTGTTGAGCATTGTTTATATCTCTGGCGCTGGTTTGCATGCTGTGCTGCAGTGCTTAACAGGGAAAGCTGTTTAAAAAAAAAAGAAAATTGCCTGGAAGAGCCAATCATATATAAATTACTGATGACCCCCTACACCACTTAAACTGGGCCATTAAAACACTGATAATGATGTACTAGGCAGGTGGAATGCATCATAGGTAGCCAATCTCACAGGCTGTACCTACAGCAGAGCACTAGAAAAGTTGCATACACCCTACAATCTGATTTCAAGGAGCTACATGAGCTTCAGATTGTACAGCACTACAGGGTTGACAGGGACATACTAAAAGAACTCACCACGCTCTGGCACCCTCAACTCAGACCCAGAACTAATAGATGGGAACTCATCCAGGTGGAAACAAAGGTATGTGTAGCCCTTAGAATAGTAGCTACAGGTACTTTCCAAAGACCATCTGGGAACATGATGGGGATCTCACAGGCATCAGCATCTAGGGTACTCCACCAGTTCCCAGATGCCATGCTAACACATGCCAGTGAGCACATTTATTTACCCTGCATCACTGAGGAGAGGATCAGTAGTATGCAATACTTCTACTGTGTAGCACACTACACTGAGGTACTGGGTGCCATAGACTGCACTCGTGTTCACATCAAAGCACTGCCCAGTGAGGAGGGTAGAGTCTACATCAACCACAAGGGGTATCACTCCATCAACTGCCAGGTCATGTGCAATGCCCAGGGCATTGTCATGAATGGGTGTGCTGGCACCCCTGGCAGTTATCACAACTCACATATCTGTCACGCATCACAGCTGTACCAGATGTTTGTCAGGGGGGACATCCCATATGGCCATCTTTTGGGGGATGCTGACTACACACTGGAACCGTGGATGATGACAGCCATCAGAAATGCGTGCACGCACGCGCACACACACACACACACACACACACACACACACACACACACACACACACACTCATGCGCACACACACACACACACACACACACACACACACACACACACACACACACACACACACACACACACACACACACACACACACACTGCACAAACTAGGAACATCACAGAGTGTGTGTTTGGGCTGCAGATGTCACGGTTCCAGTGCCTAGATATGTCTCGTGGAGCCCTACAGTACTCTCCAGCCACATGTGCACACATGTTCACAGTATGTGCCAAGCTACACAATATGATCCTGTGGAAACAGCTACGGTAGGATCATCAGAGGGAAGGGACACACAGCCCCCCACAAGTGCCTAGGTCATCACACCCACACTGGGATGCAGAGGAAGACCACCCTAAGGCTGTCCCTGCAGGCAGTCGTAGGTGTGCCCAGTATGCCCTGGCCTTGGCCAAGAAACAACGCATAGCACATGCACTGATAACCTAGGGTCTTAGGGACTGACACCTTACTTTGACTCGCATACATAAAAAGGATGCCAGCCAGACCACACAACTTGTATCTAACCATGTATTGGCTGTGTGCTGCATGCATCAGTAATAGCCCTGAAACACAGGACTCTCAACTGCTGCATTTGAAAGGTAAGTCACTATCCTATAAAACAAATGTACAGGGTACTAGACTATGATAGCATATGTATGGACATGAGCAAGGGAATAGAGTGGACTACTGGGCAACTTGATGAGAACTGACAGCTACTTGGGACAACAGGTACCCTGTCCAATACTGGGTGCCCCATAATATGCATTAAGTCACTTGGCTGGAAACCCCACTGTATTATGTAATTGAAATGCCAAACAGTGGGGTCATAGAACAGATGCACGACTGTCAATGCCAGAGTACCCTACCCCAACACATCAGTGTTCCTATACAACTGCAGTAACAGTATGTTTGCAAGGATATATCAGCAGACCACACAATTCCATGGCTGTCACAAAGAACCTGGCCACATGTTGCATTTTCCACAAAATGCATGGGTCACATCACGGGTCACAGTGTATGTCTGTGTGCTGTTGATAGCGTAAAGAATTAAACTTCACTTTGTGGATGCTGGTGTGGCTTAGAGAGGCTAAGTACATTAGCATGGTTGATGGTGCTGATGGTTCAAAGCTGGCCACACCTACAACCTTTGCATGTAAGTTACTTGTGTGATAAGAATCCCACAGACAGTTATAACACCATAATCTGTTGCTGCAAGGAAGCTGGACACAGTCAGAGAAAATGGGGGGACAGAGGTCCAAACCTACAGACATTATACATGCTCTAAGTACCCTATAAGGTGACTAGCATAACAGCAGGTTGCAACAAATCAGACTAGCCAGAGTATGTAAAGGGTATCACTTAATTGTGTCAGTACTTACAATTTAGTGGACTCCATTTTTAGTATATTACCAGATAAACACAACTGTATGAGGAACAGGGCAGACATATGGGGTCAAATGTGGACATTCTGCAAAATCATGCACAGTGAAAGGTATGAAGACTGTCACCTTGTATGTGGTGTTACATCATGTACCCCAGTCACATCATACCTCTTAACCTCTTAGAGCAGGGAATCTGGACAAAGCCATAAACAATAGTGGGACAAAGGCCAAATATAAGGAGGATTAACAATTGGCTAGACAAATGTTGAAAGTTGATAGCATAACAGGTCTTGCATTAGCATGAATCCCCTGATGTGTATAGAGTAACATCAATCTGTAATGTTTTTCCCCTAATGTGCCAAAAAATCACAATGCTATGTAAAACGTTCCAAAGGTTTGATGTAAAACTCTACACATTCCATTATAATCTGTACAGTTGATAGGTATGGGTCACATATTACATTCAGCAAACAGCCAGGGAATACCTTGGACAAAATATCAGGGAAGTGCTAGACTGTGGAAACAGGTCAAGCAGCCAGTTGTCAGCAGCACACAAAATTCCAGACTGGAGTACAGGTAGGTCTGGCCTGGAGTCACCTTGTATATACTGACAGTCACACTGGGCATGCTCCAACACATAGCTAACTTGAGCCCATGTCTTTTGCCTCATCTGCCCAAGACCTGCTATGTGGAAATATGTCTGTACAGACATACATATACATATCTGTCTCTCCCTATCTCACTCACTCTTGATTAGTGTCTCTATCTGTGTTGCACATTTCTATATATGATAACAAGATGTATATATAGCTATACAAGGTACAGTGATACATAGACCCCACACATACATCTACAGAACACATTTACATTACTGACACACACAACTACATTTAAAGAGACAGCCATGTTATACAGATTGAGATAGATATGGACAGGAATATATGAATGTTCCCACATACCCCTCAGTGCTGGGATTATCTGCACATGCACATCACAACAGCCATCCAATGGCACCAGACTAATGCTGCAACAGTACATAATCCACTCACCCACAGAACCCTGAGCCTGCAGGCTGTCACCCTGCAGTCAGACAGAGGTATGCAGGCAGTGTAATGTGCAAGAGATGCAATGCACTCCTTGGATAGGCCATATTGTCCCTGGGCACATGTCTGCCTCTGCTTGTGTGCAAACAGCCACATATGGCCAGACTGGTAGGTGTACGCACATAGCAGGGATATGGACAGGTATCCCACCCCTAGGACACTAGATACAATAACAGCACCAAGCAGTATCACTCTGCAGGTCACACATGCTGTCTAAAACAGGGCCACTTAGAGTACTCCACAAGTACTGTGCCTGCATCACCATATATAGCGGCCATAACCTGTTGTGCATGTGATAGATACTGTGAGCTGTAATGTGTAATACCTAGTTAGGTAGGAGTATTAATCTCACATCCTTCAACTCTGTCTGTGTATGACTATATCCCTTCACACCACTATGGACATGCTCATATGGACTGTCTTTGTGCAATGGTATGCACATTTGGCTTTGTGACTTGCTGCTTGCCTCTAAATTCCCTCCTCTATAAGGCCTGCTGATGTCATCCACCTTAACAGCACTGGCTGACACTCTGGTAGCAGATGAACAGCGTGGTGCATGCGATAAGTGCTGCAAGCTATAGTGTGTAATACTAGATAGGTAGGAGTTGTAATCTTACAGCATCCACATGTGTGTGTGTGTGTGTGTGTGGGTGTGTGTGTGTGTGTGTGTGTGTGTGTGTGTGTGTGTGTGTGTGTGTGTGTGTGTGTGTGTGTGTGTGTGTGTGTGTGTGTGTGTGTGTGTGTGTGTGAATATACATCCTTGTAACACTTCAGACAAGCCTCTATGGGCTATCTCTAGGCAATTGTTATGTATTTTACACCCACTGACTAGCTGCTTGCCTCAAAAATGGCCTCCCTTACAAGGCCTGCTGATGTCATCCACATTAAGAGCACTGGCTCACAGTGTAGTAGCAAATAAAAAGCATGGCACATGTGATAAATACTGAGAGTTATAGTGTGTAATACTAGATAAGTAGGAGTTCTAATCTCACAGCATCCAACTGTGTGTGAGTGTGTGTGTGTGTGTGTGTGTGTGTGTGTGTGTGTGTGTGTGTGTGTGTGTGTGTGTGTGTGTGTGTGTGTGTGTGTGTGTGTGTGTGTGTGTGTGTGTGTGTGTGTGTGTGTGTGTGTGTGTGTGTGTGTGAATATATCCCATTGCAGGACTTCAGATAAGCCCTTATGGACTATCTCTGCAATAGTTTTACATTTTACACCCACTGAATAGCTGCTGGCCTTAACAGTGGCCTCTGTTACAAGGCCTGCTGACATCATCTACCTTAAAAGCACTGGCTGACAGTGCAGTAGCAGGTAAACAGTGTGATGCATGCAATAAGTACTGGGAGCTATAGTGTGTAATACTAGATAGTTAGGAGTAATAATCTTACTGCATCCAACTTTGTACATGTGTGTGTGTGTGTGTGTGTGTGTGTGTGTGTGTGTGTGTGTGCAAATATGTCCCCTGAGAGTGATATAGACCTGCCCATGTGGGCTACCCCTGTGCATTGGTTATGCATTTTATGGGCCTATTACTAGCCACTGGCCCTAAATTGCCCTCCTTTACATAAGCAGAATTGATGTCTGCCACCATCTACAGTTGTACATGCAGGCTACCCAGGTGACATGTATCATGGGTAGTAGAGTGTGTCACAGGGTATGAAAACATGATGATGCTAACTGTTCCCATTGTCCCTGACACACTGTTTTACACATATGCACTTAAGGAGCCATGCAAATATACTGGCATACCTTGCTGACTTCATATCTCTGTTGTGCTGCCTTGCCATCCTATGCCACTGTATTGCCACCATCTGTCCAGAGTTGCACCACTCAGACTCCTGGGACAAAAACATACACAGCTCCGTGGCACACCTGTCATTCTGTAACACTAACACCAGTGTACCATCAGGCAACAAAGATACACTATGCATGATGTGTAGTCCTGGCACATGCCAGCATACAGTGCCTGTTGTGACCCACAACAACTGCCATGGCATAACGCTACTGCACTACACAAACACATGTAAAGAAATAGTCACCGTGTGCATCAGACACATATATGCAGTTCCCCACATCAATGGCATGAATGGCAGAGATGTGGCTCAGTTATCATCATGTGCATAGGGTGTTGTGTGGGGGTGCTGGATGTCTAGCCTGTGCCAAACAGTTAACAGCATGTGTGTGAGTGAGAAAGCGGTGCTGGTTACATGGGCTATGGAGAGGTGCTTTGTGTGTCTATAGGTGACCTGTATGTGACAGTGGTTTTGGAATGTGTTCATGTACACATTCAAGCTCAGTGCTAGCCCTACACACATGTTTGGTGGACAGCTGTGGACTGTACATTATAGAGTGGGCAGTTCACCATCTCTGGTCATAAACATGGGCACTGGCTTTACCAGGATTAGCACAGGTAACACCATGCCCAAGGTCAGATGCACTGCTATTACCTGACAGTGACTGCTGTCTGCTGGGCCTGTGTCCCCCACAGAGCCACCCAGGACCACATGCCCATAGCCTACCATGTCATGGTGTGGACAGTACACCTCCCTCTCTAGTGCTGGAGGTACTGCCACTACAGGAATATGAGTGTGTATGTCCACGTGGACTCCCAACAGATGGTGCTGCTGGCCTATATCCACATGTCCGATGCCCAACCCCAACCACATGTTCCAGCACAGACAACATCCATGGAAAGAAAGACACCGTCTAAGCCCACCATCTGTCCATTACATCAGTGAAACATTCCATGGGGTCACCCATGCAGTGGAGGCAGTCACGGATATCAGACTTTGCTACATCAATCACCTAAGCATCCATCTGGTGTTGCATTCAGCTCATGACTGTGCCTTCATGACAGCCCAAAACATGTGGTGAGTGACCCGCAATGTGACTCCTGCAACAGGAGGTGGATGGCCAGAAGTCCTCCATCAGGTTCCCCTGTCAATCCAGCTGTGTGGGACCTTGACAGCACTCTGGCTATGGCAACTGTCTGCACTCCCTGACTCCATAGTCTTCACACTCTCCTATACTATGACGCAACCTTCTGACTGTCCATTATCTGTGGCCTCTGGTGACTGAGTATGTGTGGACATACTGACTGTGTGCAGGGACAATGGGGGCAGAAGAGGGATGTCAATCTTTTGGACAGATTCAGCCACTGACAACATCACTTGTGCCTCACTATGGCCAGCATCATCATCATCAGAGTCCAATGAGACACTGACATCAGGTTGTGAGGGGGATAGACTCCAACCTCCCTGTTCACTTGTGAGAAGCAAGACAAAAGCAGTGCATTACCACCGCCACTTTTTATGTATGGCAATCCACACAGACTCATACAAATGTCGATCCACAACTGCATTACATGTCCTACATCTTCTCATTTGTAATCCCTTGCACAACACTCGCACTCAGAAGAACATACACAGAAAAGGCCCTGTATAGCATGCATGTCACCGACATGCAGGTAACTTGCCAGTTCAATACACCTGTGAGGTATGCAATATGACAGTGTATGTGACAGAACCACTCATGAAACCCAGTACACCTATCATGACAATGATATGCTAGTTGTAGTAGCACTGCCTCAGGTATGTACCATCTACCTATTGTGTTTGAATGGGCATTTTGGAGTAATTGCCTCATGTATAGCAGGCTGCGTAGTTGCTCATATGTATAAGTGCAAACATGTTCATGTTTGTACAAATGCATACCTGTCATTCCCTAGGCTATGCACTGTAGTTAACTGTTCCGAAATGGAACATACAATATTCTACTTTGGCTAAGCACAACAGTTGTGCAAAAGGCAAATGGCAGTCCTTAACATTCATAAAGTATATGTGATCTGACAAAACAACATTATCAGAATTACCAGGAACAGGACCATGAATGCCGGCAACACCTGACAGATATGTGAAAAGGTGAGGGAGACATAATGTCAGGAACACCAAATGTAACAGTGTTACAAGGTATGTACATATATCTACATGTACAGTAGCTAATGTGATACTGGGTATATTGCTGACATTCTGAGTATGTGTGCACACCTGTGGGTGAAAGCCAACCTCCTCTCTAATGCAAATAGACCTGACACACATGTATTGGTCTGTAGAGCCTGCCACAATGACTACTAATGTATTATACTGGTGAACAGAGTGAGCTTACCTGGATGCTCCTTTGACGTGGACACTGTGGCACCCACCTCCAGGATGTATAGCGGGATGGTTGGTTGGGAGCTGTGGGTTGATCCTGGGTTTGCCAGGAATTCCTCTGTGGCTGAGAATGGTTGTTGTGTTGCAGGCCTGCCACTGGTGGCAGCATGATCCCTGGCAACAGCAGCTGCCCTTTGACATGTGACATTGATCATGTCTGTAGCCCAGTGTTGAACCTGTTCATAGATCCTGTCCTGTTGGCCAATATCATTAACAGCCCTAACAAGGTCACCCCACAATGCTGCCCACTGTTCTTGATTGTGGTGACCCCTTGACAGCAAGATGTGATGGTTGAGTCTGAGGGCATCTAGTATAGAGTTATTTTCTGCAGATGAAAATGGTGGATGTCTCTATCGATACATTGTACCTGCAAGACAGCAACAAGGAACACATTACAGGGCCAAATACATGGATCTCCACTATGTGCAGACCCCACACACCCATAATGGACTGTACTATTGACTGCTCCATCACACGTCATACTGCATAGTTTGGCGACTCACTACATGTGTGACTATCACCAAGTTAGTAGCAATACTGTGTAATATCCCTGTATGTTGTGAGAGATTCTGATGTATGTCTCTACAGCCATCATTGCAGTTTACTGTGGTGTGTCCCCTATGGGCACATCCCTACTAATATGTAATATGGCCACTGTCGTTAAATAGCAGAGTGCTATTCCAACAACTATATAGGGACAATCCAGTCACACTATTAACCACTATGACAGACAGCAATGTAAACCTGCTGTCATATATGTTCCCTGTAGGCAGCATACCTATCCACTATGCAGATGTTTGCAGACTGTCCCCATATTTGCCTCATACCTGTGGTCCTTCTTGCACAAACTTGTGCATGTCGGACAACAAATATTTCTCTGCTGATTGATGGTTGCTGTCAGCCAAATGACACAGAATCAAAGTGTCACCATTCAGACACCTCAGACAATACTTATGCTACAGTAACATCTGTTACTCTAATCTGATTCCTGCTTTGTATGGCTAATATGTCTACTCTGTCACTGAGTTTGGGTCTTTGTCCCCCCATTAAATATGGTTTTGTCCTGATTTCTTACTGTAGGAGGTAGAGAGGTATGTTAGCGTAGCTCTCAACCAGAGAGGGATGAATGTCCATGAAACAGGGACTTAGACTGAGTACATTAGGAAAATGCAGGGACAGTTTGACAATCTTACTACTATTTATGTGTCACATTGACAGACTAAGAGGTGATAAATTACAGTAGACAGTTCAATGTTACAGGAGTGTACACCTCTACTTAGAGTCTCTATGTCTGACATGTAATCCACTATCTTTACTACAAAATCTGACCATTGTAGGAGGGATGGACAGGGACAGAGAAGATATGTTATTCAAAGCAGGGACCATTGAGAGGCATGTCTGTAGATGTTGGACAGCAGAGTATCAGTGACATGTCATTATCTTAGACATAATACAAGCCTACTGTTGTAATCCCTATTCCCTATACCTCCATTCTCACATCTTCATCCCTTTTGTATGGGAAAATGTCGTACATACCTGGTACAGAGGTCTATATTATAACATCGAATACAATATGGTCGACACCATATTGTCGACGTTCCGTAACTTCGAAAATAAAAAAAAATGTGAACTTTAAATGTTTACCCTAATGGGTTTAAGCAGGGGGGCAAGCCCCCCTGCACCCCCCACACACTCCGCTATTTAAATATACCAACTCAGAGATCGCACTTCAGTGTACTATGGTGCAGGAAAGGGAAGATTTCCCTTTCCTGCACTGTAGAGCGATCTCAGAGTTTAGTATATTTAAGTACAGTGGGTGTGAGGGGTGCAGGGGGGCTTTTTGTTTGTTTTGATAATTTTTCTAACCAGTTTTGATGGTTTAATACTTTGATACAAAAAGTTTAATCCTTATGCATTCGAAGTATTAAACCTTCGTGGTTATAATATAGACCCCCTTGTAGAGTGATGTGTTCCTTGTATTGAAGCATTTCTCTGCAAATGCTTTGCACTTATACTGTCTGTGTGAGTAAAATCACATACAGACCTGTTCCCCATAAGCAGTTGCACTAACCTGTGACTGAGAATTGCTAATTGTATCCACAACACCTGACTTGCATTATCATTAGCCAATGGCATGGGACCACAGTGAAATATATCAGGCCTTCATATAGGCCTTGGAACCTTTCTTAGTTTTTGGAATGGACATTACTGAGATGAGGAGACTACAGCATTGCTGATGGTAAGTACAAATACTGTCCACTGTAGAGATGTATGTTGTATGCCCACAGTTTTGCCTCACATGTTTGGTCAGTGTCCCAAGACAAACTGGTCATCTGGCAGGTCACTGGCAAACATTTGGGGTTGAGTTCAGAAGGGGAGAGAGGCCTGTGAGTGTCACACGTCATAACCATCAGTACAGGCATGGTAATGCAGTAGCTGCTATTCTATCAATGTACTATCTTTAAAGGGGCAAACTGAGAAACATGTCCCTACCTGTGGGCCCCCCCCTTATCTATGGTTGTTACCAGATCCCTTCCTATAGGGGTTTGGGAGTTATGGTCACTCTCTAGCAGCTACCTTAACATACAGTCGTGTATGGTCCAGGCTGCAGCAGCACAATGGGGGGGGGGGTGTGAACACTCTGGGGACCTGCAAGCTGTACATGTAACTGTTGTAGCTGTGTCAGCCCTGTTGTTACAGCAGAGCCAGGGTAAATGTGCTCATTTAAGTCCAACTGTGGCATGTCCTTAATATACATCTGTTATGCAACAGTGCCAATAGCAGAGGAGTAGGCGAGATATATTTAGGATATACGAATATGTGCAGTGTGTCCCTACCTGCACGCCTGTGACTTACAAAACTGGGTAGCTGATACTTCAGTAGCAGTAACCTATGGGGATTAAAATTGCATGAGTCAGTCATTGCTTGCTGTGTTCACAACAATGTAATTGATGTGCAACACACTGGGTTAGAACCCAGGATTGTGTGTGTCAAAATGTTCTGCATGCTGGCATTTAACAGACTGAGCTACTGAGTCAGTGCTGCAGTAGGTGTATTTGCCTCATATATGCGGTGACAAACAGGCTGTGACACACATTGTCTGCATCCATCAGCATGTGCATGGTTTCCAAAGGTAGTTGTTCTGCAGCAGGGTCCCATTTGAGCATATGTACTGTGCCACTGATGCCGTAGCAGGTGTATTTTAAGATGTTGCTGGTAAAAGGGAACATTTACCTGCTATCCCAGTCCTCATGTACTGTTACTATTATTTATTTGGTTGTCTATTAGTGCATTTCTGAATCAGGGTCCCAGGTACACTCCCATTTGTTACATTAGGCTTGATTTCAGTTTGTCAGTGGCAATAAATATGTATTTCTGGAAACACCTGCTTTCATTAAGGTCTTTGGGGCCTAGTGGCTAGTGTAGTAGGTTGTAAGTGACAGGGGCCTGGGTTACAGACTTGGCAGGGGTGATTATTTTGTACACTGAGAAATACATAAGATCATTAAAGCACTTTTAAGCGGGTTTGAGCAGGTTAATGCGACATGCCACATTGAGGGGCTCATCTTAGCTCTGCACAAACCCGCTCTAAAATGTTAAAAGAAAATAAAAAGGGGGTGATAGGACAGTGGTGAAATGGGGGCAAACAGGGGGAAAAACATACTGAAAGGCAGGTAGGGATGTGCAGGATGGGTGTAGGGAAGTACTGTAGCATTCCATTTCTTGTACAGCAATAGCTATGCAGCTTGACAGATTTTGTGGATGAATTTGGACTCTCAAACCCCAGAAAGAGTGGTGAGGACAAAATAAATGTGTTGTTAAACCAATTAGACCAAATTAGTTGTGTCCAGTAGACACATGTGCGAAATGGAAAGCTATGTATGGGGCTATACTTTTTTTGCGGACAGGTGGCCTTTTATTTTTATTTTTAAGGATAGAGTGGAATGTTGAGGAAGGGATATAGGTACATGTAGGAAGGTAACTTGGGTAGGAGAGGATGCAATTGAAGACAGACAAGACAACATACAGGGGTGGTGTATGACACATGAGGGGGTAAACACCTTGGATGGGGAGGGTGTTGTGGACTCTGAGAATGTGTCTCCAAAGGTGGCTGTGCTGGAGGCTGGGTGCCAGGGCCAGCAGGCCTTACTAGGTTGTCGAGTCTGTCCTCAATCTAGCACAGTCATTGTTCATACTTCCTATGAACTATCCTGTACACCATGGCCGGTAGTTGACCTTGGGTGACTGGCACTCCTCTACCACTGCTCCCATGGGGGAACAGAACCCATCCACTGAGGCAGGTCCACCCAAAGGTGGTGCAGGACCAGCAGAGGGGCACAACCGGCCTGGGTCCCTGATGTGCTGGTACTTGGTGCCATGGCCAGCTGAGGTAGGGTAGGCAGATCAGCAAGAATCAGCCTTCCCTGTCAGGCTGTGGTGATAGAGGTACAGCAATGTGTATAGGTTTGTTATGAACAACAAGTAATAACAGCATGCCAGAACATTGGAAATAACCCAATCACATTTCAATGCATATTATAGGGAACACAACAATAAATGACATAACAGTCAGTATATTAACGGCATGCCATTAACAGTTACGGCATAAGGCCAACAACATAGGTAATTACCAATAGTAAAACACATGCCCCAAATAAAAGTTTAATGTAACAACAGCTGTTAATAGTTATACATAACCAATGGATAACAATAATTAAATGAAAATAAGGGGTGGGGAGAGAGAGAAATAAACAGTCCATTAACACCATTATAGTCTATTTCATGGAGAACAGTATTAGTATCTACTCTACTGGTCTGTTCTTTCTTTATGTTTACAAGTGGACTATAGCAGCTGTAGCACATACATACATACCTCTCAAGCTATCCACATGGGGAAGTATGGGCCAAGCGGTAACAGCTGCTGGTTGTAAACTACACAGAATACTTGCACATCAGGTGGACCTATATAACTACCAAGGTGTACTATGGGCTGATGTAGTGCTACATTCCTGGTTAGATACTCATGTTGATGGCAAATGTGAGACAGAGGGGTTATTCCATGGCAGAGTGACATTTGAGAGACATGTATGTGTACAGTACAAAAACTATACTACTATCATGCGTTGATTGACAAGCATGGGGATAGAACCCAATAGCAGTGATTGCAGAGGACATCTGAATCAAATGTATTGATTGACTGCAGCAACCTTTAACAGACACTCCAGGCATACAGCCATACCAATGATTACACATTTTATTTATTTTCTTTTATTTTATTAGTATTATATTTACTTCCATTATTTTATGCTGTATATTCACATACATGGTAATGATCTTAGCAGTCTATAACATCTTCTAAGTACACAATTGTTTATGCACACTATAGTCTAACTCACCCATTTTCCTGTAGTTCCTGTGTTCCTGTGGAGAAAAAATCTGTGACTGATACCCTAATATATAGTGTTACAGACCACTGGATTCGAACCCTGGTTTGTGTGTGGCAAAATGTATCTCAGACATAGCATTTAATCAACTTTGCTACTAATCCACTGCTGCTTACATGCTGACTGATATTTGCCTAGAGCTCACCTGGAACCAATTTATGACCTGGTATTAGTAGTACAGTTTTATAGTAGCCTGCAGTGATAGCTGAACACACAGGCATGAAATTCAAGCATGGCCATACCTCTCAACCTCTAAGTGCAAGAAATTTGGACAAAGCCTATTAAAATGGGGGGACAATGGCTCAAAAATAGGGACATATCTTAAATATTGGTCTTATAAACTTAGAAAGTTGCTAGAGTAGCAGGGTTTGTTTTAGCATACATTCTCTTAAGGATATGAGGTCTGAAAATAAAATGTATGTCATTATTTACTGACATAAATCCTCAAACCATCCCAGTGATTTACTAGAAAAATACAAATTTTATGAGGAACAGACCAAAAATATGAGCCATAAATCTGGACATTCTGTGAAAATCTGGGCAGTTGAGAGGTATAATAATGACAGAGATACTAGGTAACCTATATATTACTACAGAGAATGCAGGTGTACACAATATATTGTTAGTGGGTTGAAATATCTGTGAAGTCTACAAACCATATCAGATTATTGGGTTGGATAAATCACCCATATACATTTGCAAACAGTTTATTTGCAGTCTACAGCTATTACACTGTTATACTTGCCTGCAGCACTGTACATCAGAGCCTGAATGCACATAGCTGAAAATCAATTGCTAAAAAAGACAATCCTGATATACACAATATACCTTGTGTGCTATTGTTATTGCTTCATGTGTTATTGCAGAACAGGTATCATAATTCATTTCTTGTAAAACAGCTCTGAATCTACACATAGTGCACAACACTCTTTATTAGATATATCTTGAGGCAGAAACTAATATTGTTTTGTGTTTTTACTGCAGAATAGTTGTCATAATCGATTTCATGCAAAACAGTCATAATTCCACACATATTGCACAGCACAGCTTTATTAGAGGTACCTTCATGCAGTTACTGGTATAGTTCAACATTTTTATTGCACAGCAGTTGTTGTAATGCAGGTGTTGCAATACAGCTGTAATTTCACAGTTATCACAGTAGAAAATTTATTTCATTTACTTTAGCAAAGTTAATACTTTATTCTTCCCTGCTTATTGCACTATAGTTGGCAGAAGTCACTTACTGAAGTAAAGGTCTATGTCCACATTCATTGCAATATAATCTTTACTGTATATACCTAATGCCAGGTAATGCTTTACTCTTTCTTGCTTATCTGACTACAGATTGCCAAATACAACTGTACTCACCACACTCATGGTGCAACCTGGCCAAGCACCCGGCATGCACCTCAACGATGAGAACTCTCTCGTCTGCAGCTGTTGGGAGAAAAGACCACCATTATGCATGCCAGTTTAGTAGACATTCAGATTAGATATTAGTGGTACACAGGTTAATGTACCTACATACATGTGGGGCATCCCCTGCTTGATACACTTGGACCTAGGTGTCCAAGACATTCCCCATACATTGTGTCAGGTCATCAAAGTGGTGACAATGGGGGTCACCTGTGTGGGGGATACCACTTGCACTGGTGAGGTCCCTTTCCAGCCAGTCCCAGGCCTCCACCTTGCACTCTGAGCCCTGGTAACTTCCCTGCAATAGCCAGCCTTCATGTTTTTTAATAAGGAGTCTGACCATGACCCTGCACTCCAGGATGCCCGTGTGCTGTGCCCAAAAGCACAAACCCTCTCCAACACTTGCCATAGTGTATTCCTCAGAAAATGCACTCCAGTGGATTATGCTGTATTCTCACCTGTTGAGCTTAATATAGTCTGTTTTTCCTCCCTTGCACTCCATTGGGCAATTTTTTTAATAATGTGGTACGTCACTTGGCACTATACAATCCAGTGCAGCTATGCTGAGCATTGCTTAAACTAGCAGTCATTAGCAGTGCACAAACCAGCTAAGCACTGCCAAGCAATGCCAAGCACTGCAAAGCAGTGCATAAACAGATATTGTTTAAGCAGTACTTAGTAGGTCTTAGCATGTCTTAGCAGAGCTTAGCTGAGTGCAGCAGATCAGGATTGAAAAATAATCACAATAATTTTTCTTTGGAAAATAAATGCTTAATTTCCCTTTCATGTATTCAAACACTGCACTTGCAGCACATAATGCCGTAACTTTAACCACTCGGCTACATGGATATGTGGAATACTGATATACTTTAACATATATCTCTCAGCTAACTATAAGCACTGCTAAACACAGTGCTGCACCACACAAACCCACTAAGCTATGCTTAAACTTGACCTTTGAATCATACATTAAATGCATCTGATTTCTATTTTTAGATGTCTGGCACATGTCAATTGCTGCGCTCTACGTCGGGCCATGCAAACTTGAAAAAAAATAAATAAATAAAATTAAATACATTGATATAATTCACTTGGACAGTGCAGGGGGTGTGTTACTCATCTGTGGACACAGTTAATCACACACTCCCTACACTGATTCAATAAGCATGTTCCATTCATTAATATGCATGGCACACTACCGAGGGGCAACCACATACAGGGACCTGGTAACTTCTGTGTAGGCTCTGCACTATGAAACAACGTAAAGGAAGCACTCAGCCTGAACACGGACACTCTCACCAATACTCCAAGTGTAACAGGTGGTATCACCAAGTAAATCCAAAAACACTGTCACGAACATGAACACTTTTATTACACAATGAGTTTAAGCGCTTTTCGTCAACCAAGTAGGATGACTTCCTCAGAACAAAGTATGAAGAATACAGTCCACTTAAATAGGTACATCTACATATGATAATTAAAAACAATCATCCGTAATTAACCCTTAAAGACGTATTCTCCAAGTGGTTACAAATGTTGTAAACCCATACTGTTTATAAATAAAAATTAATAAACTTGTAAAGTATATAGTAAAATTTGTGGAATAAAATATATAATATATAATAAAGCAGTATAATAAAATAGTATAATAAAGTAATATAATAAGCTGTATAATAAAACAATATAATATAATAAAACATGAACTACAGTGCATCATCACAAATGTTTTAGAATTCTAATAATAATAATACTACTACTACTATTAAATATACCAAGTAGGTATACTCCCAAATTTTAACTTACATTAACTAAGGAAAAATCCTATCGTCTTAAACTTTTAAGCTTTAACAAACAACTAATTGAACATAGGTCATTAAGGCCTGGAAGTGAGTAAGAGTTCAATTTTATCTGCCATTTCAATTCTTTCTCCTCAAGCAGCAAATGTAATGGAGCCCCTTGCTGGTTATCAAAAACTTGGTCAATAATTATAAATTTAAAGTGATGGTCTGTGAACATGGAAATGTGTTTAGCTAACGCGTTCTCCTGTTTGTTTTTCTTAATAGCATAAAGATGCTCGTAAACTCGGTCCTGGAGCCTACGTTCAGTCTTACCTACGTAGAATCCAGGACTATGCCTACATGGATTTTATTAAATCTGAGGGTTAGTATTCTACTCCATTCAACTAATAACACACGTCAACATACTGAAATGTGTCAGCACAGCACATGTTGAAGGTTCTGGTATATCACTGTGTTCAATTACTATTGCAAGTAGGTCAACTGTTAAGGTTATCGGCCTGCTTGGCAGCTGCCTGTGCTTTCCTTTAATGTGGAATGTTTGTTATTTCAGTTCCAGATCACATATGCTGCCCTAAAGTTAACTGCATCTTTATACATATTAATTATGTAATCGATGTTTGATAAATTTATTTCAAATAACAATTATGCAAAGATACAAGGAAACAGATTATTCTATATATGGTAGCAGAAATATTTGCTAATAACCTAAAAGTATCATGGATACTGTCTTTTTGTTACATAAATACTTACAACAAATTAGGACAGCAAGGCATGAATTTAGAATCTAGTAGTGTTAGTTACTCAAGAATAGCTATAAACAGTGGAGACTCATTTATTCCTTACTTGCCAGAAAATGTATACTTTTTTTCTTTATCTTTTTTTTTTTTGCAAAATGTCATACAAACTGTCAGATGTATGTATTAATTTTTCTTGCTTGGAATCAAACTTATTCACTCCACCCAAAAAAACATCCTTACCACATACCAGTCATGGTGCCAGACCAGAATTTCTGTGATACACATTAATGTATGCCTAGTACTTACCTATGAACATCATAAAAGCTGTAATACTTCCTCTAAAATTTCTGTTTGCTGGCATTAAAAGCATTAAAGATTAAAGAAGATTAACCTAAAAACATTTTCCTATTGTGGTATTGCTTACAGCATCTAATTTGCTTTTATTTTAACCTCCTGAATCTATATTCTGTAATGAACTTAGATATTTTGGGGCAAGAACTGTGTGGGTGTAACACAGTTATCAAAGAATCACTTCAGCTGGGCATAAAAATTGGAGCTTTACACAGGAATTTCCGTCAACCTTTCTGAAAGGAAGTCAATAGTTCAAACTATGATCTTCAGAAATTAAGCATTTTGTGTATTTATTATAATGTACTGTTCCAAATAAAGATATACACAGAAATATCTATAAAAATAGAAATAAACATCATGACACAAATCTTATGCTGACTCTCTCACTTCTCTTGCTTCTCACCCATTTACATCTTTACCTTCACACGTCCACACATCCCATCACCATCATCCTAGTTGTACGATCAAACACACTGCAGCATATGTAACCCCTAATTCACCCAAAATAACACCCACCTTATACTGTCCCAATACCACACAGCCCATCACCATCATCCTAGTTGTACGATCAAACACACTGCAGCATATGTAACCCTTAATTCACCCAAAATAACACCCACCTTATACTGTCCCAATACCACACAGCCCATCACCATCATCCTAGTTGTACTATCCAACACACTGCAGCATATGTAACCCCTAATTCACCCAAAATAACACCCACCTTATACTGTCCCAATACCACACAGCCCATCACCATCATCCTAGTTGTACGATCAAACACACTGCAGCATATGTAACCCTTAATTCACCCAAAATAACACCCACCTTATACTGTCCCAGTACCACACAGCCCATCACCATCATCCTAGTTGTACGATCAAACACACTGCAGCATATGTAACCCTTAATTCACCCAAAATAACACCCACCTTATACTGTCCCAGTACCACACAGCCCATCACCATCATCCTATTTGTACTATCCAACACACTGCAGCATATGTAACCCTTAATTCACCCAAAATAACACCCACCTTATACTGTCCCAATACCACACAGCCCGTCACCATCATCCTAGCTGTACTATCCAACACACTGCAGCATATGTAACCCTTAATTCACCCAAAATAACACCCACCTTATACTGTCCCAATACCACACAGCCCACCACCATCATCCTAGTTGTACTATCCAACACACTGCAGCATATGTAACCCTTAATTCACCCAAAATAACACCCACCTTATACTGTCCCAATACCACACAGCCCACCACCATCATCCTAGCTGTACGATCAAACACACTGCAGCATATGTAACCCTTAATTCACCCAAAATAACACCCACCTTATACAGTCCCAGTACCACACATCCCATCACCATCATCCTAGTTGTACTATCCAACACACTGCAGCATATGTAACCCTTAATTCACCCAAAATAACACCCACCTTATACTGTCCCAATACCACACAGCCCACCACCATCATCCTAGTTGTACTATCCAACACACTGCAGCATATGTAACCCTTAATTCACCCAAAATAACACCCACCTTATACTGTCCCAATACCACACATCCCGTCACCATCATCTTAGTTGTACTATCCAACACACTGCAGCATATGTAACCCTTAATTCACCCAAAATAACACCCACCTTATACTGTCCCAATACCACACAGCCCATTATCATCATCCTAGTTGTACTATCCAACACACTGCAGCATATGTAACCCTTAATTCACCCAAAATAACACCCACCTTATACTGTCCCAGTACCACACAGCCCATCACCATCATCCTAGTTGTACTATCCAACACACTGCAGCATATGTAACCCTTAATTCACCCAAAATAACACCCACCTTATACTGTCCCAGTACCACACAGCCCATCACCATCATCCTAGTTGTACTATCCAACACACTGCAGCATATGTAACCCTTAATTCACCCAAAATAACACCCACCTTATACTGTCCCAATACCACACAGCCCACCACCATCATCCTAGTTGTACTATCCAACACACTGCAGCATATGTAACCCTTAATTCACCCAAAATAACACCCACCTTATACTGTCCCAATACCACATAACCTGTCACCATCATCCTAGTTGTACTATCCAACACACTGCAGCATATGTAACCCTTAATTCACCCAAAATAACACCCACCTTATACTGTCCCAATACCACACAGCCCACCACCATCATCCTAGTTGTACTATCCAACACACTGCAGCATATGTAACCCTTAATTCACCCAAAATAACACCCACCTATACTGTCCCAATACCACACAGCCCATCACCATCATCCTAGTTGTACTATCCAACACACTGCAGCATATGTAACCCGTAATTCACCCAAAATAACACCCACCTTATACTGTCCCAATACCACACAGCCCATTATCATCATCCTAGTTGTACGATCAAACACACTGCAGCATATGTAACCCTTAATTCACCCAAAATAACACCCACCTTATACTGTCCCAATACCACACAGCCCATCACCATCATCCTAGTTGTACTATCCAACACACTGCAGCATATGTAACCCTTAATTCACCCAAAATAACACCCACCTTATACTGTCCCAATACCACACAGCCCATCACTATCATCCTAGTTGTACTATCCAACACACTGCAGCATATGTAACCATTAATTCACCCAAAATAACACCCACCTTATACTGTCCCAATACCACACAGCCCATCACCATCATCCTAGTTGTACTATCCAACACACTGCAGCATATGTAACCCTTAATTCACCCAAAATAACACCCACCTTATACTGTCCCAATACCACACAGCCTATCACCATCATCCTAGTTGTACTATCCAACACACTGCAGCATATGTAACCCTTAATTCACCCAAAATAACACCCACCTTATACTGTCCCAATACAACACAGCCCACCACCATCATCCTAGTTGTACTATCCAACACACTGCAGCATATGTAACCCTTAATTCACCCAAAATAACACCCACCTTATACTGTCCCAATACCACACAGCCCATCACCATCATCCTAGTTGTACTATCCAACACACTGCAGCATATGTAATCCTTAATTCACCCAAAATAACACCCACCTTATACTGTCCCAATACCACCCAGCCCACCACCATCATCCTAGTTGTACTATCCAACACACTGCAGCATATGTAACCCCTAATTCACCCAAAATAACACCCACCTTATACTGTCCCAATACCACACAGCCCACCACCATCATCCTAGTTGTACTATCCAACACACTGCAGCATATGTAACCCTTAATTCACCCAAAATAACACCCACCTTATACTGTCCCAATACCACACAGCCCATCACCATCATCCTAGTTGTACTATCCAACACACTGCAGCATATGTAACCTTTAATTCACCCAAAATAACACCCACCTTATACTGTCACAATACCACACAGCCCACCACCATCATCCTAGTTGTACTATCCAACACACTGCAGCATATGTAACCCTTAATTCACCCAAAATAACACCCACCTTATACTGTCCCAATACCACACAGCCCATCACCATCATCCTAGTTGTACTATCCAACACACTGCAGCATATGTAACCCTTAATTCACCCAAAATAACACCCACCTTATACTGTCCCAATACCACACAGCCCATCACCATCATCCTAGTTGTACTATCCAACACACTGCAGCATATGTAACCCTTAATTCACCCAAAATAACCCCCACCTTATACTCTATCAGGTACCACACAACCTGTCACCATAATCCTATTTGTACTATCCAACACACTGCAGCATATGTAACCATTAATTCACCCAAAATAACACCCACCTTATACTGTCCCAATACCACACATCCCATCACCATCATCCTAGTTGTACTATCCAACACACTGCAGCATATGTAACCCTTAATTCACCCAAAATAACACCCACCTTATACTGTCCAATACCACATAACCCGTCACCACCATCTTACTTGTACTATCCAACATGCTGCAGCATACACAGCTCTTAATTTACCCAAGTTAACCACCACCTTATACTGTCTCAGTACCACACAGCCCATCACCATCATCCTAGTTGTACTATCCAACATGCTGCAGCATGTCTCAACCCTTAATTCACCCAAGGTAACACCCACCTTATACTCTCCCAATACCACACATGCCATCACCATCATTCTAGTTGTACTAGCTAACATGATGCACCATAATCAACACTTAATTCATCCAAGTTAACACCCACCTTATTCTCTCCCAATACCACGCAGCCCGTCACCATCATCCTAGTTTTATTATCCAACATGCTGCAGCATACTCAGCCCTTAATTCACCCAAAATAACACCCACCTTATACTCTCCCAGTATCACAGAACCCATCACCACCATCCTAGTTGTTGTACTATCCAACATGCTGCAGCATACTCAACTCTTAATTCATCCAAGGTAACATCCACCTTATTCTCTCCCAATACCACAGACTTTTCAAACTCAGCCTACACTTACACAACCCCATAATTCAAAAGAAAAAAAATAAAAATGAATATTAAAAAAGAGAGCTGCCACAAATTCATATAAACTAGTGTGCATGTAAACAAATAAAAACATCAACAATAAATAAAATATGCACACTGGAAGCACAGAGAACCAGTTTAACAGTATTTATTATGGTAAGTGCTTTCACAATAAAAATAAAAAATCACTTCATCAGACCAAAACCAAATCTTAAGCATTCAATTTCTATAGACTGTCCTAGCTAATCAAGCAACAGCCAAAAAGCCACACCCACCCTTAACAAACAAACATAAGAAATAGTAATAAGTTACACCCCACTCAGACCTACTGTGGCTGGGAGAGGGTGGTTAACTGAACTGTTCTCTATTTATGCAGAGAAACAGATTAGACCTCTTTTAGATGTCTGAAGCCATATTGAAAGACTCTAAACTATTTTTACAGAATTTATATGAATATGTTATTACTAATGTCCTACCTATTGATTGTCTATTAGTCATGATGGATGTTGTATCATTATTTACTACTATTCCTAATAAGGAAGGTATAGAATTGGTTTGTGCATACCTTAATGAACATAGTATGATTTGACTTGTCTATTTCTTGAGATTGTACTTGAAAACAATGTTTTCTTATTTGACAATTAATATTTTCTACAGACCTCTGGCGTAGCTATGGGCATATGTTGTGCGAATAGCTGTGCCAACATGGTCTTAGCCCAATGGGAGAATACCTATGAGTTTGGCTATCATGATTTTTCTAACTTTATTAGTTTTTACTCCCGGCTCATGGATGATATATTTATGCTGTGGATGGGTATGGTTTCTAACCTTTTCAGTTTTATTGAATATTTGCATAGTACTACATCTTTTTTAAGTTTTCCCTAGAAATATTCATCTACCAATATTGAATTTTTAGATGTTGAGGTGATTAGATGTTGTGATATGTCCTCTGATACAAAGTTATCTAGGAAGGGATGTTATAGGAACTCCCTTTTACATAGGACTAGTACACATCCTCAGCATGTTTTTGCCAATATGGTGACGGGTCAGGCTATGCAAGCCACTAGATTGAATGTGAGTGAGGAAGGTTTTGGTAATGAGATGGCTGCCCTTAAACACCATTTTATGAACCAGGGATATAAAAGGAAGGAGGTGGAGCAGGATTTAGTGTTAAGTACTCAAATGATGTCATCATCTGCTAGACTTTATTTTTCAAGGGCTATAAATACATCATGTATAAGTGATACTAGTGTTAGGAAAGTGAGAGGTCTCACCTTTTTCCTTCAGTATAATAGGGATATTAGTATTGTTACTAGCATTATTAGAAAGCATTGTTCTATACTCCTTACACATGATAAGATTAAGGGTACTATAGGGGAATATCTAGCATTTGCTTTTAAAAATAAAATTAATCTGAAAGGGATGTTATGTTACCCAGATAATATTAGGAAATGTAAACTAGTGAGTGATGTTTGTGGTACCTTTCCTTGCAATAACTGCCGTTACTGTACATATATTGACAGTAGTAGCAGCTTTGTTAATCCGCACACTGGTATTAAGTTTAATTTTAGTGTTAGGGCTGATTGTAATAAAAAGGATGTTGTATATCTGACTTACTGTATTACTTACTCATCTTTCTATATTGAGAAGAACAACCAGAGGTTGACAGAATGTATTAGGGAACATATCTATTGCAGTAACATACAGTATATGTGTACTGCTTTGGCAAAATATATAGTTGAAAAAGATGCCTCTCGTGAGTTTAGGTTTTGTGTCATAGACAGAGTCTATATGAGTCCTAGGTTAGGTGATGTAAGGAATAAGACTGAAACAGTTGAACTTTAATGGATTTTGAGGATGCGGTCCAATAAGGTCTCTGGACTTAATTTGCATGTTTCCTTAAAACACATTTTGAAGTTACATAGGTTAAATAACTAGATACTATAAAAATGTTTATTCAGTATTTATTCTTGATTAATAATATGTGTTTTACTAGTTGTTTTACAATATTCTAAAAATATTTTTTTAACTAACTTTTTTCCTTTTACTATTTCTTATGTTTGTTAAGGGTGAGTGTGCCTTTTTGGCTGTTGTTTGATTGGCTAGGACAGTCTATATAAACTGAATGCTTAAGATTTGATTTTGGTCTGATGAAGCCATTTTTTATTTTTATTGTGAAAGCGCTTACCATAATAAATGCTGTTAAACTTGTTCTCCGTGCTTCAAATGTGCATATTTTATTGTTGAAAAATTAATATTAAAATGAAATGCTTATCCTAAAACCAGCATATCTTCCCAATCTAAAACTCAGTGGTGAAATCCATCCAAACCCTTGACCAGCTACATCTGCACAAACCTTTAAGTCAACAGCCCCCCATAAGCCACACCACTCCAGTACAACATCACTCTGCTTGTTCTTCCCTTAACATTACATGTATAACATTAGAGGCATCTACAACAAAATACCACAGGCCCATGCCTGGGTAAACCTACATGCTCCAGATATAGTAGTACTAATGGAAACCAGGCTGAAAAAAGAAACAAAACACAATGGAATTCTATGCCAAAACTGTAATATACTAAGAGCAGACACAAAATAGAAAGTCCATTAGAGTTGCAATACTATACAAAAATTCTCTGCAGCTTACCCCTTCATCACTAAATCCTCCACAATTTGATAAGGCAGAAATGTTCATTTTAACTCTCACATTCAACCAAAACAAGACATCATTCTTCAGAGGTGCTTATTTGCCACTTGGTAATAATCTCTGTTGCAGAAAACATGTTCTGCTGGGTCTCATGCACCTTCTCCCAAGAAAAATACATAATGGGTAGTTTTAATATTGACTTTCTCTTTCCTCAGACTCACCTGACCAATCAATAAATCTCTATGATCTCTTACTGCTAATCACCACTCCCACCCATTATAATAAAAACAACAATATGAGAACATTAATTGACTGGATTCTTACCTCTATCCTCATAAAATCCTTACCTCCGGCACCCTACCAGATATCTTAAGTGATTACCTCCCTACCTACTTAATAAGAAAACAAACAGATATTTTGAAACAGCCAATTTTCAGCATAGTATGTAATCTCACAGCTTTCAAGAAAGTTTCCTTTATCTCCTATCTAAAACTATATAACTGGAATGCTCTAAGATGCATTATACTAGATGACATAGTAGCTCTTTTTAATTCTAATTTCTTGAACATCTTAAATTAACTTACTGCACTCAGGTAAAAGAGAGAGCCAAATCTGCTGCCTGCTTCTCTCAAAATGCAAAAAACATTATGAGACTTACAGATAGAGCACGGAATACATGGCTATCCAATAAAATATTAACAAATTTAAAGAACTCAGAAACCAAACTAAAACTCAAATTAAGTTAGACAGAAAACATACTGCACTGACCTGCAACATAAAAACTACAAACATCCCTAAACACTCTGTTCCTTTATAAACCAGCTGCTCAATCCTGGCTGCACCACTCAACAATCTCCTACATTTAACACTAACAACAACTCTACCAACTGTTCTGATACTTTTAACTCTCATTTCATTTAGTGTCATTGTTATAACAAAATTCGCCTAATAACAACAGCCAGACAACAGCACCACCAACCATTCCTCTTCATAGCGTCTCATTCCAACCACTCCCCACTACTTACATTAAAAAAAAAACTGTTACTTAAATTGAAACCCACCACCTTAGCTCCCACCAACCTACATGGTGAATACTATAAGATGACTGCAGAAGAAATAGACTACCTAATCTCAATTTTAATAAATTGCTCCATCAGTGAATCATCTATCACTATCCTCTGGGAAGAAAAGCCACATTCTTTCCCTCCACAAAGAGCAGTATTCAACTAAGCTCTCCAACTACATTTCCATTAACATCCACTCCCCTCTATCAAAAATACTCAAAAAATGCATCTAGTCACAGCTCTTACTTTACCTCACACAAAATAATCTCTCTCTCGCTCTTCATTTCAGCATGGCTTCTGTCCCTACCACAATACCTCGACTGTTTTATTTAGTTTCTCCAATACAGTAAACACAAATAGGAATGATGGAAACCCTAGTGTCTGCCCTTTTCCTTGATTTATCCAAGGCCATTGACACAGCCTTTCACTCTGTTCTTCTACACAAACTTCATAACCTAGGATTTAACACCACTGCTCTATCACGGTTTCATAGCTACCTCCAAAGTAGAGCTCAAGCTGTCAAGTGGCAAAAAGACACCTCATGCTTCCTCCCCATCCCATTAGGTGCACCACAAGGGTCAGTCTTGGGACCCATTCTCTTTAACATCCTCATCAATGACCTACATGAAGCCTATAAAGCTGCATACTTAGTACAGGATGTATATGACTACACAGTTTTATATATATATATAAATAAATAAATATATATATATATATATATATATATATATATATATATATATATATATATATATATATATATATATATATATATATATATATATATATATATATATATCAAAAAACATTAAAGAACTACAAGAACTTACTGAGCGCATGAGTCCTTCTCCTCTATAGAAACCTATCTGACATCTGCTTAACTATTCCTTAACCCAAGTAAATTCAAACTAATCCTATTTACTCCTAAACAGCTTCAAAAAACAAAACCTACTTCTCAGTTACTTTGTCCAACAAAAGAAAAATGTATCTTTCCCTCCATACTAAACTATTAGGCATCTGTGTAGATGAGAACCTAAAAGATGACACACACACACACGCACACACACGCACACACACACACACACACACACACACACACACACACACACACACACACACACACACACACACACACACACATCCAAAATATAGTGAAAAAAAATTACACCAAAAACTACATTGTCTCTATAGATCCAAACCCTTCCTCTCAGGCACTATAAGAAAATGCATCGTGTCTTCTCTCTTCTTGCATACTCTTACATATTCAGCTCCCATCCATAACAACATAAAAGTGACCTTGCTAAACAAACTTGAGCAATATTGCTACAAAATAACATTTATTTATTTATTTATTTATTTATTTTACATTTGTTGACCGGGCTAGTCTAGCTGGATACATATCCGTTTACAGTAGGGGCCCGGGGAGAAAAGCTCCAGTTCAGTTAAAATTACAGTAATGAATATGATTAAAGCAAAATATTTAACAATTTTTCAACAAAGATTTCTAACAGTTACAAGAGAGGCAGAGCAATAACATTTCAGAAACTTATCAGTCTTACATTATAAGAGAGGATAACAAAGACATTTAAAATGTACAATGTCTAGTTCTATTAGTAACATAGAAGGATGTAAAAAAAAAAAAAAAAAACTAAGGATAAAATAGTTTGAGGCATAAGTTAAGAATAAATCTCATCTCCAGAAGGCATCAGGTAGGGGCTTAGTGAGAAGACAAAAATTAGTTGTATTTAGACTATATTTCAGTCAGGATTGGTACAGGGACATAGCCAATGTGAAATAAGATGTTCTTTGATTTGTTTTTTAAATAGAGAGGTAGATTCAAGACAAGTTAAAGTTTGAGGAAGTTGATTCCATACTTTACCTATAGAATTAGAAAATAATGCATCCCCAGCTTTATTGTATGATTTAGTTATTGATACTAGGAACTTATTTGCAGAACGAAGTGTGGTTAGGTTCTTATATGGAGAAATGAGGTATACAAGGCTGGGAGTATTTTCGGGGAGATGAAGAGTTTTGTGTATGATGAGTAATTGTTGATACAATAGGTGGTTCTTTAGTTCTAGCCAGTTTAGTTGTTTAAGGTTGTGACAGTGGTGAGTTCTAAGGGTGTAGCATTAATGAATCTAGCTATACTGTTATAACAGGTAGAGAGTTTGTTGATGTTATTTTTAGAAAGTGTGGTAAATATAGCTGAGGCATAAAAAAGGGTGGAAAGCAGGTGGGTCTGTGCAATAGTTTTTCTGGTTGCAGGGTTCAGGAAGGATTTAATTCTATAGAGTGTCCCAAGTTTTTTGTTAACCGCTTTAATAGAAGTGTTAATTTGTTCTTCGAAGTTCAGATGGTTGTCAATGGTTACACCTAACAGTCGAGTGGTATTATCAGGGTTAATACAGGTGGCATTATTAGAGGAGATAGTAAAGAAAGGTGTAGGAGATTTATTTGTAGGAGTAAAGAGCAATAGCTTTGTTTTTTTTGGGGTTAAGGAGGAGACAGTGCTGCATAAACCATATTTCAACATTATGAAAGGTTGTTTGGGTGATGGACTGGAGAGAGGGAATATCTGCAGCTGAGCAGATCAAAGCTGAGTCATCTGCATATTGGATACAGGTTGCTTGTGGCACATTCAAATTAAGATCATTGATAAATAATGAAAAAAGAAGGGGTCCAAGGATAGAGCCTTGTGGAACTCCGATATTTACAGGGAGCAAGGATGATAGGTTATTTTCCCAACGTACTGCTTGTTGCCTGTTCTCGAGATAGCTTCTAAACCACTGTAAAGAATGTAAGCTTAGAGGGAGGTTGTTAAGTTTTTCAAGAAGTATGTTGTGGTTAACCATATCAAAGGCTTTTGATAGGTCTAAAAATAGTGCAGCAGAGAATTGGTTAATATTACGATTTTTATTGATAGAGTCAGCAAAGGAAAGTAGGGCAGATGTAGTACTGTGGTGGGGCCTGAAGCCATGTTGACAGTTGGCTAGAAGTTTGTTTTGAAGAAGGTAGTCAAGAAATTGTTTGTGTATGCACCTTTCCATTATTTTCGCTAATGGGGAGAGTAAGGCAATAGGTCGATAGTTGGATATTTCGGAAGAAGGGCCACCTTTATGAAGGGGAATTATGTGAGAAATTTTCCACATGGTAGGGATTTTCCTTTCAGAGATGGTCCTGTTTATCAGTGTAGATATTGGGAGATAAATAGCTTTTGCAGCTATTTGTAAGAATTTGGATGGGAGTTTGTCCGCAGATGGAGTGCAAGGCTTTAGTTTTAATAGAAGTTTATACATGATAGATGATGAAACAGGTTGGATTTGAAAGGCATTAGTAGAGGCAGTTGAGTTATTATGTGGGGAGGCTATGGGTGTTGGTAGGGAGTTGGCTAGGGTTAGAATAGCTTCTATAAAGTAGTTATTAAAGGCATCTGGGATTTGTGTAGAGGAGTTAGGGTTCAATCCTGTAGGAGTAGGAGTAGGAGAATGCCCAGGTTTTAGAAGTTTATTAATGCCTGCCCAAAATTTTTGTGGGATATTCTGAGTAGTATTTTGTAGATTAAGATAATATTCCTTTTTATCGCTAAGAGTAGATTTCTTGGTAGAATTTCTTAACTGTTTATAGAGGAGATGATCAGCTGGAGATTTTGTAGCTCTCCATTTAGCCCAGATTTTGTTTCTCTGTATCATTCTTTCTTTTGTTTGCTTAGATAGCCACGGGGCAGTTTTGGCTCTTATCCTGGTGGTGTGAAAAGGAGCGTGATAGTCAAGGATCTGCAAGAATTTAGTGTTAAAATAGGAAACTGCTTCATTAAGTTCAAGGTTTGATAAAGGAGACCAGTCACAAGCTTGTAATTCATTAAGGAAGTTATCAGGGTTGAAAAATCTTTTTGAGCGGCAAGTTCTTAGTTTATGCTCATTAGGAATATACAATTTTTGTCTGATAACATAAGTAATAATATGATCACTAATACTATCAGGAAGAGTCCCAGGAGTATAGTTGTCAGGGGAATTATTTATTAGAATCCAATCTAGTATTGTTTCTTTCATGTTGGGTTTGTGGATTCTAGTTGTTGTTGTAATCAATTGCGAGTAACCATGGAGGTTAATATGGTTTGTAGGTTTTGGGACTTTGCAGGTATTCCAATCAAACATGATTTGCTGGCAAGTTTCCAAACAGAACCCACCACTGTACCTCCCTAAGGGAATTACAGCAGCTGGAATTCCCACATTATCTACCCTAATTACAACTTCCACAAATATAAACCTAACAACTGTCCATCTGTTTCCAACCTCATACAAATATACAACCCTTTCAGGCCACTAAGTTCATTGGACAAATACCTATTACATGTATCCAAACCAAACAATTCTGCTGGCAAATCATTACTCTCCCAACATCTTGCAAAATCATAGAACTCTATTCCATTACCAATATGATAAGAAGTAAGAACACACCTTCAAATCATTTAAAACTCATCTGAAATCCTACCTACACTTTTACTAGATCTGTACATGTGATATTCCTGGATAATCTACAAACCCAGATAAACTGTTAGCACTCTTTTATGCAACTGACCATAATACAGCTACTTTCTTTTAGTCTCTAACTATCTGACTATTCCCTGCCTGTCTCCACTACTATCTCTATCTACCTTTTACCTGGACCTTCTCAATACTCCTTCATAGTTTGTAACCATCTTCATTCTATGATTACTTCACTGTCTCCTACTCAATATCAGTTTTCAGCCAATTCCATTTGACAGTAAGAAGACTTTTATAAGCTTGATATTAGCTAATATTTTACTGTATTCTTAATTTAACTGACATGTTTTTATTAACTGTCATATCATTCCAATTCTATACATGTTCATTTACTATCCTATGTATGTACATTTACTATTCTATTTAAGTACATTCTATGTATGTACATTTATTATTTTTTAACTGTCATATCATTTCTATTCTATGTATGTATGTACATTTATTTTTTAACTGTCATAGCATTATTATTCTATGTATATTTGCATGTATGTATGTACATTTATTATGTAAGTCTTGTATAATTTCCTTCTACTCATTCTGTAAAATAGAGCATCTCTTCCCGGACCTCCTCTGAAACAGGGATTTGTGTGCAGTAGGACTTTCCTGATAAGCAAATGCAATGAATAAATAAATATATACATAAATACATGCATACATAAATCCATGATCATACCCATTCAACCAAATGCAGAAATATACATACACACAAACACAGCATATACAATTTTCTTTAGCTATAATCTTAAAATAGCCATTAAAACAAAGGTCAAAATGATGCAGAGTTGAAAACATTCTGATTTCAACTTTCTTTTTCTGGATGCAAGTTATTATCCTTAGGGAGGTGCTGCACCTTTTAGCACAGGAAAAGTGTTACATATATCTGCATTTCTAATGTTTTCATGTAAACTGACTTTGGAAAACTTTCATAACGGTGTGCAAGCATGCACACACACATACAATAATTGACCTATCACAGTGTCATTTATCTGTACCTTAGTGTCCTAAGTTGTTATGATGTGAGCCACTGCCTACTGAATCGTTTATCTCCCACTGCATTCTCCTAAATTCCCCTCAAATGGCTTTCCCTGGATACTAATAGCAAGAGTGAAAGCAATGAACTGGGCCAGTAGTGTCCTGCCTTAGTAATCAGACGACTGCATAAAAGACTGTATTAGTCAGAGGAGTTCTCAATTCCCTTTAGAAGATATACAAGTGAGGTGAATGGCATGCTTTGCTGTCTGGTAAAAAGAGCACTGGGGACCAGTTCACCGAGTAATCATAAGAAAAGCCCATTTCCTGTCTGCAGTTTAGGCGTGCAATGATTAAACTGCCTTGAGCAGTATTCAGTCCCACCCAGTACAAAACAAGGAATATCTATTTTCTCTTAGACTTGGCAAAAAGAAATTCCATCCAAGATATTCATTTAGTGTCACAGAGCACTTCACATGGTAAGTGTAGTCTGGATGGTAAAACTTTTGGTAAGAAGGAAACATGAAACAGTTACAGCAGTTTGGCATAAACATCAAGATTTAAAGAATGCCTTTATAGACCAAACAAAATTAAAAGCAGATTTGTAAACCAAATATGCAAAATTAGAAGTACTGCTTCGCAAGAAAACTATTAATCATGTGAAAATAAACACTTCTTTTTTGTATCTTGTTATGGATATAAGGAACTAAAGACCTGCTGAAATTTTGTTGGCCCACTGACAGAAAACATTTATATGTATATACACTGCACTGCTTTCAGTGTATAGCAGTATCTTGGCAGTGTAAAATACATTGTGTGCATTGTCTTACACTTACATTTTCTCACACAACTGTATCATGTGAAACAATTTGCTTTACAATAATGCTATCGTATATGATATATATAATCCTTGTTTTTTAATTTTTCTTGCTGTGATTCATTGGACAGAGTGTCATGATAACTGTTTTCTTTGTTCACTGCAACCTCTCAGGGCATGTCAGTAAATTGGTATTGGTTATATTATGCATTACACAGAGTAAAGAAAACAAAATGGATTAAATTACCCCACCTCCAAACTGAGAATCCCACAATTCTATCGGGCTCATGAGGATCACATCACATTTCATAAAATCAGGATAACAGCTGGTTTGTCAGAAGGGATCAATGCAAAGAGAAATCTCCTTTCTTCTAAGGTATGATTATCTCTGCGTAGATTAGGTGCATCCCCCTGCATAAGCAAATGGAGATCCTTATTATTCAGAACATTAACAGACGCAGACTTGCCATATCATTTAAACTGTGACCTGACACAAGACTGTCTGTGGTGGGTTTATGAATGAGCTGATTATCGCACATATAAATGGGTGCAAACAACCTATGTTAGCGCGCGCACACACACACACACACACACACACACACACACACACACACACACACACACACACACAGTCACTGGCATCCTGCACTATAGTAGAAGAGTGTGCCTAAATACTGAGCCTACAAGTTTATCCAAAACCATTAAGTGACTATACTTCCTGCCAATACTTCCTACCAAGCAAGAAAAACAAATCGAGATTAGGTACTATACTGTTAGCAAATCATGGAAAGTCTTATAGTATCCACTTTACAAAGGAGCAATAAAAACATACTTGGATATTAGGATAATATTTGTAAAACAAAAAAGAGGTTCTAATTGTTGGTTAGTTGATACAGTAAGAACATATCTATGATACTTACTGCTGGGTATCCTTAGTAATAACAAAGACTTGTGGATTTGCTTCCAAGTTTGTAATTTTACATTTTTTTCTTGTGGCTGGCTTAAACTGCATTATTCTAATGACTACTTGATTGCTGTATCCTGTAGAATTCTGAGCATGCTACCTTCAAATTTATTATCTAGACCAGTGATGGTGAACCTTTTGGGCTCGGCGTATCAAAAATTCATAAAATGCCTATATTGACTCTGATGGCATGTCACCCCCCGACAAAAGGGAAGCAATTCTTTACATATTCATTTATTTAAAAATACCGTCCAACCATATGTGCTGCTATGTATTAAAAAGTAAAAGAAACATCAGTGACTTACAATAGAGAAAAAAATATGTGCACTGATAATTGGGCTTAAAATAGTGCACCAAAAAATTACCCTACTTTTAACAGTAATTTTGAACTGAACTGAAAATAATATGTTACACATTGCACTTGATTTGATTAACACCAGTTAATGACTTTTTTGTTGCTGAGTTTTAATAAATAAGTGCAGGGTCACATATTTCTTGTATTTTTGTTCATTCAGTTTTTTTGGTAACCTGGGTGTTGGTGAACACTGGTGTGTCACCTTTGACACTCATGTCATAGGTTTGCCATCACTGAGCTAGGCCAAGATTTTTTTTGAATAAACAATGAGTTAAGTCTGCTGATCAACTTAGGCATTATAAAATTATCTTAATTTGTTAGAGGTAAAATATCTATCTTGTGATTTTACTTTTTTACTAAGGTGCACACACAGATACATACACACACACATACGTACACACATACACACAAATGGGGTAGTGCAAGTGATCCATGTGCAACAGTTATTAATAAATAAATTCTTCTTTTAGGAGAGCGCTATGATAAAAGGTTGCATGGGCAGTATTGATTAAATTATACATGCACAGCTAGCTTGTCTGAAAAGGGTAATAGGCAGTATAATATCAATGAGAACAGGACATTTGGACATAAACAGAGTGTTGTAGAAGCTACGCAAATTACACTGTGAGAATATGAGAGAAAAAAATGGAAACCACTAAAAGTTTACATGATATATGTTACTTTCAGGTTTACAGATAGTTTAGATTGTTGTTGTTTTTGTTTGTCTTTCAGCTTTTCCCAGTTAGGGGTCGCCACAGCGGAACTCCGGTCCGCTAATGATTGGAAGTAGATTTTCACAAACGCCGACGTGCCAGCTCAACATTCAACCTCTAATGAAGGCACGCCCATTTACGCATGTCTTTCGAATGCCCACCCAACCACAGGGAGGACATGCAAACTCCACACAGAAGGCACTCCCCGCACTCCAGCCGAGAATCGAATGGAAGAACCTCTTGCTGTGAGGCAACAATGCTACCGCTGCACCACCGCAGATTACAGATAGTTTAGATGACCAATCTTTAATCAAGGTAGACCAATATTGGGGACCAACCTTAGTGTCAGAGAGTAGATGGTTGGTTGATATGCTGAGCTGACCATGTGCTATCATGGCAGCAAATTTTAAGTTCATGTCTGTGCTCAAGTCCAGTGTCCAAAGTGAGGTTAAGCAAGTCATACATCTTCTCCCTTCTAACAACCTACACAGAATCATGTGACATGCAAGTTTTTCTCTATTTGAGTCAGAAGGGACATATGAAAAGAGAGCTTAGCTGATAAATCATTAATTTCAGTGACATATTGCTAAATTAGAAATACAGTTCCCAGTGTTTAGTGACCATATTTCATACCATCACTACAGCATATCGGTAGCAGTAATAAAGCTTAGATATTGTTATACATCATTGAAACATGATACCCCAGAAAGGCCACAACTTACATGAGCTAGCATGAGTCACCAGACATTCAAAGTTGTGAAGCTTAGCCATGTCAAGGCCTTAGAACAAGTTCCAACAAAGCATGAAAATAACTTGTTTATATCAGGGATATTATGTCCATCTTTTGGCAATCATATTTCAAAATATTACACATGGAGCTTTCTACATCCATCTGACTGAAGGGGATGTTGGAAATGGCTCTGTATGCCTTATTTTAGTGCTATACTTCATCTTGCAGTGTTGCATACTTTTTTACACCACAGTTCTTGGGCACTACATTTTATTTATTGTATTCCACTGTTATACAACTGCTAGTGGAGTGCATATACTCACTGGTATGCTACACTGTTCATAGAGACAGAATATATTCCATCTGATTTCCTCCCAAACTTCACATATTAAACTGAAGCTTTTAACAAGTCAACTTGTTAACCAAGTATCAAATAAATACAATGAGTTTTCTCCTCAGATAGCTGTATGTGATGTTTTAGTTATGTTGCTTGTAACACAAGTGGTTTCCTTTGACAAGTTTTAACATTATGCTAATTTAAAGAATGAAGTTTTCTCCTTTATTTTAAACCATTCCAAGCAATACATTTAAGAAGCATATTCATGTGAGTGCTCCATTTAATGCCAAAATAAATAGTGCTTCTGAAATCAGAACATCACATTTGTGCAACATTTTTTGTAACAATTAAGGATTTTTCCACTTGCAAAATGACCAATTGCTTGACAAAGTACAGCTGGCCAAAACTGCACATTATCATTAAATGTGAAATTTACCCTGTGCTGGGAGGCTGTGAGCTCTGTTATTTATATAAACAAAGGCAGTGCAGGGGACCCCAGAATAGGGTAGAAGACAGGACCCCCCCCCCCCCACACACACACACACAAACATTGCCAACAAAAATACAAATTCTTATTGGAAAGTGACATTTTCCAAAGTGTCATCAAAAAGACATAAGAAATCCTTCAGTGCTAGAACAGTTATAGGGAAATAATCACAGTATTAGCTTTACTAGTCAGACCAAACATCTTTTGGTTACATTTGTTACATTTACATCAGCATAAACATACTGCCTAAAACAAATATCCAAATCTAAACACATATTTAGAGATCTGACTGTTCCAGGAAAAATACTTACAGAAATAAGAATATTATTTATCTGTTGACTAATTATTAATACTGTTTCTTGGAAATAATCCATTTTAAATGTATTTTCAAGCTGGCTTATCAGAAAGGATAACCACCCAAATAAGGAATGTACAACTACTCATACACTGGCATATTACAGTCACATTAAGGATATCATCTGAACACAGCTGGAATTTAGGAAAGTAAATAAAACTCATACACATACTTGAGGAACCCCATGTCTACATAATATCATCTGCTCATCAATTATGATTCAGACTAGAATGGAATCATTCCACGAATGTCTGTGTGTATTTTGTACATGATACAGCAGATTTATGCTACAAATATGAACCCACAGCATGAACAAATTATGTTGATGAAGAACATCTTGAACCTGAATATTTTTCTACTATTACACACAGCAAGAGGTTCTCCCATTCGATTCTCAGCTGGAGCGTCTTCTGTGTGGAGTCTGCATGTACTCCCCACAGTCGAGTGACATTAAAGACATACAGGTAGGTGTGAGCATGAATGGGCGTGACTTCTTTGAATGTTGGGCATCAGGCTGGCAACTCGGCACTGTAAAAATTCACTGCTAATCATTAGTGGACCGGAGTTCTGCTGTGGCGACCCCTAACCGGGAAAAGCCGAAGGACTCTAGACTTTAAGGCAGTTAATCATTCTTCAAATATGAAGTCATATGTATCATCTATTCCATTTGACAGTATGATATTACAGAAATGAGTACACTAATGGCATATTTCATTTCAGTTTCTTTTCTTTTATATTTACATTTTCAAGAACAAAACAGAATTCAAATTTGTGTATTGCTATGTAAAATACTAACAGTATCAGTACATCTACTTTCACTACTTAACTATTCACAACTGAATTCACACTCCAAGAAAAACCTGAGCCAAGTCTGAAAAGGACATGATAGTCATGTTTAGAATAGTCGCAGTGAATATAGAGCCAACGTTCTGCATTAGACTGTAATAACTTAAAGCATTCTACTAAGCATACCTGCCATGTGACCAGACTACTAACAGAGAATGAATTTAATGTATTTTCTCAGGATGATTTAAGAACCAGAATGGATAGTCACACTAGCAAAGGTCCTTCATAATGATACCTTAAACAGTAGTCAGTAAGACCAAGTTAAGTAAGCAGCACAAAACCATAAAGTCATTTTAATCCACAGCCTTAAAATGTGCCTAATAACTGCAGCCACTTCACCTATCCGATAAGTTGTTGCTTCCTCATCCAGTATCTCTAAGAAATAAATATGCACAAGATCAACATTACACAGCTTGTATACATGTCCTGCAATGTTCACATTCAAAAGTGTGCATAGACACCTAACCTAAGGTTGAGGAGAGTTACCTAGCAAACCCAGTCGTGCATGTAAGTTAAAATTCAACAAATGTGAACTATTACTGGTAGCTTAGAGCCAAAGATTCAAAAGTGGTGAGACGTCTTCAAACTTTTTTGTACTCATAATGTAAACAAATAACATCATAAGCAAGTGACACAACATGTCATGCTGTGGTAAGTGAGGAAGAAAAGACGGAGTGCATGATACAGTTTTAATCCCCAATACAACATAAATTAATTACTTTAATTATTGTTTGTGTAAGCCTCTGTAGTATCTTGATCTTTGATGGTTATTTCTAGTCAATGCTTTGTATTTCAGAGCTTTATGAAAAATTAATAGTAAGTGTCTACTGCATGCTGGTTTAATGCTGTCATATCTTTATGTCCACTGTATTGCATATGTAGAAGTTTATTAATTATACAGCTGTGTGCACTATTCCACTGTTGGAGAGTTCTTGAACTTGTCATTGCTTATTAAATATGCTAAACTGTGTAATACTTATGGGCAGTTTATTTTATGATATAACAGCAGCCCCACAAAGTTATTTTTGTCTTGCACCCCATTATAGCACCACATGGATCGAACAGGTTATATTTCGCATTTCTAATTAAAGTGTGTTGCAGTACTACACATCACCTTTAGTAAGCAGTGGCTTGAGGGAAAGTAGCATACAGTTTTGCAAGGATAGTATATTATCCTGCATTCTATTTTCCAGAACCTAAAAGCACATACTTAATTTTGAAAGACAAAAAAAAAGTGATATTTTATTTAAGATTAAATCTCTGCAAATGCTTAATCTAAACTCTAGTAATATATTTATTGAGAACTGCAACATGTACAAGTAGGTCATAGAAGTGACAGAAGCACCAAAGATAAAAATAGGCCTTAGGCCCTCTACTGTTTTCCATTTTCATAAATGACCTTCACCTAGCTACCCCAGATACAACTTGCATTCAATATGCAGACGACACTACCATCATTTGCTCTGGTTCCAACCAAACTGAACTTCATTTCCTCACACAAAAAGCCTTCACCACTATAGAGCAATGGTTCTCTAACCACTGTCTTCTCCTTAACCCAAATAAAACAAAACTTCTGCTTTTTGCACCCTCCCACTTATCTCCCTCCTTTAATTTCTCACTCTCATCTAATAATGGTACGCTAATCTCTCCTGATCACAGCACCAAACTCTTAGGAATTACAATTGATAACCAACTAAAATTTGACTCTCACATAAACTAAACCATAAAATCCACTAACAAAAAACTAGGATCTCTCTATAGAATCAAATCTTTTCTGACTCCTGAAGCCAGAACCACTATAGCTAGAACTCACTTAATCTCTACCTTATTATATGCCTCCCCCATATACACTAATCTTTCTAAGTATAATCTTAACAAACTAGCTACAGCATTTAACCACATTGCCAGATTTGCTACAAACTCTCCATACAGGACTCATCACTGTCTCAATCTCAAAAAACTAGGCTGGCTGGAATTACCTCACCTGATACAATTCTACCAACTTACAATGGCCCATAAAGCCCTATACCACCCTGACAACACTCCAATGCTCTCCTCCCTCATTAAATCATACAATAATCTGGGGAAACTGCGCTCCTCTAACAGAATGCTGATTCATACTTCCTTTTCAAATAACGTAGCTGGTGACACTATATTTTATAATTCTGTTGGCAAAATATGGAATCTACTACCACAAAACCTTACTACCATAACATCACTCTCACTATTCAAAACTAACTTAAAACTATTTCTCACTAACCACTGGCTATGGTCCTGCAATAACCCTGACTAAACAGCTTATTTGACTCTTTAAGCTAACCTTCTCTGCTTAATTTCCTAACTCTGTCTCTCCAGAGTATTTACTCACCATATCTGAGTGCACTAGGCATTTTTTTCCTTTTCTTACATACTCACTAATGTTTTTCAATTTTTCTGATCTCATAAATGACTACCCATCTGCTTTCTCTAACTTTACTTTTTTAGCCCTCTTCAATGACATTTGTTATTTTCTGCATGATTATAGTGTGTTTTTTATTATTATTATTTAGTGTGAGCTTTTAATATTATTATTACCACTTAGATGAATAGTTTTTAGTAGTGTGTTAGCGGAGCTTTTCTCCTCGGGCCTCCACTGAAAATGGACATGTATCCAGCTGGACTAGCCCGGTCAACAACTGTAAAATAAATGTAAAATAAATAAATAAATAAAAATAACAGCGACCACCACTGTATTACATTTAAAGTAAAGGAGTCCAAGCAATAGCATAACAATGGTGGGGTGAAGGAGGCAGATGCCTGGGTGCAAAGTGTTAGGGAGCACAATCAGCTAACCCCAGTCACTCTTCTGTGCATAGCAGCACTAAAATGCTGGTGCTGCATTTGAGGACAAAGCTAAATGCTATAATGCTCACTGTGTAGTATATATTGCATCAACTGCTTAGCAAGCCATCAGCTACTGTTTAAAAGAGGAAAGTACCTTTTTTAAAGTGCTGTAGCACTCTGTATGTGGTATGTCTACAGTGTAACTGTAGCAACTGCTTGCTATAAATGCAGCAAGCAGTTTGCTACAGTTTAAACATGGAAGAGTTTTTGTTTTCTAATCTTCATATTACACAAAGAACTTTGCACTGGGTGCATTACTACCTAGTTACACCTCTGAGTCCAAGGAAAATATTTTGCTTTTGATTTATTGACTATTCTTAAAGTCTGATTGGATGAGTATTACAAACTGTGTTATGTTCTTATAGAAATGGATATACCAAGTCACCTTACTTTCCTCCTGAGGAGTCTATATGCAGAACAAACAATAACAGAAACAAATATGTAACAACTGAGTAGTAGAAGAATGGGGATAGATTACAAGTTTGTACGCTTTTACCCAACTTATTTAATTTATATGTTGACTATATCACACAAAATGCTGGGTTGGAAAAAGCAGATGCCAGAATCAAAAGTGCTGTGAGAAATATTAGGAATCTCAGGTATATATTATGCCTATCTGATGGATGAAAGTGAGTTAAAGAGCTATCTTGATAAAGGCAAAAGTGGAAAGCAAAACAGATGGTATGTCAGATTTAGAAAACTTTTTCACATTGTAGTAAGTGGGTTTGCAAGATGGGCAGCCACATGCAGGGTGGGAGTGATTCAGACAACTACAAAATCTGACTAGGTATATATGGTTTACTAACAAAAACATGTTTCCACAAAATGATCAACTTGTTTATCCACATTTGTTAATACTGAATTACCAGAATGTTGGAAATGGTAACCACGGAATCAACATTCAAACACCGGAAATTCCAGTGTCAAAAGTCCATATTACCAGTAATGTTTTTGCAGTTGTCAAGCCCCCCTGCACCCCCATACCCATGCATATTATATATACCAACTCTGAGATTCCACTGTGACTGTATTGTATTCACTTTCACTAATATGAAGTCGTATATTTTCATTTTGACGTTACGTGTGTTGGTAGAACAAATATATATATATATATATATAGAGAGAGAGAGAGAGAGAAGACTAGATAGATACATAGGTAGAAAATACATATGCAAAAATCTTTCAGTATATGGAAAACTATCACCTTGTTGTGCATATGAATAGGCAAACCGACTAAAGAAGTAAAAAGGGCAGGGCCACAGTTATCATTAGTTGAACAGGTGAAGAAGGCAGTTCTTCTGGTAAGTGCATTGGATGAACAACCACCCTGGCTAAAAGTCAGTGCTCTAAAGTTTCTTCCTTGGTGTGATAATGCTCTCTGGCTGTAGTTGGGCAGATTCCTCCCATATGGGGAAGATGAGTATGCTCCAGGGGACTCATCTCACTATTGTTTCTAAATCTCTCAATCTGTGTAATAAGCATGGAGATTTCCACACAGTGCTGTGCATATACCTGAACACCTGGGTCGCTCCCTGTTGAAATATCAGCACTTGAAATGCCAAGTATCAACAAGGCATAAAATACTGAACTGTCACTGCAGGAGAACAGTGAGTCTCAAAAATTGCTCTTTTCATTTAAACTTCTTTTTTGAAGGGGGAACCTCCCCACACCCCTTATATAGCAATGCCATGTTTTACACCTTAAAACTCATTGGTATCATGATAGCACAGTACCAATATTTTATTACTTTGCTCTTATCACTTCTGTGGCTCCAATTGGTAATTTACTGGTATGGAGAATGTCAAGGAGAAAGGCTTAGGTTGAACTCCTTTCGACCTATTGTTGTTTTTTATTATTTATTTACTTATTATTTATTTTTTGCTGTCGGTCTGTAAATGTGCTACATTCCCCTGATGTGTGTATTTTATTGCACATTCTACCCTGACTACTTCTGTGGCTTCCCTTGCTAAGGAACTGAAGTTATACTAGCATGTGAACTGACTTGCTGGGTTGACTCTCCCCAACGGTATCATATTTTCCTTTTTTAATGACATTCACATTATAACACAGGTCACTGCTCAAACTCTGATATATTCATGAGTGGTGCAGATCTATACACCATGTGACTTTACTATAACCCACCTCTCCTAAGTTTCACATTATTCTATATGTAGGTTTAGATGCACCACCTTTTCTACTGTGTTTTGCAGCTCTGCCTTGGTGGCAGTACTCTTTGCACTCTTTTGTTCATTCCCTTTTATGGAACATTTCGACACATTACGTCAACATTGTCAACATAGTTTTCCTGTCTATGATTGTTAATTCGCTATCACTACCAGATTTGCCTGTGCACATTCACTGTTTATCTCAGCTACTCATATTGTAACCTGGCCTTGAGGTACTTTAACATAAACATTGAGGGTTGTGATCTAAATAGTGCTGGCTTGGCCTCCAATTTCAAATACGGCATCTCTGAATCCACAGGGATGGTGTGTGTGTTGCTCAATATGAAAACATAAAGAAAGACGTGAAACTGTGTCATCTAGCCCTATTAATTATTTGCAAATAGATGGGGCATAAATAGAGGCAGTCTTCTTCTTTCGGCTTTTTCCCAGTTAGGGGTCACCACAGCGGATCACCTGTCTGCTCATGATTTGCAGTGGAGGTTTACGGTGTTGAGTTGCCAGCCCGGCACCCAACCTCCAGCAGAAGGCACACACATGCACACACTCACACCTAGAGCCAGTTTAGAGTGTCCAATCCATCTACAGCATGTCTTTGCGATGTAGGAGGAAGCCGGAGCACCTGGAGGAAACCCACGCAACTACAGGATGACATGCAGACTCCACACAGAAGGCTCCCCAGCCGAGGATCGAACTGAAGAACCTTTTGCTGTGAGATGGCAATGCTAACCGCTGCACCACCATGGCCATTTACATAAATAGAGGCAGTGACAGATTTTATTTTCCTGACCTCAAAAGATATCTGCAAATGGTGATTGCAGCCATGAAATTAAATTTGTTTCTTGGAAAGATAGCTGTGGCAATTCTGGTTAAGGTTTTAAAGAGCTAAGACATTGTCAACAAAGTTCTGCAGAGTGAGAATAATATTTTCCCTGTAATAACATAAAGGGCTGTAAAAGTTAGACTGTAAGTATTGCTGTGAACTGGAAAAATGAATGCTTTTGAACTGCGGCATTGGAGGAAAGTTTTGAGAAAACCAGGCACTACTGAAAGATCAAATCACTCAATGCATAAGGGAATAAATCCAGAATGTTCATTAGAAGGTTTGATAGTAAAACCAAAACTCAAATAATTAGCCACATAATAGAAAGGAAGGATTCACTTAAGAAGACACTGATTCCAGGAAAACTGAGGACAAAAGAAGCATAGGTTAAGATGGATAGGTAGCATAACTGGCATAATAATTATGAATTTGTAAGAATTTAAAGAAACAGCTTTTGACAGACATGTTTGAAACATTGAGACCTTGAGGTCTCCTTCTACCAAAGGATTAAACAACAACAACAAATCTGGCTTTAACACACTACAATAATAATAGTTGTTATTGTGCATTGTTGTACATTTCATGCATTTGTGTTTTACAGTTCATTCAGTTTCTGGATATACTCCTGATGCTAAATCTGCAAGTGGTTTGAAAACAAAACAATGATTACGAAATGTTTTTTGGTATTTTAGTTTCACTGATAAATCAGTTTTCTTTATGACCACATCCACAAAATGATGTTAGCTTGGGTATTGACAAAGATTTACATATTTAAGTAAGGCATTCTGGGTAATTAAACATGATACTTCTTTTGAGGAACAGCTACTTACTTACATTATGGTTTCACTAATAAGTCATCATATCTGTTAATTTTTACATATAGAGTTATACTCTGTTTAATTTCTCCAAGCCTTTTGGGTTTCTAGTATCATGATAGGAATGAACCCCACTCTTAAGTCAAAGTATCAGTAAAGTGCATCAAATTTCTATTGTTTCACTTTTTGATATTAGCCAAAAGTGTTCTTCGCAGCACTTGCAACATGCACAGAACTGGCTTCTTCTCCAATTCACATGGGGTTACATGCATTTATAGCATATCTAAGTAAGTCCACAAATTCCTTTTATGAAATCCATTGCTCCTACTACTATTAGAATTGTCTGGGTATCCTTCCTCCATATTGCCCTTGTTTCTACCTGCAAATTCTAGTATTTTATGACGTTTCTCTCTCTCTCTCTCTCTCTCTCTCTGTACATAAGACACTGTAATCACTGGGTATAGTAATTTCATTGATCAATACTACTTTTATCTTCTTTTCATAGACTACTATATATGTTTTTCTTGCATCTACTGTTTAAACTGTTGGTAATAGGTGATAGAAACTTCATCATTCTCTATAATGTTTCTGGATTATATTCCCAGTGCTTCTCAGATACTTCAATGCTGAAATGTTTGTGCAAACCCCAGTGCAATAATCTTGCCACATTATTATGCCTTTCAGTATACGGTCCCTCTCTCATTAGTGTATCACACCCCAGAACAAGATATGCAACTGTTTCCAGTTCTGTTTTACAGAACCTGCATTTGTCTGTTCCTCTCATATGGTTAATGGACTTTTTAAATCAGTATATACATAGTCCATTATCCTGGTTATCAATATTAACCTTTCATCTTTTGGTTTAAATTCACTTCTACTTAACAATTCCTGCATCAGATCCTGATTGACATAAGGTTGTTCCAGGAGTTTTCTGTACTTGCAGCTATATTTATACCTTTTCCACATTTCTCATTTTCTCATCTCATCCTTCTTATATTCTTTCTTTTGTTTTTTGGCAGATTCAATTGCTGCCTGATTTTTGTCTAGTTCTGGTTTGGTTTCTGTTCCTGCTTGACACTGATATGCTTCTGATAAACTAAACAAATCTTAGACTTGTTCTCTTCATGTTTCAAAAGTTTCACTATGTTTGGATCTAATGAGGTCAGCAGATATGTATGCAGTCCTATGAATGCAGAGTTATATATGCAATCATTTTTGAGGAGGCCCATATGTCCTTCCGAATGAGGAATACGTAATCTTGGTATACACTGATTTTTTATGTATCATTTGATAGGAGCAAAACATTTTTCTTGTTTTCCTGCTCAACTGATCCAATAACTTTTGGGGACAGTCAATCATCACAAAACTGTAAGTTAGAGCAGGAGGAAAAATTGGTTTATAGCTTGGATTTTGTTCCTGGATGTCAGGGCTGTTTTCAGTATTAATTTTTGTGCTCTAAAATATTCCTTATAGAGTATTACTTGCATTTGTTCATGTTTTATTGTTGATCTTTATTCCCAGATATTTATGTGCTTCCTCCTGCTGAAATTACTTTATATTGCATTCCTGTCGAAGACTGATATTTACTTGGTCCTGCAGCTTTCCTGTTTTAAATGTTACTTTTGCACATTTATCAAGACCAAATAATATTCTAGTATCACCTGAGAAAGTTTTGACTACTTCCAGTTGTGCATTCAGCTCATCTGATGAACTATGCAGTTCTAAATCCTCCACAAGAAGAAGATAAGTCTTTACATTTTGTTGTTTTTTTTTTAGCCAGATTGCAACCACAACCTAATCTGTTAATCTTTAATGGGTTAAGGGCAAGACAAAAGAGCAACGGTTATACAGAGTCATCCTGGAATATCCCCCTTTGAATGTTTATCCCTGAAATAATATGTTTCCTTTATCAAGGCTTAGCTGCAAAGTAGTTTGCCTCTGTTTCATGGTCATTGTAATATAATTGATTAGTGTAGAGTATATTTTATATCTCTGTAAGCACTCCTTTATCCATGAATGTAGGATGCTGTCAAATACTATTTTGTAATCTATCCATGCCATACTTAGATTCTTCCCCTTTTGACAATTCTCCATTATGGCTTTTATTTAACAACAAATGATCCATTGTTCCATATGACTTTCTTTGTTCCCATTTTGTTTCACTGCCATGACTGAGTTTTCTTCTAAATGACTATAAACTCTGTTGACATAAATTCCAGTCTATAGTTTATACATCATCAGAAGGTAAGTTATTGGTCCATAGTGTTTAGGATTGCTTACATGTTCACTCTTAAGGAGGAGTATTATTTTCCTGTTGTTAACCAGGTTGGTGTTTTACTATTTTTTTTTTTTATTTCTTTTATCCACTCATCATCTCTGTTATGTTCCACAGAGTCTTTATAGATATTTCTCTAAAATGTGTCTATTTCTTCTTTTTTTGGTGTTTTTTCTGTTCATTTTGCTTTGATTACCAATTCTCTATATAAATTTGGGGGTCATCAATAAATTGCTTATTTTATACTTTTCCTTTATTTTTATCTGTATATCTTCTAAGTTTTTGTCTGCCTGTGCTGATATCTTTAGTTTACGCTGCTTTTATCACGTCTATCTTTTTAAGTAGTTTTGTTGATCAGTTCCCTATTCTATTCTATTCTCTTCTAACAGTGACACTTCTTGTCTTAATTGTTATATAGTTTTCTCTGTTCAATATTCCATGATGACATTTGATTTCTTTCCCTACTTTCCCATTTTTTCTCTGTATTTTTATGGCAAGATTTTATCTGTTATTAATTCAGCTGCACAGTAATATATTATATTTACATCTGTTATATCACATGATTTTCTTTAAACAGTCTTAATTACCGGGTCCATTTATTTTATAAGACTTCAAATATTTTGGGTCTTATAGACTTACTGTAATCTATTTCTTTCATCAATCTTAATACGTCTATCCATCGCTATTAAATGAAGCAACTCTTCTCTTAGATTTTTTTCTTCTAAACTGAGGGCAGAATATCTTCCTGTGACATATTCTCTTCAGCTTCATCCTGTCTCAACCATTGCTGTTTCGTATGAGAAGTCACTGACCTATCCACTCCACGACATTCACTGGGTCACCATTTCCTGAAAAAATAGCTTTTTCAAGGGGCCACGCTTATTGACAAAATTAATTGCAAAAAAAGTACACTTTTTTGCATCAAAAACACTGTAAAATGTGATACTTTATCTATTATCTTTTACTATGGAAAATGTCACAACACAGTTCAAAGGTGGGGCATGCAATGAGCATCAGCAATTAACCACTTCTCACTTCCAGAAGAAGCTGATATCAGAAGGATTGCCGTGTGCGTCCACTGGAGGCACTGTGTGCTTGTTACACTTGTTTCCACTGGGGAAATCAATTCACACATGTGGCCTTGAACACAGTCTGCCATAGGATTGGCATGCCCAACCACCCTGTCTATGCCAGCAACAGCTCACATAGCTCTCAAACTTCCATCTCCAAAATGAGGAACACTAGCCCTCATAATGTGGAACAAATGGGCAAAATGTGGAACACATACTAATGGCTTACTAACAACTTCAACTAGGAAGGCCATAGGATGGTTAAAATATGCTAGTGTTACTTATAAAGAAGATCTTTTAATGAATTAATATGATTCATTTCTATTTACCATGGATTTCACTTAAAAGAATTCCTTACACTGAATGTGTGACAAACTCTATCAATGTGGAACTTGGAGGAACATGAACTTTTTAAGACCCCAAATGAGGTACGTTCCTCATAATGAGGTACACTTGAGAGGCATGACAGCTCATGATGCTACTTCTCAGGCTACGTCCCTCAGCAAAAGCACGCCTTTCATTTTCAGTGGACATCAATGCTTTTGCTGTGTAAATATTCATTATTTGATTAAGGCAATCCAGGGGTGATGTGGTATTCAGTTCTTTTAACCACTATAATTTAGATCTTCAATTGTCAGATGGGATAATGCCATTACACACCATCTGCTACTTTGCATATGTGTTCCAAAGAGCTGTGCGCTTGATGTACTTATAATTTCAGTCTTTGTGAATGACGTGGCCACACTAACCCTTATACTGACTGACAATACTTTGTTTTTACTGTACTTTGTCAGCTATATGCGTACTTCTTCACCATTGATTTATTTATTTCCATGCCTAGCTGCTTGAATAAGGACAATAACTAAATACCCTTAAAAAAAATACACACTGAATACATCAGCCTTTTCTTTACCTAATCATGATCAATATAAACTGATAGATCACCTTGCATGACCAAACCTGAAAATTTCAGTTCCAAACATTGGACTATGTATGTAAAATTAAACTACCATTGTATATTCCAAAAGAATGAATTTCATTATAACTTGCAAAATATAAGTTATTACAAAATTCACATAGCAGTATTCTACTTAAGTATGCAGAAATATATAATATGTTTTTGCAGGGCAACACCTATATATACCCCTTAGTGTGGGGTCCTCCAATCCCATAATCCCAACTAAATATACTAACTCTGAGGTTGTACTATCTAATATATATCAAAGAAATATTTGGTTTTACAGCAAAATTATGTAATTTATTTACAAGATTGGGAGTCACATTTCCCAAAACACAAGTTCTGCTTGACATTTTAAGACCTGAAGGAAAGACTTCCAGCTAAGGCTACTAAAAGTAAGCTTTGTATAACAGAAGCCATACACTTAGGGTATGTGATTGGCAGGGAGGTGATTAGACCCCATACGGACAAAACAGAATCTATGAAAAACTGGTTTATCATCATCAGCCCCCTTTTTCCCATTTTTCTACATGGGGTTGAGGTATCGTGTTAACTATTGCCAACTCTCTCGATTCAGTGCCACACTCCTGCCTTCTTCAACACTCATGCCTGATTGTCACAGATATTCTTTCACACAATCCATCCACCTCTTTTCTGGACATCCACCCTTCCTCTCATCTTCTTCCTGTCTGTCCCAAACCTTCCTCACCAGATCGTCTTCTGCTTTTCTACACATGTACCCAAACCACCGTAGTCTGTTCTCTTTGATCTTTTCTGCAATTGGAGCTACTCTGGTGTCTGCTCTTATGCCCTCATTTCTTCAGCTGTCCTACAGTGTGCATCCTACCATCCATCTCAGGCACTTCATTTCCATCATCTCTAGCTTCTTCAACTGTTCTGCCTGTACAGCCCAGGTTTCTGTACCATACAGTAGTACTGGTCGCACCACTGTCTTGTACACCTTACTTTTCAGCTTCTTTGGCATTTTAGTGTCATAGACTATACCTGATACTCTATGCCAGTTGGCTGCAGCCCCTCTGATTCTAGCTTTGACCTCTTCATTCAGACTACCCATCTCCTCAATTACTCCTCCCAGATACTTGAAGCTGTTTACCTGTTACACTATCTTCCCTTCTATCTCTATTCTCAGCTTCTTCTGATTTCCCCAATTTGCTGCCATTACCACCATCTTATCTGTGCTTAGTTTCATCCAATGTGCCTTCAGATTTGCATTCCATTCTCCTATCCTTTGCTGAAGTTCTTGTTCAGAGTCTGCCTGCACTGCCACATCATCTGCATACAGCAGCTTTGTTGATCTGCCCCCTTCAACCTGTTTGCTAATGTAGTCCATGCAGTGGGCTCAGTGCTGAAACCTGAAGTACACCAACACCCACTGGGAACCCCTCTGTGAGGCCGAACACTGTTTGTACTAGAGTGATTGGGTCCTTGTCATAGCCTGCACTAATTCTACCAATGTTTCTGGGACTTCAAACCACCACAGTACTGGCCAGATCAGTTTTCTTGGGACCTTGTCATATGCTTTTTCCAAGTCTAGGAATGCCCAGTGGAACTCTCTCCTCATCTCTAGCTTCTTCTCAAGTATCTGTCTCAATGCAAACTTCGGGTCAACTGTGCTGCATCCTGATCTGAATCCAAACTGCTCATCTCCCATCTTTCATTCTACTACTCTGCATATCCGTTTATCAATACTCCTCTCCAGAACTTCATGCATTGCGATAGGAGTTTGATGCCTCTGTACTCCCCACAGTTGAGGATGTCCCCTTTGTTCTTGTACACTGGCAAAAGTATGCTTATTCTCCAGTCATCTGGGATACGCCTCTCTCTCCACACTATTAGTACCCTCATGAGCCATTTCTCACCACTCTTAGCCAGCATCTTTATCATATCTGCTGTCACCTCATCTGAGCCTGCTGCTTTCTCTGACATCATCTTCCTTAGTGCTATTCTTACTTCTTCTAGGGTGGGCTCCTCTTCTTCTCTCATTGTAGGCTGTTTCTGGGGCAGTACAGCTTCTGTGGGGTTTTCTTCATTCAATAGCTGCTGGAAATACTCCTTCCATCTGCCTTTGATGTCCTCTGGGCTGGTGAGCAGGTTGTTGCTGGCATTCCTTATGAAGGGTGTCTGACTATCTTCTTTATCATTCTGTCTTTGCCTTGCAACCTGATATAGTTTCTTTGTGCCCCTTACTGACTCACTTTCCAGAAGTTGGTATAGTGCCTCCGATGCCCTATTCTTTGCTATTGCAATTTTTTTCTTAGCTTCTTTGTTAGTCAACCAGTAATCCTTACTAACCTGGTCAGTCTTTTCTGTCTCCCACTTCTCCCTGCCCTCCTTTTTTTCTTTTGATGACTTCCTGGACTTCTGCATTCTGCCACCAGCTTTCCTTCTGTACCTTATTTCCATGCATGGCTCAGCCACATATCTTTTCTGTAGTCCTAACACATGCTGTTTTTAGGCGCTGTCATTCTTCTTCAACTCCACCTATTTCCCCCTCTTTTTGGGGTGCTAGAGCCCTGAGTAATTCCTTGAACTGTTGTACTTTCTCTCCAGTCAACTTCCAGGTCTTCAGCCTGGTTTCTGTTGACCTTAGAGCCTTCTCTGACCACTGCTTGCAGCTGATTGTGGCAACTAGAGGTTTATGCTGTGGGCCGACTGTTTCATGGTGGATGAATTGCAATCATGGATTCTACCCAGTGCCTTTTCCTTACTAGGAGGAAGTCTACCTGAGTTGCTTGTTGACTACTCTTGCATGTGATCTAGTGACTGTCTCTCTTTCTGAATCATGTGTTGGCTACTATTAAGCCATTTGCCAGACAGCAGTCTAGAATGGTTTCTCCTTTTTTATTCCTGTTGCCCCACCCATGTGGACCCATACAGTCCTCATATCCTGTTCTGTCTGTCCTGATATGAGCATTCAAGTCACCCATTATCAACACCAATTCATGTTGTCCTGCTTTGTTTAGTAGGTCCTGCAACTGCTGTCTGAATGCACTATTTTTCTCACTATCACAACCCTGCTGTGGGGCATAGGCTGAGGTTATGACTACTGCCCTATCAATACACTGGAGTCTGACTGCCATGAGTCTGTCATTAATTCTGATGATATCCCTTACTGCCTTCTGAAGCTGCTCTCTCACCACAATTCCTACACCATTTATAGCCTGCCCTCCACCTGAGTAGTAGACTCTGGATCACAAGCCAAGTGGCTTTGCTGCGCTGCCTTTCTATCTCACCTCCTCTCCTGGATACATAGGATGTCCAGCCTCCTCGGTATCATCATATCATCCACTTCCAAGCTTCTTCCTTTCAGTGAACCTACATTAATCGTATCAATTCTCAGTTCATGTTTGGCAGGTTGGTAGGTTTTACATCCAGCTTTCTCTCAACAGAGCTATCCCAGGTAACCCAGGCTGGGCAGCTAGACACCGGCCAGCTAGTAGCTTATTGACCCAGGGCTGCTGGGCTTTATGGTGGGCACACACTGGCCAATAGGGTCACATAAACCCCTTCCACCATTAGCATGGGTCACTGGCATGGGTCAGAGTAGGCCGGGTCCTCAACCCACTTATCATTGTTAAATACCCATGCCCATTTTTGGCGACATTAATCAACATGACCAAATCACCTAGAGCCATATTTTACACTGTTGAGTGGCTAGTCCTGCCACTGGTTTATACCTACTACTAAATTACAATGGAAAGCTGATAAGGAGCCAGCTGGTGGAGATGTGCCAGGATAGGGGACTGGTGCCTGGAAACCTGACTAAGGCAGACCTGATTGCAGCCTTAGTTACAGTTGCATCAGAAAACAGCAGCCTGGAGGATAATCAGACTGACAGTGGAGATATAATATCCTCGGAGAATGGACAGCTCAAACTTTCTTCAGTGGACTTAAAAATCCTGCTGAGGCTAAAGAGACTTGAGTTGGAGGCCAGGTGTATGGAACTAGAAGCAGCCGAGAAAATGAGGAGTCTACAAGCTGAGGAAAATGAATGGCAGAGGAGGCATGAGAGGGAAATGCTGACTCTTGTCAGAGTCATGGAGGTAATGGGGAAGGGAGTAACCAGACCCCAGAAGCACAAAAAGTTAGTAAATTTCTTCCACAGTTTAAACAGGGGGATAATTTTGATAACTTCATTCATATGTTTGAGCGGGTATGTAAACAGTATAAAGTTGACCAAGGGCTCTGAGTACAGTTCCTGACCCCCTTACTCCATGGTAAAGCTGTAACTTCTTTAGCAAAAATGCATGACACTTACTGTTTCGATTATACTGTTGTAAAAAGACACTTGCTGGAATGTTTTAAGCTAACACCTGAAATGTATAGGAAACAGTTTTGTGAGCATAGACGCAAGGCAGATGAAAATGTATTTGAATATGTTGCTGAACCAAGCACTTATTTTCATAGCTGGGTGAGTGGATGTCAGGTCACCACTTTTGAAGGGCTGGCAGACCATTTGGTAAGGGAACAAGCCCTTAGCACTTTACCTGTGGACATGAGGATCTAGTTAGCTGATAGTGTGCTACTTCAGAGGAGTTGGAGAAGAAGGGAGACCTATACCTAGCAAGCAGTGCAGCCCTGCACAGGAAGGGGACCCCCAGTACTGCTCATAGTTCTAAAGGAACCATGATGGGCAGCACAGACTGCCCCAACAGAATCTGCCAGTAGCAGAGAAAGCCACTAGTCCAGGTACACATCTAGGAGCTAGGGTTAAATGTTTTGAATGCAACCAGTGGGGCCATGTGGCATACGGGTGTCCACGGAGGCAAGGTGAGGAACCAAAGGTGAGGGAGCCAGTAGGTTACGGCATACTAAGAGTAGACTGGCTAAACAAGAAATGAGGCGGTGTAGCTATAATATTTAAACAGCATCTAAACATCCAGATCTTAAAATCATCAGCTCCACAAATAGGCAATGAAGAAATAATATATACCAACCTCAAAATAAACCAAAACAAAACCATCAACATAATTGGATGCCACTTCCCAGCTGGCCAAAACATCCCTCCACTAGAAAACCTCCTCAGCTGGTCTACCCACCATCTCCCCAAAGAAACTATAATTTTAGGTGATTTTAATATTGACTGGCAATCCTGTTCTGGCAACAATCCAACCCATCATATAAACCTTCATGGCTTCACACAACTAGTCCAGTTGCAAACCAGGATAAATAAAAATGCCAGCAAGCACACTACCTTGGATTGGATACTAGTCAGTAAGGGTCCCCAGTCATATATAACAGGCTGCTTATCAGATAGCCTCAGTGATCACTCCTCAACATTCCTACTCAATAAATACCTATACCAAACTAAACCTGTAATCTACCATCAAATACGCAAAAAAATAAACTTTAACCCACTCACATTCATCTCATCCCTCAAATAATGTAACTGGCTTCCCCTAAAGTACCTCAGTCTTGATGACGCAGTTGAATGTTTTAATACTACCTTCCTGAGTATCCTTAATTACCATGCCCCCATAAGACTTTCCAAAACAAAAGCACAACCCTCCCCATGGCTACAGAAAACCATTAAGTCAGAAATGAAAAACAGGGATAAAGCCTGGGAGCACTGGTACAAAACCAAAACCCCCGCAGCTAGACAGAAATTCCTAGAACTACACAACAGAGTCAAAAAGCTAATAAAACAGGACAAATTCCAATACTACCAGTCTGCCCTAGACTCCTCCCAACAAAGCCCCAAACAATTCTGGTCCTCCATAAACTCCATCCTCCACCCAGGTAAAGTCAATACCCCTCCTCCTAACATCCCTCACTCCTCCAAAAATATTGCTACCTCATTCAACACACACTTCACAGAAACCATGCTATCACTAGCTAAACAACACAACCCCCCCCCTCCATCCCACACCTTCAACTAGTAATCTCCCCACTGCCTTCTCTTTTTCTCCTGTACCTACCCCCAACATAAAAAAAACTCTTAACTAAACTTAAGCCCACCAAATTAGCAGCAGACAACCTCCCAAGTGAATACCTACAAATCGCAGCTGATGCTCTGGCCTACCCAGTATCCATCTTGATTAACGGATCTCTGTCAGAAAGTTACGTTCCCACACTGTGGAAAGTAACACATATAATTCCCCTCGACAAAGGCGGCCCCTCCACAGAACTAACCAATTATCCTCTCATAGCTATTCTCTCTCCACTCTCCAAAATACTAGAGAGATGCATACATTCTCAGGTCTCAGACTACCTCCTTAATAACAACCTCCTTTCCAGTACTCAGCATGGTTTCCGACCAAACCATAGCACAACTGTTGCCTTACCCTCCTTTACTAACACTATCCTTCAGCATAAAAACAATGGCTATCTCACCTCTGATACTTTCCTACACCTATCTAAAGCATTTGACATGGTGCCACACAAACAACTTATCCTCAATAACCTATCCTTATCTCAATCAGTCACCAATTGGTTTCAGAGTTACCTGTCTGACCGCCAACAATCCATGGTATGGCAGAATGACATATCTCCCCAACTACCTGTCACCATAGGGGTTCCACAAGGATCCATCCTTGGACCCCTACTCTTCTCTGTTTTCACCAATAATCTAGCCTCTGCCACCAAACATGGCACACTCATACAATATGCAGATGACTCAATCATCATCTGCTCAGCCCAGTCCCTACCCAAACTGTAAAAAGTCACACAGGAAGCCTTTTCCTCTGTTGAAAGTTTGTTATCCGATGCGCAATTAATACTCAACCCAAACAAAACAAAACTACTCATCTTCCAACCCACAAAACATACTCAAAACAACTCTCACTTGCACATCACAGCAAAAGACAACACCACTATATACCCAACTGAACACACCAAATTGCTAGGAGTAGAAACAGACAATAAATTAGTATTTGACATTCACATATCCATGACCATAAAAAAGTCAACAAAAAACTAGGAGCGCTATACAGAAATAAGCAACTTCTCACCAAAGCAGCAAAGATTTCAAAAGCAAATTCCCACCTTATCTCCACCCTACTTTATGTCTCTCCAATATATACCAACCTAAGGCAATGCAATCTAAACAAGCTACAAAATCGCCAAATTTGACACAGGGACATCTTACCATAGTCACCAGTGCCTCTCACTTGCTGAACTGGGCTGGCTTGAACTCCCTCACCTCCTTCAATGGTATCAACTATCACTTGCCCACAAACTAGTAAACCATCCACTAAATGTCCCATCCCTCCAGAATCTACTCCAACCCTATCGCACCACCAGACCACTAAGATCCAGCAACAAAAATCACTTGCAGATCACTAAAGCCAATAACTCTGCTGGTGAAGCACTATTCTCTTGCACCATAGCCAAATTATGGAACTCCCTCCCACCCACAATTACCTCCATACCATCATGCACCCACTTTAAAACTTTACTAAAAGTGCACCTAAAAACATGCTGGCTATGCCCTTGCAACTCCCACTCTAATATCACCCACCCCATCCAACCACTACTTTTCTTTCCACCCCACTAACTACCTTGATTATAGCAAGCTCAGATGCTCATAAGCCTAGTACTTATTATACAGCAGGAGCTTCTTATTGTATCATTTGTTAATGTCTGTTATGTACTTCGCAGATATAGATTCTAGTTGTCTACTGATGTGCTATGTTCTTCATCTGTAAATATATTTGTAATTAATTGCTATGTTAAATTGTTAATCACTATGTCATCCAATGTAATTACTGTCTGTTTATTTTAACTGTGGAGCTGTTCTCCCCGGGCCTCCGCTGAAAATGGACCTACGTCCAGTCGGACACTCCCAGTCAACAAATGTAAATAAATAAAGTGGGAAAGACAAAATGCCAATAGTAGGTTGTCTTGAGACAACAGGGTTATGAAATTACCATCCTGCAGATGTCCTGAGAGGGAAGGATTTGGATGAGGCAGTACTATGTACTTATGCAGTTACATGCAGTGAGGCTAGGAGACAAGCATGTGAGTCTGTTAGCCTGGGGGAGACCCAGCCAGATTGCATACTTGCAGCCAGGACTGCTGAGGTGGTTACTTCAGGGAGTGAGCTATGCTGTAGCAGTGAAAATGAATGTGAGCCACAGCTGCTTGTGGGTGCTGATGTTCCATTGGACAGGGTAACTGCAAAGGTAGAGGTGAGTAGTAGTACCCAGGCTGACAGTGAGGCGCCACTGTCAAAGGATGCCAAACTTCCTGTGGAAGGGGAGCTGGGAAGGGTTACAAGGAAAGACTTGAGACAGGCTCAGCTCTCAGAATCTACATTGCAAGGCCTGAGGCAGGTAGCTAGGCAGGCACATGATTCTCAAGGGAAGAGGGAATCTGTATACTGGAACAAAGGGTTACTATACAGAGATTGGACCCCTGAGGGAGGGGTAGACGGTGAGAGAGTACAGCAGTTGGTAGTGCCTAGAACTTACCATCTGGCGCTTCTAGCCATAGCCCATGATATTCCCTTTGCAGGTCATATGGGCATAAAACGTACAAAGAGACATACTATGCAAAACTTCTATTGGCCTGTAATTTCCAGAGTTGTAACAAGGTACTGCAGGACTTGTGAGCAGTGCCAAAAGGTAGGCAAGGCAGGAGACAAGGTGAGAGCTCCTTTGATGCCTTTGCCTGTGATTGAGGAGCCATTTCAGAGGGTAGCTATAGATATTGTGGGTCGTCTGAGTACCCCAAGTTCCACAGGGAAAAAGTATATCCTAGTGATTGTAGATTATACTACACAATGCCCTGAGACAGTGGCTTTGTCCTCCATTGAGGCAGAGAAGGTGGCAAATGCTTTGCTAGAAACATTTAGCAGGGTAGGTTTCCCAAAGGAAATGCTGTCTGACAGAGGTGCCAGTTTTATGTCAGACCTGCTGGCTTGTCTGTGAAAGTCCTGTGGGGTGAAGCACATGAAGCTCACCCCCTACTATCCCTATACTAATGGTCTTGTTGAGAGGTTAAACTATACAATCAAGTCCATGCCACGGGCATTTTCAGATCAGTTTAAGAGGGAGTGGGACAAATATTTGCCCCATCTGTTGTTTGTTTACAGAGAGGTTCCCCGGGAATCCATGGGTTTTTCACCCTTTAAGTTGCTGTATGGGCATAGGGTGGGGGGACCTTCAGATTTAATTTGAGATGAGAGGGAAGGTGAGTGTGAGTCTCACAAGGAATCTGTCGAGGCATATGTCCTGAACCTCAGGACAAGGCTCAGGGAACTCATGGGCCTGGCCTAGGAGAACCTGGCAGAAGCCCAACAACAGAAAAAGGTGTGGTATGACAGGAATGCTCGAGGAGGAGAGTATGCTGTTGGGCAGCAGGTGATGGTTCTCATTCCTGTCAGACACAACAAGTTGCAAGCAGCTTGGAAGGGACCCTACAAGGTGGTAAGAAAGGTAAGTGAGGTTAACTACATGGTGGAAGTGTTAGGCAGATGGCAGGAGCACAAATTGTACCATGTTACCATGATGAAACCTTACAATGATAGGGAGACCCTTGTGCTGAGCATTTGCAGTGGATTGCAGGAGGAGTCTGAGAGAGATCATGTGACTGATCTCCTCAGTAAGGCTCAGGCTGACACCTCGGTGGAAGGGGTAGCAATGTCCCAGCAGTTATCTCCTACCCAGGTTCGAGAAATCCGAGCAGTGTTTGGGGGCATGTTCACTGGGAAACCAGGGAGCACCCACCTGGTGCAGCACCAGGTGGATACAGGACCCCAAAGGCCAATTAGGCAGGCCCCTTATAGGGTGCCTGAGAGAGTCAAACAGACACTGAGGGTAGAGGTACAGGAGATGTTGGAACTAGATGTGATTCAAGAGTCCAACAGTCCCTGGGCCTCACCAGTGGTGTTGGTGCCAAAGAAGGATGGCAGCACCAGGTTCTGTGTGGATTACAGGAAATTAAATAGTCACACAGAGGCAGATGCTTACCCCATGCCTAGGACAGATGAGGCCCTAGAGCAGCTGGGTGGGGATAAAGTATCTTACAACCTTTGATCGTACCAAGGGTTACTGGCAGGTGCCCTTGACTCCCAGTGCTAGAGATAAGTCAGCCTTTGTGACTCCTTTTGGCTTGTATGAGTTGACAAAGATGCCCTTTGGGATGAAGAATGCCCCAGTGACTTTCCAGAGGCTAGTAAATCATATCTTAGCAGGAGCAGGAGGGTTTTCCCTTGCTTACATTGATGATATTGCTATCTACAGCCATTCCTGGCAGGAGCACAATCAGCATGTCAGGGAGGTGCTGGGCAGACTACAGAGGTCAGGGTTGACCATTAAGCCGAGCAAATGTCAGGTGAGAATGGCAGAGATCTTCTACCTAGAACATAGAGTGGGGAGTGGTAAGATAAGGCCAGAACCTGCCAAAGTGGAAGCCATTCAGGCATGGCCTGCACCTGTTATCAAAAAGTAGGTGAGGGCATACTTGTGGACAGCAAGGAACTACAGAAAGTTCATTCCAAATTATAGTACCATAGCTGCTCCCCTCACAGACCTGACAAGGAAGAACAGGCCAGATAAGGTAGTGTAGACCCCATCTTGTGAGCAGGCATTTCATAAGCTTAAGGAAGCTTTGGGAAGACCCCTGTGTTAGCCAGTCCAGACTATAGCAAATAATTTGTTGTGCAGGTGGATGCTTCAAACTATGGGGTGGGGGCTGTACTTAGCCAGATTTCTTCAGTGGGAAAGAGCACCCAGTGGTTTATCTCAGTCATAGGCTCCAACACAGGGAGGAATGCTATGCAGCAGTAGAAAAGGAATGTCTAGCCATAGTGTGGGCATGACAAAATCTTCAGCCATATCTGTATGGAAGAAAATTCACTGTGATGACAGATCACAACCCCTAACATGGTTAAACAAAGCCAGTCAGCAAAATGCCAAGTTGCTAAGATGGAGTCTGGGGTTGCAAGCATATTATATGTCAGTGCAGCACTGCAGTGGGAGTAGCAATGCCAATGCAGATGGGCTGTCAAGACAGGGAATGGGGTGAGATACACCCAGATAGACCTGACACTCTCAAGCAATGTTTCTCAAGGGACACTTGAAAAACTTGCTTGAGTTCCCCCGGGGGGGATGTGATGATTGGGGAGAGATGGCCATAGGCTGCCAGCCTAGTCACATAGAATTTGATATATAATTCTGACATTTGTAAATAAATGTAAAATACAGGCATGTTTTCTTGAGTGTAAAAGAATACTGTGAAATGTGGAACTGCAAAATATGTGACAACATTGAACTCTACTGGCCTAGTGAAGTATGTTGTGATCCTTTCATGTTAGAATTCATCTTCAGTGAGTCTGGATGAAGGTTTCATGCCCATTGTTTTAAGGCTAGAGTTTATGACAAGAATTTACATGTGGATGGTGCTTTATTGCTCTGGTTTCTGCTAGAGTGTATATGTGAAATGCCTTGTATTGTTGTAAGTTTCTGAGCAGGTGTTAGATTGCTAAATAATGCAGTTTGTTTGCCTGGGAAAACCTAAGTGTCAACATGATGTAATTTGGGAGGGACCCAGCAGGCATGTTTGTTAGTAATGTTTTAAAAAAATATTGTTCAGTGAGAGACTGGGGGCATTTTGATCTTGGATATCTAACTCAACACTCTGCCTAAGCTCACATGTAAGTTTCTAGCACTGTGATTTCTTGTAGGAATAGTTAAAGCTAGTAAAGATTAATTAGGTATTTTTCTTTGACATCATACCTGTCCTACTGTATTATGTTAAGTTTCTGTGTGATCTCTGAACTCTTAGATATCTCTGTGGTGTAGTAGTTTTGTCGTGTATTTTAATTATTTATTATTAAATATTTTTAAAACCTCTAACTGTGGCTGGTTTGTGTAGATATAGCTCCAGAGTACATTGCATATTTATAGAGGTTATTGTAATAGGCCATTCTAAAGTAAGCCTTGACTGTTAGTCATACTACCATTGGATTATAATATTGCACAATAATAATTGGACACCCTTTTAAGGGCATTTTAGTAGCTGATATTATTAGCTGGGTGATGGCAGGGATTTCTACTGTATGGTCTGGGTAAAGGGGCACAGCTGGAGAATCTGTGTCAGCCTTTCCCAGGAGTGTCTGTGAAGTTGTATAAATACTTATCTCAAAGTGTGAGTGTGTGTTGTGTCAGCTACTTGGCAGGGACACAAAGCACTGGTTGGACAGAGAGGGTACTGGAGGTTCTAGCTTGCCCAGCTAGGCTGAGACCTGGACCCTATAGCTGTGCCAGTGGGGAGTCTTACTGGGGACCTGGTGAGCAAAGGAACAACCAGCCCCAGACTGTGATTTCTCTGTGCACTTAAGGGAAATTGTACTTTACTGTGTGTATTAGTTATCCTTTTAACTTCTATGAGACAACCTCCCTGGTGTTACTGCTGAGGACTGAGGCTCCTTGATTACTGGGTCAGGGCGCGGTCATCACAGGGCATTATACTTGATGATTGGCCTAATGAGGGTAGAGTAGAGAGAGATGATGACCTTTTTCTTCCTGGATGCAAAACCCTTGGTAATGAGATGTGCCACATAGAAGGACTTTCTGACTACAGTGGCAATGTGGTGGTCAAAAAGAGAGGTTGCTGTCAACCTGTGTCCCCAGATCTCTTATAACACCTTCAGTGTTCAGTGGGCTCTCATCGATGTTGTAATTAGTGGGAACTGAGTTTTTCCCAAAGGGGATGACGATGCATTTTTTGGCATTAAGCTTAAGGCCATGGTTTCAAAACCAGTCATTTTCTCTGTGAGACCTTTCTGTAGGATGTATACATCACTTGGGGAGTTTATAATGGCTCCCAGCTTGCAGTTGTCTGTGAACTTGGTCAGCCAGAGTCCCTCTGTGTTGTCCTGGACGTCTGAGAAGTAAATGCCAAACAAGAGACGACCCAGGACCGATTCCTGTGGGACTCCACTCATGACTGGTCGGCAGTCTGACTTGGAGTCCGCTACTTTTTATACTGTGTGTTCTATCTGTGAGACAATTTGCAACCCACCTAGTGATATAGGGGTTGATGCCTAGTTTGGTGAGTTTATCAATAATTCTTGAGTGGGGAATGGTATCAATGGCCTTGGCCAGACCAAGGTAGGCTGTATGAACTGCCTTGCCCTCATCCACATCTCTGTTGACTGACTCAAAGAAGTGAACCAGGTTGAGCAGGCATGATCTACCTTTCACAAAACCAGATTGCATGGGATGTAGAGTTTGGAGATTCCCTATATCCTTGCTAATTAGGTCCATGAGAATGTGCTACATAGCCTTACATATCAGACTTGTCAAGCTAATGGGGCGATAATTCCCAGGGTCTGTAGTCACTCCCCCTTTATGGAGATGGATGACTGTAGCAGTGTTCCATTTGGTAGGGACAAATCCTGAGGTGAGACTGTGATTGAAAACGGCACACAGATGTGGTGCCAGTTCACTTTGTAGTTCATGTAGAACACATCCAGGGATATTGTCAGGTACCATAGAAGCTGTATTCTTGGCCTTGGACAATGCAGCTTTAACCTAAGCTGCAGTAATGCTGGGTGCCTGGCATTCCTCTGGTATTGTGATTGGTCCTTTCGGGGGGTAAAGTTGGCAATGAATCTGTCGGCCAGTATGTTGGCAATATCTGTTGGCTCAGTATAGGAGGTACCATTGTGCAGTAACTCAGAGCAAACCTGGATATTGTCGTGGAGATTCTTGATATAACTATAGGAGGCTTTGTGGTTGTTTTTAGTGTCTGCTGCAATTCTGCCTTTATAGCTGGCTTTAGAGGTTTTGATGAGAGATCTCAACTTTTTGTTGAGGCTAATGACAGAGTTTTTCCAGTCTTAGTACTTTACCTTTTTCTGCAACAGTTTCTTCCTTCTGTTGTATAGTTTATTAATGGCAGGGGACCACCAGATTGGCTTCCTTTTTTGGTGGAGAGTGTCTTGGTTCTGTTGGGCATGGCTAGTTCTATGCATTTATGTATGTGTTCATACAGTGCATTGCTGTATGATTTGGCAATCATGCATCTATTTTCCATTGACATGGGTGCCATGAAGTTAGCCACCTCTGTTTTTGGGAGCCCAAAGTCAGCTTTGGAGATGTTTTTCATGGTGGTTACCTTTGCAGGGTTGTGGGTGAAATGTGGAGTTCAATGGTGATTAGTTTGTGGTCGGATCTAACCAGGGAGTAATTGACTATTGTTGTAGAGCAATGGTTGCCCATGTTAGTAATAACTAGATCAAGGATGTTGCTTCCTCTAGTGGTTCATATTGCAGTAGTCATCGCAAATAACCTATAGTTAATGTACTTGCATAAAGGTGTAGTGGTGTTCTTTGTGGATAACTGTGACAAACTTCAGGACTATAAGTACCACCCCATAACAAAGATAATGAATCTCAAATAAATAAAATATGGCATCACTGTGTCTGTATCTAAACTTGCTGCACATGTTATACAGGACAAGACAAAATCCCAAAAACACTTTTAAACAAGTTAACAATTGCATGCCAACCTGACTTACTGTTTAGTAACTCTTTTTAAAATAGCAGCACTTATTAAAAAAAAAAAAAAAAAACTTAAATAGGGTTCCATATTGAAGTGTCAGCACTCAAAATGCTGAGTGCTGAAAAGCCAAAAAAAAAAGGACGAAAAACATGAAGAAGAGCAAATCTTGAAAATTCTTCTTCTCCTTAAAGCTTTATTTTTCAGGAGGGCAGCCCCCCACCCCCCAAACTTATATATACCAACTCTGAGTTCACTATAACTTTGAGAAAAGGGAATATGCTCCCTCAAGATTTGGTTCCATACATCGATCATGGTGAAGTTCCTGGATCTGGCTATCATGCTCTTGTCTATTCTGCCCTACACAGTCAACATCTGGGTCAACTGCTCGTTGGTCGATTTGGGTGCACAGACACATCTCAGCCTCCTAGAAGTAGTCATCACGATCCTCAAGATAACAAAGTCTGGAAAATGCAAACACAGAAAAATGCTCAATGAGGTGCCACTTATTTCACAGTTAGCGATGGTCTGATCAGTAAATGTATCAAAGTCAATATTTGAATGTGTAACTGATGTTATCAGCTCAATGGAAGATAACAGGCATGTGCCATACATCGTATAACTCATTGATATTTATTGGGTGTTTAAGTAGTACACCTGAGTATTTTGGCACATGAAGTCAATTTCCTCAATATTTCTTAATTTATGTTTCCTAACAAAACTGTTTAGAATATGTGCTGTTGCTGTTACAGATATGTCTTCAGTGATGCTTCTTAAGGAAGTTGTAATTGCTGCTGGCACAATATACTGATCCAAAATGTCTGTGACCTGCCTACAGATCATGAGGTTTGCTGACACTTTCTGTAAGTTCTTCAAATTGTTACTTGCAGTAGTATTTTAATACTAAGACTCCTTTGGCATGATGCCGTTTTCTTTAGATCTTCATTCAACATCATATATGTATTGTCGGGGGTTTTAATCCCATTCGTGAACTGTAAAAACCTTGTAAGTTATGTTACTTTTACAAATGTTATGTATTTAGGCATTATTGTTACTTTTTATGTGTCACATTAGTATTTATCACAGACAGTGATATATAGATAATTGTATTACTCAGGAATGCGTATGGTTTATGTTAGCATATGCTGTTCACAGAATGAAATACATAAATGGGTTTGCAAAGGAATATTATCATGTGCATAGATAGCTAACCCTCCTATGTCTTTTTTTCCATTACAAGGCTGTGAATTGAGACAACTACTGTGTATTGCTGTAACATGCATATTCATGTATTGTTGTCTTTGATTTTCAGCAGAAGAGATGAACCATGCACACACATCCACACAGGCTAAGGATGATGAAAGTAAGTCTAATTACATGTATTGATACACTGAAGTACAGACAGAGCAGTCCAAACAACATTTGTAATGCTGAATGATGCATTAATATTCACAGATCCATCTACTTCAGGACTAAAGCAGGGTTCAGCAGATGAGTGTCTCAATACTGTTACTGTGACCACTACTTTGTTATTGCCTCAGCTTCATTTTGTGGCACTGCTGTTTGCTGTCATATTTTTATTTACATAACATTATATACACTAAAGGTACATTCATCAGAGGACTAAGCAATGCAAGTTCAAGTATAGACAGACCAGTTATGATACAGCAGAATTTTCATAGCTTGCATCAGTGTATAGCATACATTTGGTACATGACATTTATGTCAATATTTTTCCAAATATGCCCATCTAGTGTATAGATTCAGTGTTTGTCATGTGAGTATTTGCAGCCCATGTTACTATGTTGTATATGTGATGCTGTACATAACTGTGCTGTCTTTCTCTTTACTTTCCCACTGCAGGATCTACAGTACAACTCACAACCTCTGCACAGTAGGGGGTCTGTCAGTGGTATGCTACTAACTATGTTTCATACTTCCGTAATATTCACTTAATTCCTTGGGGGTCTGTAAAGCATGTGCTGAGGATTTCACAAACAAAGTTGGCATGGATGTTTGTTGCATTTGAGTTGTGTTCTATGTGCACATTGTGTTTTGGAATCACGCTGGCATGTGGAGAATCCCTAATTATCCTATGCTGAATACTTAAGTACTCAGGCTGCTGTAGATCGGTACATATATTGTACCTAGTCAGCCACTGTAGTCAGGGAGCACATGCATATAAGCTGCTGAGCACATGCGAGATAACTGACATTTTGTATCATCATTCAGAGTGAGTGCAAGCTTAAACTGAGATGCATATGTGAGTGTGTTAGAAGTAATAAGCCAGTCAGTAAACGTATGTAGTATATGTTCCAGTTACCAGCTCCTGATGTATTTATGTAGAATAAATTACTTGAACCCATCCTGTGCCTCAGTGTCTCATTTGAATACATGAGACATGCGACAAGGTGTCAGAATGGGATCCGAAGTTGAAGCAGCTCGCAAACCATGAGACACGCACTTAAAAGTGAAGTAATATACAGGAGTGAACTCGCAAACTGGTCAGAGATTATTCAAAGGTACTTAAATTCATTTTAAATGATTTTCAGTCATCAAACATGTGGCGTAGCATTTGAAGTGTTCAAAATAATTACAGAGATAAATGAAATGTCTGAAATAGTGATATATTGACAAAAGTGTTCGAAATAATAAGTGTTTAAAATATTTGAAAAAGCTGAAAAGGCTAAAATGTCCGAATTCTTTTACACTGTATGACTTTTTCACAGTAACTAAGATTTTTCAAGGTGTCTGAAATGTCCAGAGTGTTTGAGATAATTGCAGTGTTAAAATAAAGCATTTTCAGAGATATCACTGTGCATTTGAGCATAATTACAAGTGTCAGGTCTATACTTATATTTAAAAGAAGTTTGTTAATATGGCAGAGGGATTTCACAGACCTGAACCGCTGATACTTGATAATAATATTGCTGAGAATTGGTGAGTGTTTGAGCAAGAATATGATATTATTTTCATAAAGACTGCTTTTTCTGATAGACACACATACAAAAGCATTTATACTTCTCAAGTTAGCTGGCTCAGAGTCCATTGAGCAAGAACATTCATTTGTGTATGTATTTGCTGTGTATGCAGGGGAGGTGGTGAACTGCTATATTGTAATACAGGCTGAAATGCTGGAAGACCCTGACTGCTTAAAATGTAAATTTAGAGAAATGTGTAACCCTCAAATGAATATTACAATGGAAAGGCACAAATTTTACATAAGAAATCAAAAGCCTGGTGAAACTGTTGCAGTTGACTTAAGAAATAAAGCAAAAACATGCAATTTGGTGATCTAAGAGATGAGTTGATAAAATACAGTCTTGTATATGATGTTAATAATGACGCAGTAAGAACAATTTTGCTTCAAGATAGTGAATTAATATTGGGCAAAGGCATAGAGATTTGTCAAATATATGAGATGACAGAAAAGCATACGAATATGTTCACGAATGAGAAAAGCGTGTTTGCAGTGTCTGCTTGTGCGAATGTTGATAGTGTGTAACAGAAAGTTAAGATGAAAAAGGAATATAAACTGAAGGGTGTGGCAGCCAACCTCATTGTTAACTGTCACAATTGTGTAGTAGTCATGAACTTAAACTGGAAAAGTGTTTTGATTTTCGTCAGCAATGTCACAAATGTAAAAAGTGGAATCATTTCAAAAGGCTTTACAAGTCTAAAGTGTTGCAAACTTATGTTAAAAGAGAGTATCTAAAGTAGCAGGTAAATCACATAGAGATTGTAGCAAACTCTGAGAGCTGTAAACAAACTTTCTAAGTTAATGGTGTCTCTGTGATTGATGAAACAGTTAATACAGTAGACTATCAGTTGCACTGTACAAATTAATAGGAAACCTGAAGAGCTTAAAGTAGACACTGGATCTAAGTGCAACATTATGTCAACACAAATGTTTGCTAAAATAAAAGTGGTGAGAAACTTGATTCTGCAAAGTGTACAAAACTATTTGTTTATGGTGGTGAAGAGATTCAGACTGATGGTGCAGTAGTTCTTTCATGCCATTCTGCTGTAAACAGCTATGACTTGCTGTTTTACATAGTCAAAAGACACATGCAGTCATTGTTTGGCCTCATAGACAGTCTTAGAATGGGACTGATTACATTTAATAAAGAGGTTCACCATATAAGTCTGAGTAACAATAATAGTTCTACATAGAATATGTTTAGTGGCTATGCTGATATTTTCAAAGATGAGCCTGGCAAACTTCCAGCCACATATTCTATAAAGTTAAACCATGCAGTAAATCCAGTTGTCAGACAGCAAGGAAGATTCCAGTAGCAATGCAGAGTAATGTAAAAGTAGAACTAGACAAAATGGTGCATTTAAGTGTCATTACCCCAGTAGAAGAACTGACTGAATAGATATCCTCCATGGTTGTAGCTCATAAGAAAAGCTCAGATGATATTCGAATATGTATTGATCCAAGAGACTTAAACAAAGTACTTAAGCATCCTCATCATCCAATGTGTACAATAGAAGAGGTAGCTGCTCTCATGCCAAATTCCACTGTTTTCTCAGTCTTAGATGCAAAAAGCTCCTTTTGACAAATTTCACTAGATCTCAAATCTTCATTATTAACTAAATTCAGTACACTATTTGGTAGATACAGATTTTTGAAAATGCCATTTGGAATCAGTTCTGCCAGCAAAGTCTTTCAATGTGCAATGGAACAAATCTTTTCTGGTTAACATTATTGTTGGAGGCAATGGGCGGCCACGGTAGTGCAGCGGTTAGCATTGCTGCCTCACAGCAAGAGGTTCTCCGGTTCGATCCTTGGCTGGGGTGCCTTCTGTGCAGATACTGCATGTCCTCCCTGTGGCCACGTGGGTTTCCTCCGGGTGCTCTGGCTTCATCCTAAAGACATGAGATAGGTGGACTGAATACTCTAAAATTTGCCCTAGGTGTGAGTGCGTGTGTGTGCCTTCCATGGAAGGTTGAGTGCTGGGCTTGCAACTCGACACTGTAAAACTCCACTGCCAATCATGAGCAGACAGGTGATCCGCTGTGGTGACCCCTAACCAGGAAAAGCCAAAAGAATAAGAATTATTGTTCGAGACAATGGTGTAGACAAACATGATAGAAATCTCTGGAAAGTTCTAGACCATGCATGTGAAGTAAATCTTAAACTAAATCTTCAGAAATGTAAATTCATGATGAAAGAATTTATTTACTTATGTGGGTCATTTGTTTACCATTTCTAGCTTACAAGCAGATCTGTCTCAGCAAGGAACAATTCTTGAAATGCCATTTCCAGAGAATGTCACATCTTTGCTACATTTGCTATGTATAGTCAACTATTTAGGAAAGTTCATTCCAGATATGAGTGAGCTTTTTGCCCCGCTACATGAGATGACATGCAAAAATGTACACAGATCCTGGGTGGAACAACACCAAAGACCACTTGATATTCTGAAGCATAAAATTGCCAGTCCACCTACACTGAGTTATAATGATGTTCTCAAATTTATAACTCTTTCTTGTGTTGCTTTAATGTACAGCTTTGGTGCAGCATGTCTTCAAGAAGGCATACCAGTAGCCTATATGTCAAGAGCTTTAATTCAGACAGAGATGCATTATGCAGAAATAGAGAAACAACTTTTGGCAGTAGTGTTCACATGTTCAAAGTTCAATGATTATATTTATGGCAGACCTATCCAAATAGAGACGGATCACCAACCACTACTGACAGTTTTGAAAAATATAATCCATACCACTCCAGCACGATTGCAACAGATTATGTTAAAATTGCAAACATACAATTTCATTATTGTTTAAAAAAGGGCAAACACCTGTACCTTGCTGATGTTTTGTAACCCACGCCCAGACAAATGACAGAACAGCATGAAAATGGGAAAGCAGACTTTGAAGTTATGGAGGTCAGAAATTTTTCACTATCACGCCTTGTTGAGCTAAGAAATCACACAGCTTCAGATCCAATTCTTCAGAAGCTGAAAAACATTATCAGTCAAGGATGGTCAACATGACAAGCCTGTTTGCAACTAGAGATTCAGCAGTATTTTCCTTACTGAGATGAGCTTAGGATGGCAGATGATGGAATCATCATGAAAGGTCCAAAAGTGGTAATTCGTAAAGCATTACAACAGGAACATATCAAAATTTTGCACCGTGGTCACCCAGGTACTGATTCAACCAAAATAAGAGCAAGAGGCATTGTATTTTGGCCTTCTGTGTCCAAAGATATAGAGAAAGAAACTCTAACATGTTCAATTTGCATCAGCACAAAACCACATTAACAACCATGCAAATGAGGTGGATTAGTGATTCAGTAAGCAGGCAAGCATCCATGCCAGAATAGTATCTATTGCAGAAATATATTCAGTTACTGACCGTGTACATTTCTGCAAAAATCAAAATGGGGGAATGACAGTTCAAAGTAAAGCATGTATTATAATCATTAGGCATACCAATGGCCAAAAATATGGTCATTGGCATGGAAAAGAGTTCCAAAAATATAAAAATCAAAGGTTTTTTTTTTTGGCCAATTTCAGCCATTTAAGCATAACGCAAACAAGATCATGCTATAAATAAAAAAAAATGTGAAAAGACAATTTTAAGTGAAATCTGCATTTTGCCATTATAGTGTATAGCATACAGACTCAAAACAATAACAAGTAACACTGGTTGCTAAGGGGAAAGGCTCTGTTGTAGTGGTGTAACATGGGACTAAGGCAGTGGGTATGCCAACGAGCAAATTTTACTGAATCACAAAATGGGAGACCATTGTCTGGCTGCACCTAACCATGTAGGGGCTATAAGGCAGTGGTGTAAGTAGGAGAAGCAGCTGACATGAAACGGGTGTGTGTCATGCTTGGTGTAAGCACATAGGAGCTCCACGGCTTCCATTTGAGCTTAACTAAGCACAGCTAAGCAAGGATGTGTGTCTGAGGCTGTATTTACTTATTCCATGAAATGGGGAGCATGTTCACATCCAAGGGAGGATCATTTCTGCTTTAAAGTGTTTATCTTAGGTAAACGGATTTGCGCTGCATGCCACAGGGCTTAAAAGGGGCAGAAATGGGAAGGGAAAACAAAAAGAAAAAGGGAAATAGCAGAATTAAAGCAATTAAGTACAAATAATACAGCTGACAGGTAGAATGTATCATAGTCAGCAAATCATACAGGCAGCATCTGCAGCACAACAGTATAAACCGTGCAAACACTTTCCAGTCTGTTTTTTCCCCACAAACTCTGCACCCTTGTTGTACACACTTGGGGGAATTTTAACTTACAAAATGTTAGGGGCTGCTGTCGCTTTGATACATCAGCATGTGCTAGAGGCTGAGGGCGGTGAGGAGGATAATGCTGGCAACCACCTCAAACTGAGGAGGAGGAGAAGAGTGTTCAGACCGAGGGTACCCTATCAGGGGCTACATAATCTGGAGATAGTAGAGCGTTACAGGTTGGACAGGGCCATACTTCAGCAACTCATCGATCCGTGCCAGCCTCACCTCAGATACAGAGTCAACAGAGGGGAACCCATCCCAGTGGATACCAAGGTATGTGTAGCCTTAAGAATACCAGCTACAGGTACTTTCCAAAGACCTACTGGGGACATCATGGGGGTCTCACAGGCATCTGCATCCAGGGTACTCCACCAGTTCATGGATGCCATACTACCACATGCCAATGAGCACATTTACTTCCCCAGCACCAGTGAGGAGAGGAACAGCAATATGCGCCTCTTCCACCATGTAGCAGACTACCCAGAGGTACTGGATCCCACAGTCTGCAATCACATCCACATCAAAGCACCACCCAGTGAACAGGGTAGCGTCTACATAAACCACAAGGACTTTCACTCCATCAACTGCCAGGTTGTATGCAATGCCCAAGGCATTATCATTAATGTGTATGCTGACAGCCCTGGAAGCTCTCATGACTTCCACATCTGGCATTCCTCACAGCTGTACCAGGGATTTGCCAGGGGACACATCTGATATGGCCATCTGGTGGGAGATGCTGGCTATGCACTGGAGCCATTGATGATGACTCCCATCAGAAATGCACACACACCCATTCAAGAATGACATAATGAGGCACATGCACAAACCAGGATCATTATAGAGCATGTGTTTGGGATGCTCAAGTCATGGTTCTGCTGCTTTGAGCACGGGGAAGGGCCACACAACCCCCCCCCACCATTGCCAAGGTACCCACAGGCACAGAGGGACTCGGAGGAGGAACTCCCTGAGCCAGCTCCTGTAGGCAGACGGAGGCATGCGCAGTATGCCCTGGCCTTGGCAAAGAGGCAATACAGAGCACACACTAACATTGTAGGGACCCAGGGACTGACACCTCTCTCCAACTTGCATACAGAGTAAAATGGATGCCACACACATCACACTACCTGTACCTTACCATGTATAGGCAGTGTCCTGTGTGTATACGATATAGGCAGCCCTCAAGCACCGTCCTCACAACTGCCGCAGGCACAAGGTAAGTCAGTCTTCTTAACAATAAATTAATAGATTAGTATGTTTTGGTAGCATATCTATGGTATTGCTGCATGCACGCAAGGGAATGGGGTGGTGTACTGGTATAGCAGCAGACAATTGACAGCTATGTGGGACACTAGGAAATGTTTGCCCAATACTGGCCTCCCCACACTATGCAGTAGTACCCAAGGTGTCAAATCCCACTGCAGTATATGTGGGGGGGGGCAACTAATTGGGGGGGTCATAAGTCACAGACATGGATGTCAGTGTGGGGGTCCCATACTTATCCCTCAGCCTCATGCAGCAAGTCAGCTGTAGAAAACCATAAAGAAATGTCTAGCAAAGGCCCACAAATGGTAACAATGATGAAATACCCCCTACAGACTTACACAGTGATAGTACAGCAGGTCTTGCAGTTGCAGTAAGGCTGTGAAGGGCAAGAAGTCTGAAGCTCAAATGTATGCCATTACAATCTGACCTGTGGACTTTAGCAATATGCCTCTAGTCTCCAAGGCAGGGAACAATACTATGCTAAATGGAACCAAAATGTAAAGCAAATATCAGCACAGTCTGTGCAAATGTGTACAGTTAACAGGTGTGCCCGCCCCACACCTGTATTCCCATAGAAATGCAGTAACATGTGTGTTTGCAGGGAAATAGCAGCTGAGCACACATTGCCAGGGCTGTCCCAAACAACATGATAACTTGTTGCATTTCCCTTTTATGGGTCAATGAGCTATGTATATGTGTGGCTAATACTGCCAGGATGTGCCAGCACTTACTCCTGGTTGTTGTGTTGTAAAGGCCTAGGTGCAGTGCTGTCTTTGACAGGGCCATGTTCCAAGAACTGCAGTGCCAGGTATTCTGCATGTCAGCTACACTTACGGTAGGAGTTGTACACACTGTCCAGATGTCAATATCTGTTAATGCAGGAAAGCTGTACAGTAAATGGACAGAGGGCCACACATATGGACAGTACACAGCTTGGAGTAATCTACACACTGCCTACCATAGCTCTCAACTGTACAGACCTATTGCAGAATGTCCAGAGGTTTGCATCATAATTGTGGTCTGTGTAACATGAAGTAGTGGTTGTCTGGCAATTCATTGGCAAATCACATAAGACTAAGGTCAGAAAATAATGACAGATTGTTGTGTCAGACTTCATACTCTATAGAAACACACATGCTAGTGCAAAACCTGTTATTGAATCACCTTTCTAGGTTTGTAAGGCCAATACTTAAAATAGTCCCTATATTTACACTTCTGTCCCCCAATCACTTATGGCTTTGTCCAGATGTCTGGCTCTCAGACGTTGAGAGATATGGTGTCTAGTAGGACAGCAGGTAACTGAAGGTCAGTGTACTGCCAATGTATAAAAGGCTGCCACCTTTCTGTGTCAGCACTGACAACATGTCACTGGCCAACAGCCATACCCCTGGAATGACATGGTTGTCACAGAAGGAGCACAAGAATGCCGTGTATATCTGTTCTGCTTGCCCTAGCATTGCATTTGCCTGCCAACTATTTGCAAAGCAAGAAAGGGTTATGTCAAAACAGCAATAGCAGACAGTGGAGAAGCAGATGTGAAACCCATGAGAGCAAACAAGCAATTACCAAACCGGTCTGCCAACTGCCTATGTTTGGCAGATCATTATTAACACCCTGTCCCCATGTGTGGGCCTTTATCTGACTGTCATATTTAGGCCTGTCCAGATGTCAGTCTGTAATGGTATGACAGCTAGGCCCACATGTAGCCTCATAATAACATATAGCAACACAAACTGTCTAAGGACCAAAGCAAATGGAGTGGTGCAATGATGGACAATCTGCTAAATAGGTACACTCAGAAGTGTGAAGTCCATGACCCTTTGTGCGATATAATAACATGTACCACACCCACACCAGAATTACTAATACATAGCAGCCACTGTGGCCAAAGCCTGTGACTGGACTACAGAAGGACATGTGTTGGGCAGATTGCAGAGGGCAGGGTTGACCATTAAGCCCAGCAAATATCAGATGGGTATGGCAGAGGTCTCCTACCTAGGACATAGAGTGGGGAGTGATAAGATGAGGCCAGAACCTGCCAAAGTGGAAGCCATTCAGGCATGGCCTGCTCCTGTTACTAAAAAGCAGGTGAGGGCATTCTTAGGAACAACAGGATACTACAGAAAGTTGTTCTCCAATTATAGTACCGTAGCTGCTGCCCTCACAGACCTGACGAGGAAAACCAGGCCAGATAAGGCGGTGTGTACACCAGCATGTGAGCAGGCATTCCAGAGGCTTAAAGGGGCTTTGGGAGGACCCCCTGTGTTAGCCAGTCCAGATTACAGTAAAAAATGTGTTGTGCAAGTGGATGCTTCCAACCATGGGGTGGGGGCTGTACTTAGCCAGGTTTACTCAGAGGGAGAAGAGCACGCAGTGGTATATCTCAGTCGTAGGCTCCAGCCTAGGGAGGAATGCTATGCAGCTGTAGAAAAGGAATGCCTAGCCATAGTGTGGGCACTGCAAAAACTTCAGCGTTATTCTGTATGGAAGGAAATTCACTGTAGTTACGGACCACAATCCCTTAACATGGCTACATCGAGCCAGCCAGCAAAATGCCAAGTTACTAAGGTGGAGCCTAGGGTTACAAGCAGTGCAGCACTGCAGTGGGCTTAGCAATGCCAATGCAGATGGGCTCTCAAAACAGGGAATGGGATAAGGTAGTCCCAGATAGGCTCAACCCTCTCAAGCAACATTTCTCAAAGGTCACTTAAAAAACTAGCTTGCGTTTTCGGGGGGAAGAAATGTCACGCTGCCAGCCCAGCTATCTGGAGTTTTGTAAATAATTTTATGTCATTTGTGAATATTGATATGATTTATACAGAACTGTATGTTATGTACTGATCTTCAAGAATGTAACCACAGCATACCCTGATGGAACATAGAAGATTAACTTGCAAAACTTAAGAATAGTTGAGGTTAGGTTACTATATAGCTGGGCCATAAACAAAAGATGTTATCTCTCAGTTTCAGTTCAATAACAGACACAGTGTCTAGAGCTAGAACTTTTTGTATTGTCTTGAAAGAAAAGTAATTACTCGGTTTAAAATGTAAAGTGTTTTAATGTTTTACGATTTCCAAGATCTGGCAAACATCTGAGATGTATGTATTTTTAACACAGAGATGTTAAATCCTATTAGTTTCTGGTTTAGCCAGGGAACTGAAATCAGGTGACAAAAAGTGATATCATCCAGGCTAACCCAGCAGTAAAATGTGATACTGATTTAAGCACTCTCTGAGAGAGAGAGACTGTGCATTTTGTATTTTGTCTTGGACCTAGCAAGAACATCCGCTCATCATCATCATCTGCAGTTGCCTGGTTCTGTAAGTAAGTTATTAGGGCATAGTAACTCTTTTTAGATATAGTTAGGGACATAGTAAAGATTAGTTTAGATGTTTTCTGTATTTATTTGAGACTGTCCTGCATTGTTGTTTTAAATATTTTCTGTATGATCTGAAGTTATTGTGTTGATTGACTGAGTATTGTCTTGTTCTTTTATTATTTACTATTAAATATATTTAAACCTATCTTTGCTGCTGATATTTGTGAGACACATTTAAGATTGAAGAGTACTTGCATATGTATTTGGTGACACTGTACAGGCCACTCCTAAATAGCCTTGCTCTTGGTCAGACTACCATTTTGATTATTAGTAACAGTAGGATTGGACACCTTTTGTTAGGGCCTTATAGTAGCTGATATAGAGTTGGCTGGTGGCATCTGGAACTACATTATAGTCTGGGCAGAAGGGACCACAGCTAGTAAACCTGTGCCAGCCTTTCCCGGGTGTGTGTGTGTGTGTGTGTGTGTGTGTGTGTGTGTGTGTGTGTGTGTGTGTGTGTGCGTGTGTGTATGTGTGTGTCAGCTACTTGGGCAGGGACACAAAGCACTGGTTGGACAGAGAGTGTGCTGGAGATTTGGCTTGGCCACTCGGCTGAGATCTCAACCCTATAGCTGTGCCATTGAGGGATCTTATTGGGGATCTGGAGAAAGAGGGAGAAACCAGCCCCAGACTGACTGTGATCTCTGTGTGCTCTTAAGGGAAATTGGACTTTACTGTGTGTGTACTTGTCATCCTCCCATTCTGTATGTCCCCTAGCTGTTGCCAGTGGTGAGGATTGAGTCTCCTTCATTACTGGTCCAGTACAGGGATGTCACAATAAGTTACTGAGCATGTGCGAGATCAGTGCCATTTTGTATAGTCATTCGGAGTGAGTGCAAGTTTGAATGGAGATGCATATGTGTGTTTGAAGTAATGAGTCAGTCAGTAAATATACAAAGTTCAAAGTATATGTTCTGTTTACAGCTCCTGATGTGTTTCTGTACAGTAAATAACCTGAACCCATCCTGTGCTTCAGTGTCTCATTTGAATACATGAGACATGTGACAGTTGCCTTCAGCTTGTCTTCTGAAATTGCATCCACAGCAGGTGCTCTGAAGTCTTCTTTTGGTGTGTTGTTCTGTCCTTATTAGCTTCTCAGACTTTACTGAATCAGTTCCAAGAAATTCACATGTCTTTATTGAAAATGATCTCTTCCCAACATGATCCATGAGATCATCATTAATTTTCCTGCCCATATTATCCCATACTGTTATTGTGATCCCTAACATTGGAGTCACAGGAGCATACCTCTCAACTGTACAGACTTTTGCAGAATGTCCAGATTTTTGCCTCATGTTTTTGTTCTGTTTCTCATAAACTTGTGGTTTTCTGGCAAATTGTTGGCAACTCATTGAGAGTTGAAATCAGAAAATAGCGACATATATTTGAGTTTCAGACTTCATTCCCTTCAGAAAATGTATGCTACTGCAAAACCTGTTATTCTGTCAACTTGCTAAGGTTGTAAGACCAATATTTAAAATGTGTCCCTATTTTTGACCCTTTGTTTCCCCATTATTTATGTCTTTGTCCAGATTTCTTATTCTAAGAGGTTGAGAGGTACGCACAGGAGGGTGAGTTGGGTTAGGATTCTGCTGGTTTTAGCAATGCAGGAAAGATATTTGATAATATTAGACAGCTTGGAGACTAGTAACAAAAACTATACTTTTGTCTGTGCTTGTGTTTCTATAGAGTGTGTGCATCATTTTGTGTGTGTGTGTGGGTGGGGTGGCTGGTGGTGATGCAGGATAGAAAATAATGGGCAGTGTGAAATATGATCTCTTGTTCATTGTTATATGCTCTTTCCATTTTATAGTGGGCATCTTTTCACAAGTTATCAAGCTATAATTCAAATCTTGATAATAACAATTAGACACCTTCTATGATTTTATGTATGTTGTTTTTACTGCTATTATATATATTATGTTATTGTGTAGTTAAGTCTATAGGCTCAGTAAATTAGTTTTGTTCTTCATTCAGGACTTTGGTTTGGGTGTCTCAATGAAATTTATTGTGAGCTTAAACCAAAGAAGTACATCATTCAGTGAAGACATTTTTACTCTCTGGCACTTTGCACTCTTATCATAACAAGAGATGTAGTTTCTGTTAAACAGTACAGAGTTGTATAAATTAGCTGTTTTTTGGATAATCCAGTTCTAGCATATGTGCCTCCCTGAAACAGAGGAAAAAATGTATGCCACTGACTGAGGGAGTGACAAAAACATATTGTTTGTAATGATGCAGTGCTGAGTCCATAATGCTAACATGTTCTGCTGTTGTGATCACCATTCATCTGCCATTAGTTGGTTTTAGATTTTGGAATCTACTGTAGAAAATAGTAAAAAGTCTGAAGAAAATGCTGTTTATTTCTACATGTTTTAGTATTTTTACTTCCCAACATTAGCCACTCCTCTTTTTCTGCAATTTTTAATTAGTACAATATGATTTTACAGCTGGTGGAAAAAGAAAAAACATATTTTCGGAGTTGTATTCATACCAATACATAATGCTGTGATACTGCTCTAAATAGCACAGGTACTGTAGAAAGAGCAGCATAGCAAATTCTCAGGTAACTACTTGAAATGTCGAGATTCGCTAGAGTCTGCAAATGGTGGCCAAAAGAACAGACTTAAATATACTATGTCCAATGTGTGGTTTCTTGGAGTATTCCCTTTTCTCTGAGGTATGGTGACCTCAAATTTAATATCTATAAGTCTGTGGGGGTACAGGGGGGAGCTTTCCCACTGCAAAAAGGTTTAAGGTGAAGAATGATTTTTTTGTAGTTTGCTCTTCTCTGGGATTTCTGTCCTTTTCTCCAGCTTTACAGCTCTCAGTATTTTCTGAGCTGACATTTCAATAGAGAGCCAAATTATCCTAGCCACAATAATGGTAGTAATATTACTACTGGTGTGGCCACAGTAGGAGTGGTCATGTGACAGCACATACTAAGAAGCAAATTAGTGTTTCATTAGCTACAATATGGGCACTGTGACCAGGCCATAGGAATCAGCACAACAAAGTGACAACTCAGGTTATAATACATACTGAGAGGAAAGAGGAAAATAAGGAAGCCAGAAAGGGGGCACAGGCAAGGAGAAGTAAGGAAAGGAACACACACACAAGGGTAAATTGTAGGAAAAAAAGGTGATGAGGTATATTTTTTTCAGAACATGGGAGCATTTGTCCATTTTTCTAGGTAGAGTAGAAGGGAAGATAGCAAGATGCATGTGTGATGAGGAAGAATGGAATAGAGAAACTAGCTATGGCAATAAAAAACATAAAATGTATAGACAACAGTGGAGAACAAACTGTCATCACCACTTCTATAACACTGTAACCCCCCCCCCCCGCATGTACGTGGTCCAATAGACTGCATTCACATCCCTATTAAGACCCCTGTGCACCCATAAGCAGAAAGATACAGCAATAGAAATGGGTGGCCATCTTTGAACTGCCAGGTTGAGTACGTAGCAGATGACAGTGTAACAGACATCACCCTGGGAGTGTCCAGGATTGCTGCCATATGGAGGGAAAGTGTCTGAGAGCTTCATTCCATCAAGGTGAAATACCTGAGGGGCTACTATTGGATAAGTACAGGGAAAAAGCTAGGATGTAAGCCAAATACATCCCTGTCAACATTATTAATGATGACAACATATGGACTTCCCCTACATACAACAGGTGCCTGTGGTTATCCACTTCAGCCATGGCTAATGACCCCTGTACAGAGAACCTTCCAATCCTGCCTATGGTAGAGTACATGTAGCAACACAAACTACTGCACAGTGTTTCTTTGGTGTACTGAAAGCCAGGTTCAGATGAGTGCAGGCCCAGGTGACATGGCAGCATCTGACACACACCTTTGATCCATGACAAGCCACACATATAGAAGTACACAGATTAAACACTGATGTTCAGGTGTTACCCTACCACAGCAGCCCACACTTCATCTAATGGGAATTACCTTGTAAAGAGTGGGTAAGGATAGATGAAGGCTGCCAGCCTAGCCAAATAGAATTTTGCAGATACTTTTGTTATTTTGTAAATATGAATGTAAACTACAGGCTTGTTATCTTAAATGGAAAAAAAACCTGCTGTTAGATGTGGAACTGAAAAAAAATGAAACAACAGTGCTTTCTACTGACCAAAGTAAAACATGTGGTGACGCTTTGATGTAGACAGTGGTGCTGAAGATTCTAGATGAAGGAATTCTTGCTATTGTTTTAACCAAGAGTTAAATTGCTAGATTTAAACATGCAAATGTATTTTTATTGTTCTGCTTCCTGTCCAGCTGCAAGATAACAAAAGGAGATGTTAAGAATGTAAATGCAGTTTCTATTAGCCTGGGAAATGTGAAGAATGATGTAATGTGTAGCCTGGGAACCGCAGGAAAATGTGAAGAATGATGTAATGTGAATCAGAACTGCAATTTCAATTTAAACAGAGAGAACCTGAGATTATTAAGCATTTTTGTCTTGACCATCCAACTCATCAGCACTCTGCCTGTTTTCTTATGTAAGTTTATCTTAGACTTGTGTTTTCTTTTAGAAATAGATAGGAACTAGAAAGATTAGACTGTGTGTTTCTGTGATGTCAGAACTGTACTAATGAATTATTTTAAGTATTTCTCTGCGATCTCTAAACTCTTGACTAGCACTGTGTAGTAAGAAGTATTGTCTTGTGTTTTTAGTATTTATTATTAAATATTTTAAAACCTTTCAACTGTGGCTGTTTTGTGTAGAGATAATTTAAGCTTTAGAGTACATTGCATATTTATAGTGATTACTGAACCAAGTCACTCTAATAAGCCTTGACTGTTTAGTTATACTACCAATTGGATAATAATATTGCACAGTAATAATTGGACCCCCTTTTAAGGGCCTTTGAGTAGTTGATAAATATTAGCTGGGTAGTGGCAGATAATAGGGGCACATGTCGAGAACCTGTGGCAGCCTTTCCCAGGAGTCTTTGTGTGGTTGTATGAACTCTTATCTCAAAGTGTGTGTGTATCAGCTACTTGGGCAGGGACATAAAGCACTGGCTAGACAGAAAGGGTGCTGGAGGTTTTAGCTTGCCCAGCTGGCTGAGATCTGGACCCTATAGCTGTGCCAGTGGGGAGTCTTATTGGGGACCTGGAGAGCAAGGGAGTGACCCTCCTCGGATTGACTGTGATCTCTCTCTGCTCTTAAGGGAAATTGCACTTTACTGTGTGTATTTGTTATACTTTCCTTCATATATAAGATGCCCTCTCTGGTGTTAGTGGTGAGGATTGAGGCTCCTTGATTGCTGGGCCAGGGCACGGGTGTCACATATTAATTATTTGGCAGCTGTGGGATATCCACACCACATATTAATTGGTTGGCAAATACTAATTGACTTGTAGAGTGAATTCCTGTAGCTTGTGTTCAGTGAACTTTGAAGGTGTTTTGTAATCTAAATCAGCCACACAGTGAATACTCAGAGTTCAGATCACAATTGTTTTATTTCTTTTGTTAGATTAGTTAGTCAGGGTAAGCAGGCAGCATGTCAGCAGAAGAGTATGCATCAGAAAACAGCAACCAGGAGGACAATCAGACTGGCAGTGGAGATATGATACCCTCGAAGAATGGACAGCTCAACCTTTCTGCAGAGGACTTAAAAATCCATCTGGAGCTAAAGAGACCTGAGTTGGAGGCCAGGCGTTTCAAGATAGAAGCCGAAGAAAAAGAGAGGCAGTGGAAGCATGAGAGAGAAATGCTGACTCTTCGCCAGAGTCATGGAGGTAATGGGAAAGGGAGTAACTGGACCCCAGAAGCACAACACGTCAATAAATTTCTTCCACTGTTTAAAGAGGGGGATAATTTTGATAGTTTCATTCATATGTTTGAGAGGGTATGCAAACAGTATGGTGTTGACCAAAGGATCTGGGTACGGTTCCTAACCCCCTTACTCCATGGTAAAGCTGTAACTGTATTGTCTAAAATGTCTGACATTGCATGTTTTGATTATACTGCTGTAAAAAATTGTCTATTAGAGTTTTTTAAGCTAACACCTGAAATGTATAGGAAAAAGTTTAGTGAGCATGGATGCAAGGCAGATGAAAGTGTGTGTGAATATGTTGCTGAACTGTACACTTATTTCCATAGGTGGATGAGTGGATATCAGGTCACCACTTTTGAAGGGCTGGCAGACCTTTTGGAGAGGGAACAAGCCCTTAGCACTTTGCCTGAAGACATGAGGATCTGGTTAGCTGAGAGACAATGTGCTACTTCAGATGAGTTTGGGAAGAAGGGAGACCTATACCTGGCAAGCAGGGCAGTCCTGCACAGGAAAGGGGCCCCAAATACTGCTCAAGGGTCTAAAGGAACCCATGGTGGGCAGCACAGACTGCCCCAATAGAATCTGCCAGTAGCAGGGGAAGCCACTAGTCCAGGTACACATCCAGGAGCTAGAGTTAAATGCTTTGAATGCAACCAGTGGGGCCATGTGGCATACAGGTGTCCACGGAAACAAGGTAGGGAACATAAGGTGAGGGAGCCAGTAAGTAGGAAAGACAAAAATGCCAGTCCTGTGACAACATGATTGACAGACCACGATGCTTTGCCAGAGATGGTCTGCACCTGTCACCCCTGGGATTCAGGTTACCGGCTAAGGCTCTTGCCACCCCTATAGCGCCTTTTTAGGCAAAGTTCAAAGGACAAAACCACCACCGTAACAGGTACAAGCATGCAAAATCTGAAGGTAATGCTACTCAATGCTAGACGTCTAAACCTCAAAATGCACTCTCTCGAGGCACTCCTAAAAATGGAGAACATCGATATCTGTGCAGTAACTGAGACCTGGTTCAAGGCTCCAGGGGAGCACCCCTGCAATACCAGGCTACAACTCTTACCACACTTTTCGGCCACCAAACCAGGATCAAAACACTAAAGGTGGAGGAGTGTCCATATTCACCAAGGATATTCACACCACCAGGTTAGTTGCTCAACACAATGTGTCTGAAATTCTCCAGGTGCCACTAACACTAGGTAAGACTGCAATCCAAATTGTAGCTTGCTACAGATCCCCCACCATGCCCCAAGATTCTCACTACACCTTTCTAAACATACTGGAAAATATTAATATACAACCAAATACCCTAATACTGGTTGATTTCAACTACACAGCCATTAACTGGGAAAACTACATGTGTACCAACACCTTTGCCCAACGGTTCTTGGAATTCATAAATTCCAATGCCCTGGATCAACTAATCCGTAGTCCCACCAGGGGCTCCAATATCCTAGACCTGGTCATTACCAACATGGGAAATCGATGCTCCACACCTGTGGTCACCCCCTCTTTGGTCAGGTCAGACCATAAGCTAATCACCCTTAACATCCACATCCTACCCCCATCCCCTAGTAAAGAAACCTCCACAAAAAACTTCTCCAAAGCCAACTCCATGCTACTCAAGTCAGAAGTTACAAACTTCATGACATCCATGCAGATGGGAACTGAAAGTTCGACTGCTGACTCCTACACTAAGGCACTGTATGAGCACATCCACTTATGCATGAATCGTGCCATCCCAAATAGAACCAAGATGCACTCCTCCAAAAAAAGGAAGCCAATCTGGTGGTCCTACCATAAACAAACTTTACAACAAAAGGAAGAAACTGTTGCAGAAAAGAGGAAAATCCCAGGATGCAAAAAACTCCCTTACCGGCCTCAGTAAGAAGCTGAGATCCCTCATAAAATCCTCCAAAGCTAGTTATGAAAATAAAATTGCCAAAGATTCCAAAGACAACCACAAGGCATTCTATAACTATGTCAAGAATCTAAATGGCAATGCTCAGATCTGCTCTGAGCTACAATAGAATGGCATTAAATATACTGATCCCAAGGATATTGCCAATATCCTGGCAGATCAATTCAGTGCCAACTTCACCCACCTCTCACCCCCTAAATGGCCCATCTCAATACCAGAAGATTGCCAAATTCCAGTAATAATGGCCACACAGGTAAAAAACACACTCTCCAAAGCTAAGAACACAGCATCCATGGGACCAGATGACATCCTGGGCTGTGTACTACATGAACTACAAAATGAACTGGCACCTCACCTAAGTGTCATGTTTAATCATACCCTCACCTCAGGCTTTGTGCCCACTGAGTGGCGCACAGCTACAGTTATCCCACTCCACAAAGGGGACCCAACTTGGATCACGGGAACTACTGCCCCATCAGTCTGACGAACCTGATCTGGAAGGCCATGGAATGTATTATCATGGAAATTATAAATTATAAAAAAATACATTGGCAACCTTAAAATACTGGACCCCACCCAGTTTGGGTTCGTGAAGGGCCGATCTTGTCTCCTGAAACTGAATGACTTCTTTGAATCAGTCTCCAGAGCTGTGGATGAGGTTAAGGCAGTCCACACAGCCTATCTGGACCTCGCCAAGGCCTTTGACACCACCCCCCACTCTGGAATTATAGATAAACTTACTAAGCTGGGCATTAATCCCTACATCACTCGATGGGTTGCCAACTGACTTACTGACAGAACCCACACTGTAAAAGTAGCTGACTCCAAATCCAGCTCCAGACAAGTGACAAGTGGAGTACCGCAGGGTTCAGTCCTGGGACCTCCTTGTTTGGCATCTACTTCTCTGAAGTACAGGCCAACACTAAGAGACTCTGGCTAACAAAGTTCGCAGATGACTGCAAACTGGGAGCCATTATTAAATCCCCAAATGATGTGTATACTCTACAGAAGGGCCTTACAGAAACAGATGCTTGGTGCCAGAGCCATGAGCTCAAGCTCAATGCCAAGAACTGTATAGTTATCCCCTTTGGGAAAAAACATGTACCCGTGAATCACCATATAGGTGGCAGTACACTAAACACCAAAAGTGTGATAAGAGACTTAGTGGCACAGTTGGACAGTGGTCTCACCTCCAATAATCACATTGACACAACAGTCAGGAAATCCTTCTATGTGGGACACCTCATCACTAAGGGCTTTTCATCCAGAAAAAAGGAGGTCATTGTCCCACTGTACTCATCCCTCATTAGACCTCATTATAGAATACAACGCCCCATTTGGTATGCACCTCAAAAGTCATCTGCAACAACTGGAAAGGAAGCAGAAATACCTCACTAAAAGAATCACAGGCCTAAAGCAGATGCCCTATGCTGACCACCTTAAAAAAACTCCAGCTATACTCTGTCGCATATCGTCTACTCCGAGGCAATCTCTGCTTAACATACAAGGCCATGTCATACCCTGAGCTGTTGGACATGCTACACTTAAAGAAATCCTAATCCCTCAGAGCCATATGCTCCAGGGATCTAAACCTTGTCATCACAATAAACAAAACATGCTGGAGGGATAGGTTCCTGACCCAGAGACTCCCCATACTTGAATAGACTGCCCATACATGTCAATCAGAGTGCCTCTTTGGCCCTCTTCAAAAGGAACCTTGATGATTGGATGGGAAAAAGGAAATTCACCCCGGGGATCAAGTCAGTCACCCTTCTAGACAGGGGTCCAGGGAAGTATAATAGTGTGGGAAGAAATAGCCAGGGAATTGTTACGGCTAGGCTTGTACAGGCCCTTGGGCCGATAGCCTAGTACCAACCTATGAACCTAATAGTAGGTTGTCTTGAGACAACAAGGGTACCAAACTACCACTAGAGGTTATATCCTATAGTAGTGAATGGCAAAGAGGCCATTGCCAAGAGAGACACAGCTTCTGATATAACCATTGTAAAGCCTGCAGTGGTTACAGAGGACCACTACTTGCCTGGTCAGTCTACTTCAGTCAGGGCTTTAGGAGGGATCCCATTCCAAATACCTTTGGCTGGGGTTCACCTTGACTGGGAGGGTGGAAAAAGAAACCAGCAAGTAGGTATGCTTGAGGATATACCTGCATATGGCCTGATAGGGAATGATTTTGATAGTGCTGTACCCTGTGCTTGTACAGTTACACACAGTCAGGCTTGGAGACAAGCAGGTAAGTCTAGTAGCCTGGGGAGACCCAGACAGACTTCATACTTGCAGCCAGGACTGGTGAGATGGTTACTTCAGGGAGGGAGCTACTCTGTAGCAGTGAGACTGAAGGTGAGCCACAGCTGCTTGGGGGTACTGATGGTCCCTTGGACAGAGTTACTGCAAAGGTAGAGGTGAATAGTAGTACCCAAGCTGACAGTGAGGCACCACTGTCAGAGGATGCCAGACTTCCTGTGGAAGGGGAGCTGGGAAGGGTTACAAGGAGAGAGTTGAGACAGGCTCAGCTCTCAGTCCCTATATTGCAAGGCATGAGGTAGGTAGCTAGGGAGGCACCTGATTCTCAAGGAAAGGGGGAATCTGTATACTGTGACAAAGGGTTATTATACAGAGAGTGGACCCCTGAGGGAGGGGTAGAAGGTGAGAGAGTACAGCAGTTGGTAGTGCCTAAAGCCTACCATCCGGCACTTCTAGCCATAGATCCTTCACGAACACAAACGTAGAAAACTGCAGACAGGTACCAATGAGCAGTACAGCTTCCGCCAAAAAAAAGACAACTGGTAAGCCACAGGATACAAAAAGTTTAATAAAGTGAAGCGCTTTTCGTCTGCTCGAACAGCAGACTTCATCAGACAAAGTTACTGTGCTGTTGGTTACAATTTATACTTGTAATGACATCATCAATTAGCTACAATTAGACAATTAACTAAATTAAAACATCCATTAAACCTTCAAATGAGACACTTAAAGCCACATTCTCATTTGACAGAAACCTCATAGTATGACCTAGTATTTGAACCTAATAAAAATAATTTTAAAATTTGATTTAAATGAGTTCATTTAAAAACCCCACACAACTCGAAGTAAAACTAGTAACCACATAAATATAACTATATTAAATATAAAATATATATAATTTAAACTGTGTACATAGTTACATGGTATTAGAACTGACTTGCAGGGCAGTACATATTACTATCGTGGCAATTCACTCCATGTCATATAAATTCTACATAATACTAAAAGAAAGACTAAAATATCTGCTGTTCGAGCAGACGAAAAGCGCTTCACTTTATTAAACTTTTTGTATCCTGTGGCTTACCAGTTGTCTTGTTTTTGGCGGAAGCTGTACTGCTCATTGGTACCTGTCTGCAGTTTACTTCTAGCCATAGCCCATGATATTCCCTTTGCAGGTCATATGAGCATAAAATGTACAAAGAGGGTACTGCAGGAAGTGTGAGCAGTGCCGAAAGGTAGGTAAGGCAGGAGACAAGGTAAGAGCTCCTTTGATGCCTTTGCCTGTGATTGAGGGGCCATTTCAGAGGGTAGCTATGGATATTGTGGGTCCTCTAAGTACCCCAAGTTCCACAGGGAAAAAGTATATCCTAGTGGTAGTGGATTATGCTACACAATACCCTGAGGCAGTAGCTTTGTCCTCCATTGAGGCAGAGAAGGTGTCAAAAGCTTTGTTAGAGATTTTCAGCAGGGTAGGTTCCCCCCAAAAAAACTGACTGACAGAAGTAACAATTTCATGTCAGACCTGCTGGCTTGTATGTGGAAGTCCTGTGAGGTGAAGCACATGAAGACCACAGCCTACCATCTGCAGACTAATGGTCTTGTTGCGAGGTTAAACTCTACAATCAAGTCCATGCTGCGGGCATTTGCAGATCAGTTTAAAAGGGAGTGGGACAAATATTTGTCCCATCTGTTGTTTGCTTATAAAGAGGTTCCCCAGGAATCCACAGGTTTTTCACCCTTTGAGTTGCTGTATGGGCATAGGTGAGGGGACCTCTCGATTTAATTTGAGATGAATGGGAAGGTGACTGCGGGTCTCACAAGGAGTCTGTTGTGGCATATGTCCTACACCTCAGGACAAGGCTCAGGGAACTCATAGGCTTGGCCCAGGAGAAACTGGCAGAAGCCCAACAATGAAAAAGGCGAGGTATGACAGGAATGCTCGAGCTAGAGAGTATGCTGTGCGGCAGCAGGTAATGGTTCTCATTCCTGTCAGACACAACAAACTGCAAACAGCTAGGGAGGGATCCTACAAGGTGGTAAGAAAGGTAAGTGATGTTAACTAAATAGTGGAACTGGTAGGCAGAAGGCAGGGGCACAAATTGTACCATGTTAACAGGATGAAACCTTACCATGATAGGGAGGCCATTGTGCTGAACATTTGCAGTGGGTTGCAGGAGGAGTCTGAGGGAGATCTGGGGGCTGATCTCCTCAGTGAGGCTCTGGCTGACACCTCAGTGGAAGGGGGTAGCAATGTCCCAGAAGCTATCTCCTATGCAGGTTTGAGACATCCAAGCAGTGTTGTAGGGATTTGGGGACATGTTCACTGGGAAACCAGGGTGGATACAGGACCCCAAAGGCCTATTAGGCAGGCCCCATATAGAGTGCCTGAGAGAGTCAAACAGACTCTGAGGGAGGAGGTACAGGAGATGTTGGAACTAGGGGTGAGTCAAGAGTCCAACAGTCCCTGGGCCTCCCCAGTGGTGCTGTTGCCAAAGAAGGATGGCAGCACCAGGTTCTGTGTGGACTACAGGAAATTAAATAGTCACAGAGTCAGATGCTTACCCCATGCCTAGGACAGATGAGGCCCTAGAGCAACTGGGTGGGGCTAAGTATCTTACAACCAGTGATCTTACCAAGGGTTACTGGCAGGTGCCCTTGACTCCCAGTGTTAGAGAGAAGTCAGCCTTTGTGACTCCTTTTGACTTGTATGAGTTCACTAAAATGCCCTTTGGGATGAAGAATGCCCCAGTGACTTTCCAGAGGCTGGTAGATCATATCCTAGTAGGAGCAAGAGGGTTTGCCCTTGCTTACCTAGATGATATTGCCATCTATAGCCATTCCTGTCAGGGAGGTGCTGGGAAGACTGCAGAGGGCAGGGTTGACCATTAAGCCAAGCAAATGTTAGGTGGGTATGGCAGAGGTCTCATACCTAGGATATAGAGTGGGGAGTGGTAAGATAAGGCCAGAACCTGCCAAAGTGGAAGCCATTCAGGCATGGCCTGCACCTGTTATTAAAAGCAGGTGAGGGCATTTTTAGGGACAGCAGAGTACTACAGAAAGTTTGCCCCCAGTTATAGTACCATAGTTGCTCCCCTCACAGACCTAACAAGGAAGAACAGACCAGATATGGTAGTGTGGACCCCAGCATGTGAGCAGACATTCCAGAAGCTTAAAAAAGCTTTGGGATGATCCCCTCTGTTAGCTAGTCCAGATTACAGCAAATAATTTGTTGTGCAGGTGGATGCATTGAACCATGGGGTGGGGGTTGTACTTAGCCAGATTTCTTCAGAGGAAGAAGAGCACCCAGTGGTTTATCTCAGTCAAAGGCTCCAACCCAGGGAGGAATGCTATACAGTGGTAGAAAATGAATGTCTAGCCATAGTTTGGGCACCGCAGAAACTTAAGCCTTATTTGTATGGAAAGAAATTCACTGTTATGAGAGATCACAACCCCCTAACATGGTTAAACAGAGCCAGCCAGCAAAATGCCAAGTTGCTATGATGGAGCCTGGGGTTGCACGCATATGATATGTCAGTGCAGCACCGCAGTGGGGTTAGCAATGCCAATGCAGATGGGGTCTCAAGATAGTGAATGGGGTAGGTATACTCAGATAAACCTGACCCTCTCAAGCAGCATTTCTCAATGGTCACTTGAAAAACTAGCTTGAGTTCTCAGGGGGGGGGGGTGAGATATGTGAAGAGTGGGTAAAGACAGATGAATGCTGCCAGCCTAGCCAGACAGAAGTTTGCAGATAATTGTGTCATTTGTAAATATGAATGTAAACTACAGGCTTGTTGTCTTAAATAAAAAAAAACTGCTGTTAGATGTGGAACTGAAAAAAATGAAACAACAGTGCTCTCTACCTACCAAAGTAAAGCATGTGGTGGCCCTTTGATGTAGACAATGGTGCCGAAGAGTCCAGATGAAGGAATTCTTGCTATTGTTTTAGCCAAGAGTTAAATTGCTAGATTTAAACATGCAAATGTATTTTTATTTCTCTGCTTCCTGACCAGCTGCAAGATAACAAAAGGAGATGTTAAGAATGTAAATGCAGTTTCTGTAAGCCCGGGAACCTAGGGAAGTATGAAGAATGATGTAATGTGTAGCCTGGGAACACCATGAAAGTGTGAAGAATGATGTAATGTGAATCAGAACTGCAATTTCAATTTAAACAGAGAGAACCAGAGATTATTAAGCATTTTTGTCTTGACCATCCAATTCATCAGCACTCTGCCTGTTTTGTTATGTAAGTTTATCTTAGACTTGTGTTTTCTTTTAGAAATAGCTAGGAACTAGAAAGATTAGACTAAGTGTTTTTCTCTGATGTCAGAACTGTACTACTGAATTATTTTAAGTATTTCTCTGTGATCTATGACCTCTTGATTAGCACTGTGTAGTAAGAAGTATTGTCTTGTGTTTTTATTATTTATTATTAAATATTTTAAAACCGTTCAACTGTAGCTGTTTTGTGTAGAGATAATTTAAGCTCTCGAGTACATTGCATATTTATAGTGATTACTGTACCAAGTCACTCTAATAAGTCTTGACTGTTTAGTTATACTACCAATCAGATAACAATATTGCACAGTAATAATTGGACCCCCTTTTAAGGGCCTTTGAGTAGCTGATAAGTATTAGCTGGGTGGTGGCAGGCAATACTATCGTATAGTCTGGTTAATAGGACCACAGCTGGAGAACCTGTGGCAGCCTTTCCCAGGAGTGTCTGTGTGGTTGTATGAACTCTTATCTCAAAGTGTGTGTGCGTCAGCTACTTGGGCAGGGACATGAAGCATGGCTAGACAGAGAGGGTGCTGGAGATTTTAACTTACCCAGCTGGCTGAGATCTGGACCCTATAGCTGTGCCAGTGGTGAGTCTTATTGGGGACCTGGAGAGCAAGGGAGTGACCAGCCCTGGACTGACTGTGATCTCTGTGTGCTCTTAAGGGAAATTGCACTTTACTGTGTGTATTTGTTATCCTTTCCTTCATATATGAGATGCCCTCTCTGGCGTTAGTGGTGAGGATTGAGGTTCCTTGATTGCTGGGCCAGGGCACGGGCATCACATACCTAGTAGAGGTACACACAAAGCATCAGACATAACAACATAATTCTAACATATAATTGTATGAACATATAAAAATATATTACAACATGGGCCATCAACTCATGACACAAGTGGCACAGGTATGCATACAGACTTATAGTGGTGTACAAAATCAAGACATACTGCAGAACTTTTGTCAATATCACAAGCAACATATATCAATGTAAAGTATAGATAAAGTTAAATGTACTAAATGGAGTCACCTACGGTTAAAAAACATGTATGACTCCCACGGCATCAACTTCATAAGGGAGACTGACAGCCTGTCAGAATAGTGTAACAGCACCAAAATACATAGAAACATGCTCAGAGACATGGTGGAGCTGAAGAACATCTTAGGAGGCTCATGATGTGAATGCTGAGGGAAGTTATCTTTTCACTCCCCGTCATGTTGTTGGGGTAAACAGCTTAATTCTACAAATATAATGTATTTATTATTTATGTAAATTAAAAGCAAATCGATCAGTGTTGAGTTTGTGGCTGCATATATTGTAGTGCTGTGTGTGTAGTCGTGGGGCATTGTTTTACTGCCATAGCTAACCATTAGAGCACACAGTTTTGACATAAGTGAAAGCATCACATTTTCCTTTGCAGATCTGATCCTAACAGTGTGCCATTTCATTGTATAGCTGTAAAATGTTACTTACGGCATTCTCTCTCTCAACTACATGCATGGGGGTTTCTGTCCAAGCTGGGATTCATCTGTCATATTTCTTAATTAAGTCATAATACAAATGTATTAGAATAAGGAGTAGGAGGCTGTGCTGTGTGAGAAAAGATACTTTTAAAACATGCAGAAGTGAAAACAGTTGCATATTTGTTTTGTGCAATCTAGTCAGAATATTCTGAATCCCACGTTCCGGTCATAACTTTTAATTGTCCAGATTTTCACAGAACTTCCTGATTTTTGCATCATATGTTTGGTCTGCTTCTCATAAAATGGTTGGTTTTCTGTCAGATCAGTAAGTAATGAAGTCAGATTTAAACATTTGCATATCAGATTTTATGCTGTTTAGAAAATTCATGCTAATGCAAAATCTGTGATCAACTTTCTAAGTTTATAAGAACCATATTATAAAATTGTTCCTATTTTTGGCCTTTCTCGCTTCATTATTAATGGTTTTGTCCAGATATCTTGAGCTAAGAGGTTGAGAGGTATCATTCCGGTATGTATTTTGTTTTGTGGTGCACATATGTGTGTGTGGCAGTTAACTTTTCATGGATGAGCAAAACCGACCGCCACTAACTTAAAAATTGGAGACCTGCTTTATTGAGGGCATTGAGAGGTGGTTTATCATAATTAAGAGAAACCAGACTGGTGTGGTTTATTAATGAGATAATTTGCACCCTAGTGAGTAAAATTGGTAGCAATTTGCAATGGAAATTATATATTTTGACCTCTGTGGAGCAGACCATGAGCTGCTTGCTGGTTACTGAAGTTACTGATAATAAGATACAAACTTTATGCAAAAAAACATTTTTATATATTTCATTTTGCTTTATAAAGGAGGTTTCCCCCTCCTCTAACCAGTATTAGAAATCAAGCTGACCATAATAAGCTCTTAACATTGTGTTTTTTTTTTAATTAAAAAAGTATATGAACAACAGCAGCTATGAGCACTTAGCATGTTAGGAAAATTGCTGAAAACTATTTTGTAAATGAAATGGATGCATATGGCTATCCAAAACTAATTTCAGGGCAAAATGGGAATTGTCATGTCAACATATAAATATGTAAAACACAGACAGGAGAAGAAGGGAATCCAATGAACACCTCCTGGGTCAACGAATAGATTCTTTTATTCACCAAAAACACACGAAAATGCAGGCAAACAGTAAAAAGTGATATCCACACAAACGCTTTCGCCTGAGACTATGTCAGGCTTTTTCAAGATAGTCACTAGCTCCTTTTTACAATGCTTGTATAGCTAGGTCGTCACATCTGCAAATTAATTTTAATTGTTTCTAATTAAACAGTTATTGTATTAGTCATTATTAATTAGTAAATTACAATTGCTTTCTGAGTGTGTAGCAATACCAACACTTAAAATTGTACACCTTATACATCCAATAAATAAAACTATATAAATATTAGGATAATTTCATAATACAAAATTTAATCAATTATATACAGTTTAAGCAAAATTCTTAAAATCCTTAAAAAGGACTTAATAAATTATTATAAATAATAAAATTTTGTGTATACAAATATCTTCTACACTAAAACAAATAACCCACTTTAGTCTCATGTATTTGTCTTACATTGGATTGTACATTTAGGAACAAGACATAATAAATATTCTAAAAAATTTTTTTTAAATATAAGATATAATCATAAATACAAACTTCAAAGCTTGTATAAATTTGTATCGTTTGATGCAATAAATACATGTATACAATAATTATTTTGGTTTCAAAATAAAGAAAGAAAACAATGCTTTCTACAAACATTCTATAACATGTCCAAGGATGTCCTTAAAGTTTTTTATATTAGAACAAGTACCTCTAAACCCGAGAGGGGGTGACTGGGAATCCCTACTTGAACAGAGAGAACTAATGTGGCAACTGAGATTGGATGTAACAAAATCACCAGGATTAAATGAAGCTACTAGTATTAGTAGAACTTTAAAATTAAGACGAGCAAAACTATGATTTGCTTGTACTGCTTGTACTGTTTATTTTGAAATTAATATACAACACTCATGCAGGAACATTCTGGAGTGCTAGGTTTTCTGCACACTTTCTATTATTTTCACTAGCTTCATATGTTGAGTTTCATTACATTTTTACAAACTTATAAAGTAAGCTGTAAGATGGACTGATTTGGTAAGCATTATATGTATTTGGCATTTGATATTTGGCTAAATAATGTACGAACAAGGATATTTGTAATAAGGGATGGTTTTTAACATTTATCGCACTGCTAGTAACAGTATTTTATTTGTATTTGTGACTAACATATGCAAGGTTCCATTCTGCTTTAACGTAACTATGGTTACGCATAATTGCAAGATGCACTTTATTTCAACTGGTTCAAACAATGTATTTTAAGCAATGTAATTTTAGATTCCGCTGTTTGTCTGAAGAAGGCTAAATATTCGATTTAGCCGAAAGCGCTAACAACATTCTATTTGGATTAATTAAACGCCTGTTTATTTTAAGAAGTAGTCTCTTATTGAGTTCTGGTTCGTTTATACGTGGATTTAGCTAAACAGTGACATTAATTTCATACAACACAGTTATGCTACACAGTGCTGCAGCTTATGAACATGGTAGGGAACCATACCTGATGCCCCCAGAAGATGTATCTGTAGGTTACAATGTCAGGGTAACATCAATATAACAGTACACACCACTGGCATGACAGGAGGCAGAGTAATAACATGTAATTGTCACAGTAACAGTATATGGAGACACTCACCTGTCATGTCCTGCTGTTGTTCAGAAGTGGATAAATCTGTTCAAATGAATGCAAACAATGCTACACATGTTGGTTGCACTGTTATGTATGTACTGAAGTTGTAGGGTAACATGTTGGTCATCATTACCTTGTATGGACCCATGTGCCCAATGCAAGTCTGCTGCTGCAACACAAAAATAAACATACATGAATATGCAGGCAACAGCAATATGTACTGAGTTACTCTATATGCATCAATGTTATGCAAAGTAATACATACATGTGTGTCCTGAAAGACCCGCTTCTATCCCACCCATGGGCATGTGGTGCTTCCCACTTGCCATATGTAGTGATGTGGGAAAAATTATGATCTCCTCAGGGCATATCAATGGTGGGCCACTATCAGTGGTATCACTTGACCTCTCATACTGGAGTACCTGGTTGGCTGCATGAAGGATCATGTCAGAACAGCATCGGCAACAGGCCTCCCAGGATCTATAGTGACCTCCCACAACACTAGTCACATTGGTGAGATCAGTTCATACTTCATTCCTCCACACTGTTTCCTCCTATACCAGGAATTTCCATCCATGTTCTTGCAGAGCATCTATTATAATTTTGTTTTGTATTGTAAAAAATTGCTGCCCCTAGGTCTGCTTGTAATCTGGGATACAGTAATATGCACATATTTAGATTAATCTGGAGGTCTACATATGGAGATGATTAACTTGGCAGCTTATGCAAATTTACCATCTCTGCATCCTGTGCAATGCTAAAATCCAGTAAATTGTCCTTGTCTCATATAGTACTGTGACATATAAAAACATATTTGATATGAAAACAATTCCTAAACACATAAGACCTGGAACAACAACATAATTTGCCCTGTGTTGGATTTGAACCCATTGCAGCCAATATCCCAGTAGTGGCAGTCCAAACACAACAGCATTGTGCCATATGATCCACACGATCGGTCTGCAGCTCACATTAATATACTACACATAACATATGTGTAAAATAAAAATGTTTAATGGCTGCCACATACATCTTATAGCTGTAATGTAATGATTGCCTAAACAGACAACCTGTGTAAACAAAAAAACATATATATAATGAGTTATATCAACACAATACTAAGCAGTTAATGCTATCCCCATTAGTAGAGAGTATCTGAAAATGATCAATTAAGCAACTTAGGGAAACCATCGTAAAGGCTCTAGGTCCATAAGCATACCGCACAGAGTGAATGGTGAATAAACATAAACATGGATCTAGTCTTTTGAAGTAATAGTTCTAGTACATGTTTTAATAAGCATCAGTGAATAAATATCCATAACAGCACTCCAAATATCTATTACATAGCGACATATGGATAATGTCGGAATCTGTAGGTTTCCGTACATATACAACAGACTGTACCAAATCACCAGCAATATATATAGAAAATCCAGTAGTATATCCTTATGTACTGTTCACTGGTGCAGTTTACATTTTTATGTACACCTGCATATGGGAAAGTAGTGCTTGTTAGTGATAGAGATGTACCCACCAGTATGTATGCAGGTCAATTCTATACCATCTCCAGTTAAGTCATATACTTTTTCTGTATTGCAAAAAATTTTCCCTAAATGCATCTTCTACCAATATACACCTACATTTCTAAGGAGAAATACTAGCATAGGGCTATAAGTAGTAACATAAATCCCACAATAGCAATGACAGTAGGTGCAAAATTACCTTTTCAGCTGCCTATGAATCAGGTATACCTGAAACTAAGACCAGCTATGTGCCCACAGCTTTTAAATCCCATTTGTGCCATACATAATTAATGCCATTTTTTTAAAATTCAAGGTTTTGGAATTCCATTTATGCACATCCACATAAATTCTCTAAACCTGATGCATTAACCAATAGCTTAGCATAATGGGGAGCTGCTCCATGCAACTGCCCAATAGGTATCGTTAAACAGGACCATACGTAGCTCATGCCCATTCTCTTCCAATGATGTGATGCCATACCATAAGTGCCTCTTTTAAATTGTGATTTTGATACATTTACAGATCAGACCACTGCTACCTGTGACCTAAAAGGGAACCAGAGTGAGCAGTTTATTGAACTGTGATCTATCAAACTTATCAAGATTATCACTTGAGATGGCTACTTCCAGGAGGCTTCAATGTGTCCAGGTGCCCAGCTGAACCGAGAAGTACACCACCCAAATGTTGATCATCTATGTTGGAGTGGAGCATTGCATGAGATCCAGACCATGGAACTTCACGATGATCAATATATGGAACCAGTCTGTGAGGGAGCATCAACGTTGTACAGGAATCTACAGGACTGGAGTGCAGGTTCTCCACTACTATAATGACCTGCATCAGAAGGACAGTGAGGATCCTCTTTGGAGGGTTGCTGGGGTACAGAGACAGATGGTGAATGCCTACAGTAAGTCTCGGAATCCTACATATACCTGTAAATTGCTAAGGAAATCGGAGATATAGCTATGTTCCACGTCAGATATATGCCTTTTAAACCCGTTAACTAGCTGTTCTGACAATCAGCTCATTTGGATAAATAAGAAAACAAGGTGACTGTTCTCCTTGTATTTATAATTCCCATGGGGTTTATTTGCCTAATTTTGTTTATCATGTACATACTAATAAACATTTTAGATGTTTCTGTTTTCCAGCACATAAGTGCATCATTCACACATCATGCATGGTTATGTATCACTGACACCCATAGTGTGAAGGCCACTGATGACTACTCATTCCTCCATTATTGATAATACTTCATGAATACTTCCCAGTCCACTTGTGTATGTGTGAATAGTAGCTCACAGAGACATCCATTAGTCTGTTCTGCTTCACAAAGTGCACAGTATTATTAAAATCTCATTTGCTTAACACAAAATCACTGCAGGCCTGAGTGTCTACACACTATCTGGCAGTTGTGTAGTGTATGAGGCCCTATAGCATTTAGATGTCAGATGTTTTTGTATTCATCTGTTTTCTGCAGGAATACGGATACAGAGACACACAATAATAGTTTGTTAACAAGGAAGGTATAGTGCTGTGTGTTAGCTCTTCCTGTAAACAAGAAGCCAACATGCATAGCCATGGAAAACTATCGGGTTCAAATCCACATGGGGGTCATTCTCATTAAAATTTGATCGTTGTGTCTGTGTAAAAGTTTTGAAAAGCTTGTAGAGCTACGTGATTGTTGATTTTAACAGATATTTTGCACATGCTTACGACTACTGCATTTATTGGTCAGATTTCTACAAATATCTACATTGTCTGTAATGTTCTGCCAGCAGCAGCTTTTTTACTACAGTTTTAAGTATAATAGTTTGAACATACTGGAATAGTTAGCAAAAAGAATGTGGAATAGGATAACATTGGCAAATTGAATTTGATGTATGTGTGTGTCATTGTTTATTAATTTCAGTTCACCACCTTTCTCATACTTGCATTTGGAGTGAGTGTGATGGTGAGATATATATTTTGACTCTAGAGCAGGTACATTCCATGATATCAGGAATAGTTTTGAATTATAATTAGCAATTTTGCAATAAAATATGTGTATAAATGTTATGTCCTTCCACCTAAAATATGTTTGTGTGTTTGTGATGAACAGGAATTTGTACTTGTCTGTTAAGAGTAGCTATGCGTTACATGACAGTGTTCCACTGTCTGAGGTATGGAATTTTGCAGGTGTGTTTTTGTGTTGTGACCACTGTGCTGACATGCATCCATGCTTACAATTTTATTTTCATAAATGCACAGCACATTGTACTTTATTTTAAACATATTGTAAAGAGTAAGCTATGATCTGTAATACTATCCCAATCCTGCACATTCATACCTCTGGTTTATTTAACTGCATGTCCTCCATGCAATCCCAATCAAGATGGATTAGCTAGGCAGGTGGGTGTCAGGATTACAATATAAAGAGTGCTGATAGTTGCAGGTCTGGATCTCAGGGTCACCCAGTCTGCATTTTTTTTGTCTTACCCTTTGTGAAACATTCAAATGAGTCTATGCAGTTCATTAATGTTCAATTTAAAGTCAGAAAACATAAACTGATCAATGCTATTTTATACCTAGATCATTCATACATGCTTTTATTTTTTCAGGTGTTGAAGTGGGTGACAGGAATTGGGCCCTATGCATTCAGCGGATGCACTGGCTGGAAGGGCAGCACAGGGAGAAAGCTAATTTGATTACATTTTTCACATTTTCTTTAGTAAAATACGTCTGATCATTGATGGAAGATTTTTTTTTTGTTGCACTACCATGTATACTACTTATAATGCAGGAATACCCATCATGAATCTGTAAGGTAAGATCAATAGCCATGCAATCCCTGTGATTACAAATATGAATTACATAAAAATATGTTTACATATGAGTTTGCAGCAAAGCAAGTTATGGTTGCTGAAGATAGTTTTGAACTGTACATCACAACCTAGCTGACAGACTTTTATGCATTAGCTGTCACAGTGCTTTTGCTTGTGATGTTTCACATGTAGGTTAATAGTGCTTTGTTTGCTTTTGTAATGCAGGCGCTGCAGATGTGATGCTTAGGTACTCATTTGTTGTGCATAACCTGCTTGTTCACATACTGAATGGGTATCTGCTGTGTCAGTGTTCACACTGTTGTTGGTGGACTTTGTCTGGCATGACTGGTTTAGCATGGGTACCACATCTGTCTACAACACATTTGATGACTTGGTTACAACACACTTGTATCCTATGTTTAGGGTGTGTTATGCGCAGACATTCCTGTTTATCATTTCTTTCTGTTATGCAATCAGTATCATGCTGTTTGCATTTTATAGGGTCGTACATAGTAATTGCTAATAAACGTACACAGGGCACTGATACATTTGTAGACAGACAGCACTGTAGGACATAAACTATGTTTTCATATGTTACAGGTTATCACTATGTTTATGATTATCCATTATTATAGGGTGTTTTGTTGCATTCCAAAGATTTGATGTTAGGTCAGTCAATGACCATGTTGCCTTGCTCAGCTCTTTTACACATGGCTTTTATGTTTTCCACTGGATTGTTATATCACTATATTTTCATTATATCCATATGTTAACTGGTAGCTGTTCACATGACTCATTACATGTACAGATACTTAGGTTACATTTGACATTCACACACCAACATAAATGTGGAAGGTACACAAAGAATACAGGAAACGTGAAAATAATGATATTCTTTAAGACAGTCCACTGGGAAATGTAGTGACGCATACATCACAAGTATTAAGCACTGCAGGTCATAGCACTTATGTATTATTGTCATTTTTCAGTGTTGTTTTGCAAGCTATACACATGTGAGTGTTGCATGGCACAGTGTCATAGCATGCTAATGTCAAGTTATGCAAGTGTGCTGGTTGTATGTAAACTTGTCATCCATAATGATGGCGAATAAACAGATGTTCAGTTAATGACAGGATTTCCATTAATATGTTATGTTATGCATGGCCTGGAGTAAGCTGTTCACATTCTGTGATATAATCAGTGGCCCTGACATGGGCCTGTATTGAAAACATCCATAAGTCTAGATAATAGGACATAGGGAATATGCCTTGTCCATGAAGATTCATCCAGAAGCAGCAATTATTTTTATTATACTTCTCCTACATAATCATTCTAGGCCATTTCATCTGAGAATCAATGCAATTTATGCTGATATACTTTTATTCTCATAAGCAGACATCACGTGTTAATGGGGTGGTACTTAATGTCTGTTAGATTTCAGACGTGCACATCAGTTTGTGTTTAATATCAGCTATGATTTTCCCAGGAATGTGTGGCCTGATAGACATGAGGTTTTCATTGTTATATTTTTAGTTAATGACCTACATTGCATATGGTGGTACACTTGACTATGGGCATACCTTATTCTAAGGTATCATAATGACTGCTTTCTGCCTGTGCATTGTGTCACAGTAGGTTTGTTATGTAGTCATGTATCAGCAGGTATGCATATGTGCTTTCTTTCTTGTATTGGTATTCACCTTGACAGAGCATAAGATCTGTGGATGCTCACTGATTAGACATCAGAGATAAGTGCATGCCATATCCCAGCCCAACTCCTCTGAGGATGACCATGACAGAGACAATCATGAAGAGGAAGCTGGACCTGCATATGCAATCATCCCTGCTGCACCTCAAAGGAGACACCATACAGCACCACCACAAGGTCATTATTGGGAACAGATCCGAGAGTTGGGACTGATGTCTTTCAGAAACAGATGAGGGACATGATGGGGGAATTTTTTCTAGAATATGGCACAGGTTATGCAGGATTCATTCAGTGAAATAGCCTGAGAGATCATTCGTGATGTTCATCTCCATCAGTGTGGACCCTCAAGACCATAAGTATTGTCTATGTGATCTATTTGTGTAATGCTGCTACCATGGTGTTTGCCATATAACTCATTACAGCTGAGTGACGTCTCCAGGCGTTTCTGCAGCTACCTCCTACTGTGCCTCTAGGCATCAAATATTGCCTGTTCATATTTGCATTAATAATTCCAAAACCATGTTGTATACAAGTTATCAGAAAAATGTATCTTGAAGCATACATGATGGCAAACACAACTGTATTGATATGTCGCCTCTGTTAATGGATATTTGTTAAAAATATAAGGTGATAACTTCATTTTATAAATGCTGAAGCCACGCCCACTGGGAGTTAAAGGTACACACTCAAAAGAGCTCTACTGGAGGGAATGAGATAAGTGACTGGAGTGTATAGGCACACTTGTGCATACATAGCATTTTGTTACCATGCTTATGTGATACATGGTCAACTGTACAATGCAGATGTCATGTGACATTGAACATTATGTTGCAATGGGTGCATGACATACATTACAACATTTGACTTTCAATTAGCATTTAGCTGTCCATGAGTTTTGGCAGTTAACATGCCACTACTGCTGTAGGAATTACACTGTATAAATGTGTGTTATTGGCAGAAACCTGCAAACAACATGTTGTCCATACTGAACAAAAATCACAGTGGTATGGATTAGATTTGTAGGTTGTCATTTCTGTTTAACAGAAGGAGATGTCCTTGCCCTTGTGTTTTGGATGACACTTTTCATGCTGCTACACTGGCATACAGGCAAAGTGTATGACAAGTATTGGCAATGATGATGCCAAGTTGGATCATACAAATGTGCCTTCTACATATGGGCAGTCCTACTCTACTGAATACATAGTCCACCAATATACCATTCATGTATATACTGTGGTACTGATGACTTGTTCAGTAACATTACAGTATGGCCTATGTTACATTTCTGCAGGCATTCCTTATTCACATACATTTTGACAAATTGTATACATATGCAATGATTTATGTACATATCTCTGAACATATTCTGATCAATAGAGAAACTCCATTGTATTTGGGGACTGTGAGCATTCATTGACTTCATGTTAATGTGCTGCAATGTTGTTTACAGGACTACCCTTTGCTCAGTCATAACCCAGGTCAATGACATATAACTGCAGGTGTTTATTCCACATGTTGTTTTACATTGGCATCACAGAATATATGTGTATGTAATACCAACTCTTAGTGTATTTGCCAATGCCTGTTGCTGTTCTATGATTGCACAATTCTGTGGGTCTGTGATTTATATATTGCCATTTTTGCTGATGTCAGCAGTGCAGTCTGCCTATGTGACATAACATTGGCCATTCACTTCAATGTTGTTGGGTTGACTTCAACAACACCCTACATGGTGTGCACATGCATTTGCAATGTGTCCTCTTAGTATTTTCCTGCTTTATCATTTGCCTTTGTAGTTTTGCTGCCATGTTCTCCTTGATGTGAGCCCATGTTGTTCACCTCCCTTCCACCTTTCTAGGTATGTCATATCTCTTGCATATATGCATTTCCTAGCATTTTTGTCTATTTTCATGTAATTGTTTTGTTAGAATATTAATTTGTGCTAACTACAGGGGCATTAGACAGATGCAGGACATATGAACACAAGCTGCTGACTATTGCTTGCAATACATCCTTGTTCTTGTTATTCTTGTCTATTATGTGTTACCCACTGTACTTTTTTGGACTTCATGTGCACAACATGATAGCTGTTATATAGCCTTAATTGTAGATTTCTAAATGTATATTATTATATGTCGTTGGTGTGTGCATGTGTGCATGTGTGTTGGCATTGCTTTCCAATATTTTCCTATTAGGCCAATGAAAGTCATACATATATGTCTACACTGTGTGTTGCCTTTAACATGGTATATGTCTGTCTGGGTTGTGCACATCTATTTGTGTAATTAGCAGCCAGCTTGCTGCATTGCTACAGTACTGCTGTTTGGCACCATGTTTGGTTGTTTGCTTGTTACATGTATGGTCAGAGGTTCTATTTTATCCTCTGCTGGTATTCTCCAGCATTTCATGGGCTGCATTTGCTTATCTGTGCTGACACTTGGCTTACACTTGCACTACTGACAGATTACTACTTGGTAATGATTTCACTATCCAGTATTACTATACAACACACAAATGCCATCAGTCATATCCATGTATAACTGCCACACAGTTTGCAACATGTCATACCATAATAGTGCATAGGTACATATGTGTTTCTGCATTTCACCATGGCAGATATGTACCCACCCCATTTGTCAACTTTCCATTGCCCATGTTGTAGTCTGTGTGTACCTTCCCTTTCCTTACTGTTTATTTCCCACCTTTGTCCATTATGTCTTATGTTATCTGATATATGTGTACACCTGTTGTGTTGCTCTTCTCATCCTCTTTTCACCTTCCTTCTTAGCTCCAATAAAAAAGGGGCCTATTCCCACCAAAAAAAAAAAAAAAAAACATTCCCCATGTCCGTGATCCATCCCTCAGACTTTCCTTTTCCAACATACATCTTGTGTGCCCCTCTTCTTCATCGATACCCCATCTCTTTCTGCTTTTCTATCTCCCTATTTCCTTGGGTGTGTGCATTACCTCACATATCCTGCACCGATTGTTAGTGGCAATGTGGTGGTGATTGCCCTTTGCCTTTATTAATTTTATATTAGCAATTTTATGGATTTCATTGGAATCTGTAAGTGCTAGCAAGTATATTTTATTAGTAAATGACTTACAGAGATATTTGTTGTTGTTTGCAAGCTTACTGAAGAGATTGCTGAAGGTAAATATTACTTACGAGTGTCATTCAGCTTACATTGGGATAGCATAACTTTGCTAATGTACATCAAGCTTTATGAGACAGTTTTCATGAATTAAGGAGTGGCTGTGACTGTTAGACAGTGGACCATTGCTGTTGCTCAACTGTGTTATCAATGAGATATTCTAAGTTCACTTAGGCATATTTACATTTTACTGGGTTGTACACAACTTTTCCCCTGATATTGGCAAAATATTCCAGATTTCATGAACTTTACAGAATCTGGTCCATGATCTGAAAAGTTCCCTAGTAGGAATAGTAGTTGAAGGAAAAAAAAAGAGTAATCTGTATTTTAGTATCTGCTGACTGATATATGGATCTTTAGTGACAAGCATATGCAATTGCAAGCTGTTAGTTTGCTACCAAAAATACAGGCAGTGACTTGGTAATACCTGAATGATTAATTTTATTGTACATTTTATTATTTTCATTTAGTATTTTAATAATTGCCTTTATTTAATTGTATATGACACTTTGTTTAAAAGCAGCTAAATAAAATGAAATAAATCTGAATCTGAAATTCATATTTCTTAATGATCTCATTATATTGTTCAAGGGTTAAACTGTCAAGGTTTGTTGAGATTTTTTTAAGTACACAGAAAATAGTTTGGTACATATACATTTACATAAATAAATTTTAATTCCCCCAGCTGAGTGCTACCACTTGAGCTATTTGCATGAGTGACATTTTTATTTATTTAGCATTTCTTGACCGAGAAAGTTTGACTAGGACAGAGCCTATTTTCAGCAGCGGTCCAGGGAGAAACACTACAGATGCATGTCTTTGGAGTGTGGAAGGAAACCCACGCAAACTCAGGGAGGACATGCAGACTCCACACAGAAGGCACCCCAGCCAAGAATCAAACCAGAGAACCTGTTGCTGTGAGGTGGCAATGTTCACTTCTACACCAGTGCACCGCCCTATTTTTGACATAGGTAATCTTATACTCAACAAATAAATTGCCAGTGTTTGACACTAATGGCATACAATATTGTTTAAAAAAGGATGGTGTTTAGTCAGCTGCAGTGTAGTAGAGAATTAAATGTAGGCTACAGCCCAGAGGTAACTTGGCAACTGATGGAGATGATATGGTGAGTAGGTAGCTGCTATTGGCTCACCCATCTTGTTGGAAGGGAGGTGGCACTCCCTCATCACTTGGTTGTCACATAGTGGGAGCACAAGCTGTTTTATGTGTGGTTCATAAGCCTATGAGAACATGCTGCCATTGTGCATAAGCTAGTGGCTGAGTAAACATGCAGATATATTGTTCTTCTTGTAGTTGGAAACACTCAGAGGAGCTCATAGTGCAGTGATGAGGGAGACAGATGCTTCAACTGGGGATGGTTAAGCTAACCTGAAAAAAAAACAAACTTGTCTGACTCTGTCACCCAATTGTCACTTTTGGAGAATAAATGGGCCAGGTGGGCATGAAAAAATGTGTAGAAGGTCTCTTGTCTAGCTCAGATATACCTGACTCTTGCACCACAGAATGAATCAGCTGATGACATGTAGTTAAAGGAGCCATCTGACTTGTCCTGCAGGGGAAATAAAAAGGTAGGCACATTTTTTGCAAATGTTTTCTCTGGGAATTCATTGAGAATAATTATTTGTAAGCTCGTTGTCCATTAGTGAGATATGTGCTACTCAGAAGGAAGGAAGCAAGGGAATTTAGGACTCCTCCCACTGACTACTGCATTATCTTCTAAGGAGTAATGGGCATATAACTTATTATAATGGAAACGATAGAGTTTAATGGCCTACATCTGGTTAACTGAATTATGTGAAGTATACCATAGAGGACATCTATGCTGCATAATTCCATGATGCACAGCAAAGGTTTATGGTTCCTCTTGCTGTATGTCTATGTTCCAGAGTATGAATAATACCTTGTTTCAGCACAGTAATAAATAAGAGGGCTTAGAGCACCCACCTCCTCTATGCATTTTTACTTTCTGGCCTCCTCTGCGCTATACTAAGCTGTGTGATCATGCTGCTTGTACCAGGATTGTCCATGCATATATCACAGTTATCAAAAGTTAGATGTATCCATCAGTAAGCCACTACTAGGATGTGTTAAGATGAAGGTTTTAGAAAGGCCACTAGGAAGAATGTATTACTGCAGAAGAAGAGCATGCATCCTTGGCACATACCAAGGAATGTGCCGAGGGGTCAGTTCTTAAGAACTATGAGGCTTTGTAATGATGACAGCCTCCTGCAGAAGGAGTTTGAAAGTCTGAGATCTGACTTTATAGTAAGAGGCTATGCACAGGATGAGGTAGATAGCTGTATAGCCCATGTTTGGCAAGAAAGGAAAGGCAAGGGGTGAGTTTATTATGCCCAACAGCTATTTGAGGGAGAGGCATTCCCTACATCTGCTCCACAATGTACAGCGAGCGTTCCACTCACATTCTTAAGTGATGTAAATGCTTTATGTGATAAACTGAAGAAACACTGTGGATTCTGTCTGTGAAGAATGGAGTGGAGTTGTATCAGAATTCTACAGTTTTCTTTTAAGAACACCCCCAATCTAAAGAGACAACTATGCTATAGAAAGAAAGCAGTAGGAGGGTTTCTGCAGTCCCAGTGGCAAGGTACTTATCCCTGTCAAAGGTGTAGTGCATGTAGTTTTATACAATCTGGCATGGTTTTTAAACATCCCCATTTAGTTTTTTTCTGTAGAGTGTATGTTTTATGTAGATTGTTCTACAAAGAATTTAATTTTATTCTGCACCCTCTGTTATGCTTTTTACATAGGGAAAACCAATTTTTCCTTTAAGGAACAGATTTTGGAACACTTGACAGACATTAGGAATGGGAGGCAGGAAAACCATTAGCACACTATGTGGTGGCTGAAGGGAACTCCCATAAGTTTAAGTTTCTGGCACTGGAGGTAGTTAGAACTGATATTACGGGCAGGGATCTTAAGACAGAGGCAAGGGAACAAGCCTAGGGTTTTATCACTCCAAGCAAATAAGTTTCCAGGACTAAATGAAGTTGTTTCTGTGAAGCCATTGTTGAAGGCACACCCACTCCCACATTAAAATGTGTGTGTGTATACATATTTTTATGAATGTTCTAAAGTTTTGTATTTTGGTGGTTTATAAGTATATTGCTCTTAGGTGATGCAATTTTTTATTGTTGTTAATTTTTTTACATGCTTCTTGAAACAGGAAATGATGTCACAGTGCTATTGCTATATAGATGTTTTTTCTTTTTAATGTGACTGCCTGATAAAGTGATCTATTGCATCCTGAAAGCGCTTACCCGTTTTTATTTTTTCTTTTAAGTTGAATAAATGTAATAACCTACAGTCTTGGTGGCCTGGCACTTTGTTTATTTGGATACTGTTTATTTGCCATTCCTTTATCTTGGTGGTCTTTTGTTATTTTTTTTGAATATATCGCAGTTATATTGTAATTGTACTCATGAACTGCACACTTGATTTAGCTGCCCTGAATGATCATGGCATTCATGAATCATGTGACTATACACCACATAAACAAAGAAGGCATCTGAGAAATTAACTGTAGTTTTGTACACTCCCATATGCACCAACATTATTTAGGTTTATTTTACTGAAAGGTATTTTGATGCTTAAACATAAGCATCTTACATTTCCAAATGTTAGGATAGCAACAAGTGAAAATGAGCTGATTCAAGTAAACCTACATGAGAAATATATTGCTTAATAAAATGAATAAATCACAATTCCAAAATTCAGCCTTCTGAAAGTGTTGGAGATTTTTTCCAAGGGGCTAAACAGGCTCTCCAAATAGATGGAATTTAAGGACCATCCTACAACTGTTCTCAGAATCACTCACTATTAAGCAGCCAAACTGCTGGGGAAGAAAACAGTAGCTGTCAAGGAAAATAACCTCAGGCACAAACATTGATATTATGCTTAGAAGAAGTAGGGGATAAGAGTGTGGGCTACACATCAAAATTTGCATTATATCTACAAGGCACAGGAGATGGTAGAGTGGGTTATGCTGTACATGAACATTTACATTAGGTTTAGAAAGGGTAGGAAGAATGGGATACCATAGATATTAGTATTATCACTCTTTAGAAAAGACAACAAATGGGGATAAGTACCACAGATAAATGTATTCATATTAATTTTAAAATAGATGGAGCTGGAAGGGTGGGCTATTCCAATAATGACATTCATGTCTTTTAGGTATAATTGGCAAGTGGGAAGAGGTTGAAAGTAGAAAATACCATTTTCTGTAAAGTCAGCTTATTAAACTATAATTTTATACACAGTCCCTTCTTTATTTTGCAGCCATATCATGGTGAAGTGCTTTTTTGTGCCCCAGTGTTCCATACACACAGATCTTGTCCAGAGCTGTATGCTCCTGATAAGGTCACCTTTGGTAAGTCAGTCTGAGAGGAGGAGCAAGATAGACATTGATGTCATTTTATATCACTGTTGTGGTATTCTTTACAAAAGGGATTCCTTGCCAAGAGTGACCCAATGTCTGGCCAGTATACCAAAACCTAATGATTTTTATAGATGTTGTATGTCACACATATGCTCCTTGCACAAAGCTTTGGGCATACAAGTTATGTACAGATGTACATACCTCAGAATGTCTTTGTTACTAGTGTGAACACCATCTTTGATCACTGGTCTGAATGCTCCAGGTTTTGTGCTGGTTCCCAAGCTGTGTTTCAGATAAGTGCCCTACTGAGGTTTCTTCTTATCTTTTTCTCTCTTATAATTATGTGAGTTAACATGTCATCCAAGAAAGGGAAAATGTCAGTGTGAGAGGCAGATTCCTCTTAAGGATTGTCATGAGCAATGCCTCTTCTATTTGGATGCTTCTCATGACCATACACAGTGTTCTATCTGCTATGTGTTTGGCCCTAAGACCCTATGTATTTGTCTCTTCTCCTTGTCCATTTATCTGTATAACCAATGTCTTAAGTTGTTGGTGTAGGGTGCTATGGTGGAATCTTCCCACCCTGAAGGTCAACCATTTGCCAAGAAAAACTCCAAGAAACTTAGGTCTGATTTAGCTGTTGTCCCACCTCCCCCAAACATCCCTCTTGAGGCTAGTGAAAGCCCAGAGGATTGCATGGTTATTTTGTTGGATTCCTCTGCAGAGGTCCTATCAGAGGCCAGCATGGATCCAACCTCTTCCACACCCTCAGAGGCTCTGTAAATGTCCTCTCCATATGTTGAGGGAGAACCTCAGCTGAATATATCAAGGGGACCAAAGGGAATATCTGAGATACTTGTTTGGGAATAGATTCCAACTAGGGTTTTTAGGGCAGACATCTCTCAAAAGAAAAAGCAAAAAAACAAGCTTTCCCCTACTCCTAAAGACCCTCAATGTGAAAGGCAGGATTTTAGCCAGGGGAGTTATTTAATGACTGATGGCCTTAAACCCTCCCCAAGAAGTTTCTGTGCCTGATCCCCCTTGGTCATCTGCCACACTCAAGAGGCCCAGGGAGCAGGACTCCTCTGAAGAGGAATTGGATTCTTGGGAGGAGTCTTTGGCATATTCCTTTCAGATCTCTTCTCCATTGGATTATGGCTCTGAGGAAGAAGATTCTATTAGCCAAGACTTTCTGTTGGAAGAACTCTCCTTTGGGGATACTATTTATCTTATGATGGAGTATTTTAAATAGGGCTGTTCTCCAGTTTCTGACATTCAAAAAAAGATATTATGAATTCCTCCAGTTGGGAGCCCCCTAAAGCCCTCTGCTGTAACTCTAGTCATAGTTGCCCTTCTAAATACCTTCTCAGCAGCCTCTGTGGTCCCAGATTTTCAGCCTCCATCTCCTAAGAAACCTGATAGATTTTTACAAGGTTCCTCATGAGTGTAAGTTCCTCTACAAATGTCGTTTTGCTGACCCTTTGGTATTTTTTGTCTCTTCTGACAAACCCCCTAAACTTTTGTCTTCTACTAAACTACTTCTTTCAGATAAGGACAATAGAGCTATGGAATAGCTAGGCTAGAACACATATACTGCTGACACTTTGGTTTTTCGAGCTATTAATTACCAGACCCATATGACCAGGTATGTTTTAGCCCTTCTTTCTCAGGTTTTCCAAGCTATCTCAGACCTTTCTGATTCTGAAGTCAAGGCCTCGTCCCTTTCTTTATTGGGTTCTACTTTTCAATTAGGTCACCATTCTATTAAATGTAGTTATGATGCAGCTGATTCTCATCTAGGGCTGCTGCTTTTGGTTCTGTTTTGAGATGTTACTCCAGGCTTCATCTCCAGCCTTTGCCTGATGATATTAATGCTAAACTGTCGAATGCTCCTCTTGATAATAAGAACCTGTTTGGTTTTGTGGCTGCTAAAGTTTTTAAGTTTCTTCAGGATAAAGGTAAGGCCATGCAGGAATTGAAACATATTTTTGTGTCTCCCTTTCCTAAGTTCCACAGGAATTATCCATCTTAATTTGCCTTTGTTCCCAGATAGACCCGTCCTTCTCCCTAGGGTAAGAAGGCTTTTAGGTGGATTCCTCCTACTAAGTTGCTATGTCTATTCAGACTCCTACTTCTCAGACACCTCATTTTCTAGACAAGGCAGGTTCTATCTGACTGTTTGCTTCCCCTTTTCTTAAGTCAGGTCCCCTTATACGTCTGTTTCTTTGTCCCTCCCCAATTGGTTAAGGGTCACTCAAGATTCTTGGGTTCTCTCCATCATCTGTCAGGGATAATTCATAGGTTCTTAGGAGTTACTAGGCTAGTGGCCCTAGGGCCCTTACACACCTGGCCATGTTAATCCTGAGTTGCCTCAACTGTCTTTGGTTAGATGGACGTAATTTGCAAAGCTAGTCTATGATAAATACTGACTACTCCTGGTCATGAGGCCACCCCCAGGGTGAATTTACAGTCTCCCATCCATTTGTCTAGGTTGCACTTGAATAGGGTCAGTTAGGAGCTCTGCTTTACATGAATTTGAAGTTTATTCCAGAGTAGCAGCAATATCTTGGAGATATATCTATCTCTTCAGCATGTTCTGTCAATGTCACAGGCTAGGTTAAGATCTCTAGAGTGAGTGACGCTTGTGCCATTTGACTTGTGTTTGTGCAACATATCCATCAGGGCATGGTTAGAGACTGCCCTGCAGACCAGGCACAGGTCACCTCTCAGAAGCCTGCATGATACAGAGTACAGTGACAGAGCTTTCAGTCTATCCAAGTAAGTCATGGTTTGGAGGAACTGTATTTTCTTAGTGAGAAACCTCTGTGGTCTTTCCAGCTAATGCAGGTGTCTGGTGAGGTACATGCAGAAGGGAGCATTGTACTCTATTAATGGTCTGATGAGGGTCAAATACAGTGGAGTTATAACATCTTTAGACCTGGATGCAATGTCCTTACTTATGAGATGCACAACACAGAAGGTCTTTTCTTACCACTGTGGAAACTTGGTGGTCAGTTCAGATTACTATCTTTGTTCCCAGATCTCACACTACTGGGTTTGAACTTGGGGGGGTGCTGTCAAAATTGTACTTAGTAGGGAATTATGCTTTGCCAAAGAGGATAATAATACACCTTTTTTTACATTTAAGTTTAAACTGTAGCTTTGGCACCAGTCATTTGTCTGTGTTAGCCCCTCCCATAATATGTTAACATCATTGGGGGACTGAATGATTAGACCCAATTTGCAATCATCATCATCAAACTTGGAAAGCTAAAGGACATCTACTTTAGCCTGGACTTCCGAGAAATAGATTCCAAACACTAAACGGCCCATCATAGATCCTTGTGGTATGCCTCTGGCGATGGGTCTACTTGTAGAGGTGGAGTCACCAACTTAGTGATGTAAGGATTAATCTCCAGCTGGAGAGTTTCTCAATGATACTTAAGTAGGGTGTGATGCCCGTGCCTTGGCCCAGCAATCAAGGAGCCTCAATCCTCACCACAAACACCAGTGAGGGGCATCCATATACAGAAAGGATAATAAATACACACACGGTAAAGTACAATTTCCCTTAAGAGCACACAAAAATCACAGTCAGTCTGAGGCTGGTTTCTCCCTTTCTCTCCAAGTCCCCAATAAGACTCCCATTAACTCTGGCCTTAAAACAACAGGCAGGATGCCTCCCTCTAGACATATCAGCTCAGAATTTTAACATCAAAGACAATCATGAAGTGATTGACTTAGCTTTCTTACAGCAGAGTGAACTGTTGTTACATTTTTGCAGTTCAATATCCAATGCAGTTTTTTCACATTTAAGAGAACAAGCCTGTGGCTTACATTAATATTTACAAATGACAGAATTATCTACAAAATTCTATCTGGCTAGGCTGGCAGCTTTCACCTATCGTCACATGGGGGATTGCGTCAGAAGCCTTGGCTATGTCAAGACAGGCAGCATGCACTTTCTTACCTTCATCCAGGACTTTGGTGACTTTCTCAAAGAAGGCTAGTAGATTTAGTAAGTATGATCTCCCTTTAACAAAGGCCAAACTGGGTTAGGTCTAGAGTTTGAAGGTCGCCTATGTCCTTGTTGATAAGGTCCATGATGATTCTTTCCATGACCTTGCAGATGTGGCTGGTTAGATTTATGGGGCTATAGTTCCCAGGGTCGTTTCATAGTTCCCCTTTGTGCAAGGGGATTACTGTTGCTGTTCTCCCCCTGCTGGAGCAAAGCCATTTCTCAGGGTATGGTTAAAGAAAACGTCAAGTGGATCCACTAGGTCCTCTTTTAGGTTGCTTACTAAGCAACCTGGGATGTTATCTGGTCCCATTGAGGCCATGTTTTTGTCCTTGGAGAATACAGATATGACCTGATCTCTAGAGATACTAGGCAGAGGACTGGTGTCAGGTATGCGTTGGGGTATGGCTGTTGGAGACAGTGGGGTGAATTTTGCTCCAAATCTGTTAGTTAGCAGGTTGGCAGTTTCCTCCGGTATAGTATGAGTGGTATCATCAGCTACCAGTTCAGCACATATCTGGAATTCTCTTTTAGATTTTGTATGTAGTTAAGGAATGCCTTATGATTATCCTTAGCTAGGGATGCTATTTTAGCTTTGCAATTAGCTTTAGAGGACTTTAAAAGATTTCTGATTTGCTTGTTCAAGCTGTGGAGGGAATTCTTCCTCTGTAGAGTCAGTTCCCTCTTATTCTTAGACATCAGTTTCTTCCTTTTGTTATATATCCTGTTTATACTTGAGGTCAATCAGAGTGTCTTGTTTTTTCAGGAGGACCTGGTTTTAATGTAGTCATGTACAGCAGAGTTTATGCAGTTGCTTAAGCGTTTATACAGGGCATTTGTGTGCACCTCTGAGTAAGAGTAATTGTTGTCTCTGATGAGGGGGAGGGGGGGGGGGTAAAAAACTAGTTAGTTGTAGTGTTTGACCAGTCTCAAAGTGTACTTGGCTTTAAGAAGATGGATACACCTCCACCTTTGGTTCTTTCATGCACATTTTGAGGTCAGAACCTGTGAAAGGCATTGCAGGCTTGCATGGCCAGGGTGCTCTCCATGGTCTTGAACCATGTTTCTGTGAGTGCACAGACGTCAGTATTTTCCAAGGTGAGGAGTGCTTCTAGGGAGTACAGTTTCATGTTAGGGCTCCTAGCATTAAGCAGCAGAACCTTGAGTTTGTTTCAAGTAGATTTTGTTATGTCAGAAATGTGTGATTTCATGGATACTGTCACTTGACAGGCAGCTGACTGTGACCTTCTCCTTACACAGCCTGGTAAGGGGGACATCTGTGTGTTTCACTATGGGGTCATCTATGACCAAAACATTAGGTTTTGAGGTGTTTTGACTTAGGGTCTTATTTGCTGAGACACTGGTGTATGTGTTATTATTTGTAGTGATTTTTATTTGCATAGCAGTGTGTGCAAGTGGTTTACATTTGGGAGGTCTCTGATCTTTTGGTAGGCTTCCAGTGAGTACCTCCACATATGTGGGTTTATGTGTCATGATCACATTTTGTTTGAAAGGTGAAGTATATATGCTGACACCCTGTTTGATGTTGCGTTTCATAGTGTAAGTATACGTGAGGTAATTACTACATTGCCTCAGGATGACCATGTCAATCAGGCTAGCAGGTGAAATGACAGGAAGCTGGCCATCAGTTATAGCAGGTTTTTATCGTATGTACTATTAGGGAAGGGAGTGGGCTAGTTAAAAGTTTTTGTGCTAGGACTAACAAAGGTGCTTATTCAATTGAAGGTTATGGATGATAAGTGTAGTAATGCTGCTCAGTGGACCTGTAGTGCAGTAGTGAAGCTTAGGAGGGTTCCACTGACAGATGTCTCAGGAAAAATTGAGTTTTAAGGTGTTTGCAGTTTCTACAGGGCACGCTATCCCCTGTTGCACAGTGCACTGCAACATGCAAATGCAAAGCTTAAATACAGTTTAAATTAAAACACTTTTAATCTAATCTACCAACAGGAAATCGCACAATGACCTTTCCTCCAGCAATCACCAGCTCAGACTAGGCTAGATCCACACTCTTCTGCCACAAGGGTGCAGGGGAGCCCTTCTTAGTGTAAGATAGTTGGTTTACTGCTCAAGTGTATCAATAACTGACTAGATTCATCAAGTGTGAATCTAGTCTATGCTATCTAGGTATCAGGACAATGCAAATCATGTGCAGAGAATGAAGCAGTCACAAACAGTAATACAGTAAAAAAAGAAAGGATGCAGCAACTTGATAAAATAGAGTTCAAAAAGTGCAGAAGAATCACAGAATAGACTTATTTTCTTTTTTTTTTTTTTTTTTTTGCATTGGATGCCTTGGATTAAAGCAGAAACATTTTAGACCTCTGGCAAAGGATGCCAAACATTAAGCAGCTCTGGTTAATTGAGTGCAAACCTACACAAACATGAGGCCTAAATATAGCCAAAGTTAAACACTTTTAAGCTAATCTTCCAATAGGAAAGCACACAATGAACCTTCGTCCAGCTAGCCCCCGCTCAGACAAGGGTGGATCCACACTCTTCTGCTATACGGGTGCAGGGGAGCCCTTCTTAATGTAAGATGGCTGGTTTAGTAGTGAAGTGTATCAATAACAGGCTAGATACAACAGGTCTGAATCTAGTCTATGCTATCTAGGCATCACAACAGTGCAGAGAAGTGTAAACAAAAAATACTTAGAGCCCTTTTCTGTATTTCCTAGCTTAGATAGACCAGATAAACACCTACCGCCACTAGATGAATAATCCCAGTCCTCCTAATATAAAAGCATAGTAAAGGAGTGTCTGGAGTATAATGCTACCACAAACAAACTTAAATATATAGATACAGCAGTGAGCCTTAACCAGCTTATAAAAGTGTGATTACTCAATAAAAGTACTTTGTTTTGAATAAATGAGGCAAGAGTGACTCAACTGTACAGATAAGTCTTTCAGTTTTTCCAAGTTAGGGGTCACCACAGTGGATCACCAATCTACTTATGATTGCCAGTAGATTTTACAGTGTACGAGTTGCCAGCCCAGCACCCAGCCTTCAGAGACACCACACACATCTACCTGCATGTCTTTTTCAAGTTTAGTCAATTGCAGGGAGGACATGCCAACTATGTACAGAAGGTACTCCAGCCGAGAATCGAACCAGAAAGCCTCTTGCTCTGAGGCAACAATGCTAACAGCTGCACCACCGCGGCAGACACTCAACTGTACAGATAATCTGATTAATAAGCCCTCCAGCCAGTAAAACTACATTTAGAAATCTCAAGTGTTTCCCCAGCCCAAACGGACCAGGCTACCTCCCAGTGCACTAGATGGAAAATTTACTCACCTCTTTTGATGTAAAAACAATTGTTTGCTAGAGTGTAAAAACAGACTACTTTATCCAACAGCTAGCTAGATAATGAAATCAGAAGAAATAGAACAGACAGTGGTTGGCTAAATTCACTTTTTCAATATAAGCACAAAGAAAGGCAAATAAATAATTCAGGATATCAACAGCAGTGTAGAAAGGGAGGAGCTTATTAAGCTCAATTTACAGTAGGGTGGGCAGTTTAAAATCACCAGGTTTAAAAAGCAGACGAACAAATGGGAGAGTGGGATGGAAACACAGCAGTGAATAAGCAGCAGTGCGTTAGTGTATGCAGGCTTCAAATGTTTTGAAAGATAAAGGCACAGAATTTCATTTTTAAGTATCACTCAAGCGACAATTTAACCAATGAAAATAAATGTGAAATGTGTAGCCTAGATAACTTAAGTGTCCACCTCTCACATAGAACAAAAACACCAGGCCAAGCAGATTTCTTAAACAGAAAAGAAAATGGAGCAGTTATCAGAAAGTAGCTCTGTTAGTCACAGACAAAAAAGACAGGTTTCCTTACCCATCTGGGAATCACCAGCAGTGCTTTAGTTTATGCAGGCTTCACATCTTTTCAAAGCCAAAGGCTCAGCATTTCACTGAGTATTTAAGTATCACACAAGAGACAATTTAACCAATGGAAAAAAAACATGTGAAATGTGCTGCCTAGATAATTAAAGTGTCCACCTGTCACAAAGAACATAAACACCAGGCCCAGCAGATTTCTTAAAACAGAAAGCAAAATGGAACAGGTATCAGAAAGCAGTTCTATCAGTCACAGACAAAAATTATAGGTTTCCTCACCCAGCAGGGAATCACAAACAGTGCTTTAGTTTTGCAGGCTTCAAATCTTTTCAGACAAAGATGATATGGAAATCCCTTCCTCCGTTTCTGGGCATCCCTCACCCTCCTCAAGAACAGCTTCTTTTTTTCCCAGAACTGCTTCATGGTCTTTTGGCCCCATTCGAACTGTGCCCCCTTCCCAGGAGTAGAAAGGGTCATATTTCTCAACCTCTTAGAGAATAAAATCTGTGCAAAGCAATAAAAAATGAGGGGACAAAGGCCCAAAAAATAGGGATAGTTTTTAAATACTGCCCTTGCAAACTTAGAAAGTTGAGAGAATAACAAGTTTTGCATTAGCATGAATTTTCTGAAGGGTGTGAAGTCTGAAACTCAAAAATCTGTTATCATTTTCTGACTTCAATCTTTAATGATTTACCAGATGACCACAATTTTATGAAAAATGTACCAAAAATATGAGGCAAAAAAAATGGACATTCTGCAAAAATCTGTATAGTTGAGAGGTATGGAATGGGTTTTATTCCCGAATGTTTCTGGTCCCAGGAAGAAGGCACATGGAGACCCATTCTTTACCTTTCTCAGCTCCACACCTTTTTGACAGTCCCTTCCTTTCTGATGTTATCCCTTCAGAACCTGTTTCTACTTCTGGTTCCTCAAGCTTTTTGGGTCTCCCTGGATCTCAAGGATGCTTATCTTCACATACCTATTTATCCCCTTTATAAGAAGTTTTTGCTTTTCTCCATTTCTTTCTTGCATTTTCACTTCTCTACTTTGCCCTTTGGACTTTCTACTGCCCCAAGGATATTCACCAAATGCCTTGCTCCTATGGTTGCTTTTTGCAGGATGACAGGGCTTCAAATTGTTCCTTATCTGGACGACCGACCTGCTCATTCAGGCTTCCTCTCCCAAGGTCTTGCTTCAGCTCCTCCAATATACTATTTGTCTCTTACAAAGCCTGGGTTTTACAATACGCTTCCAGAAATCAGTCCTAGTTCCTTCTAAGGATCATGTGTTTCTCAGTTGCAGGCTCCAGACGATTCCTATGCCACCTTCCAAGGCTCTTTCTCTAATCATTCTTTTTCAATCCCTTTTTCCTTCGTTTTTTATTACGGCCAAGGAGTTTGCCAGGCTATAGGGTTTATGGCTTCCACCATTCCTGTGCTTCCTCTAGCCAGACTTCATAGGAGAAAGTTACAGTGGTTACTAAAGTCAATATGGCCCCAACACTGAAATCCACTTGATTTTCTAGTCCCTCTTTCTACATGCCTCAAGGTTGAGCTTCAGTGGTTAATTCATCAGCTGTCTCTCAACCCGGGGCTTCCTTATTACTCCCCTGTCACCTTTCAGGAGCTTTTCCTCAGATGCCTCAGACACGGGGTGGGGAGCCTCTTTTGGTTCTCTCAAGGTCCAGAGTATCTGGCCTCCTCATCAGGGGTCACACCACATTAACATCAAGGAGATGAGAACTCTCCTTTTCACCCTTCAGGCCTTTTATTCTCTCTTTCTTCCAGGGTCTCTCAAAATCTTTACAGACAATGCCTCAATCATGTGATATCTCAACAAGCAAGGGGGACATGGTCCTATCTTCTTTGTACGCTGGCTCTTCAAGTTTGGGATCTAGCTGTCCAGTATCAAGTGACACTTCAGGCTGTCTACATTCCTTCAGAGCAAAATACAGTGGCAGACCCTTTGAGTAGGTCTCAAATGGATGTTTCACAGAGTTGTGTTTCTGGGCACTGTCCATCAGTGGGGGTACTCCTCATGCAGATCTTTTTCCCTCCCCTTTGAACAGACAGCTTCCTCTTTTTTGTACCAGAGTCCCAAGTCCTCTGGCTTGGAATGTGATGTTTCTCTACACATGCTCTCCCCTTCCTCTGATTCCAAGGAACCTGCTCAAGATAGAGCACCACATCCTCAAAATCTTGTTGGTGACTCCCTTTTGATACATTCTTATACAGATTCTCTAGTAAAACACAGTAGTATAATGTACTTCAAAAGTATTTGTCCCATCCATCCGAAATCTAAGTTACCATATAACTGTATCTATGCACTTTACCTGTAAGGCAGAGTACTAGAGGCTTAAGGTGAGCAGCTTGGAGCCTGTTTGAGCCAGAATTTAGGTTGCTATGGCACTATTTTCTTTTATTTATAGTTCAGAGCCAGGATGTAGGGTAAAAGTAAAACTTAGTACACCAAAATCCATTTGCGAATTGCTAGAAATGCACAATTTCTATATAATAACAAGGAATGCAATACACTGGACCCTGCCCTTTTTCACTCAGAGGGTCAACCCAAATACTTGCTTTAGGTTTCTCATGGCTGTATCACCACAGCAGGAAGAACATACAATCTTGAACAAAAAATACTTATTTTTTGCTGCAACACAAAACAGCAGTAGTCATTTAGCACTGAAATAAAGAAGCAGTAATCAAAAGCCACTTCAAATATATATTAAAAAAAAAAAATAAAGTCCTTCAGAAGACTTGCACTAGAGGACTCCTGTCAATGTGCCAGTGAAGTTATGCCAGGGTGTGTGTGCCAAGGCGAGTGATAGGAAAGGGGATATAAAATCACTATCAGATTGTTTTCAGTTAAATGATACTTAGAAGTGGACATGTTTATGACTGAAAATAAGACCAGTTCTCAAAATTTTATTTTCTGAGATTTTGCTAAAAAGAAGGGCCCAGCAAAACTACCTGTTCCAGGGGAAATCTAAAAGTTTGATCCTCGTCAAGTCTATTGCTGAGTCATGTTGAATGCACAATAAGATGACAAATCATTACAGTGTTCATCCTCCCAGATGTTAGATGGTCCTGTGTAGGGAAATTAATGTAAACAATTATTAGGAAAATATTTGAATGTAGTTTATTGCAGATTAAATGAAGCAGTCTTGTTTTACAACTCAGAATTAATAATTGTGAAGGTGCTTGCCAAATGTGTGGCTAAAACTGAAATAACCCATGATATAGTACTCAACACAAACTCCAGATGATCCACTTGGGATTTTAGCATTCAGATACAATTCTGCACTGTTGAAAGCAGGATATCCCCCCACAGACTAACACACACACACACACACACACACACACACACACACACACACACACACACACACACTCATAGTCATGCATGCTCGTGCACACACACATACACACACACACACACACACACACACACACACACACACACACACACACACACACACACAAAGACAGACACAAATGCCTACATGTGGTTTATTCTTGTTACAAAAACTACATGTCTTTGATATGTTTATTGGTCCTTGGAGGTGTACACATTTTTTACACTGAATTTGTCTTCAGAAGCTTCACTTTCATGTCAAAATGAATAAATTTCAAAGCTAATGCCTAAAAAGTAATGCTAGGTACACAGGCCTCAATCCCAGGATAGGTTACTGAGTTACAAAAAAGTATTTAACTGAGCTGGAAACAGTAGAATAATTAAGTACTATATAGATAGTAAAACTGGACGTGTTTTCATCACTGACTGGCTACTTCTATTTCTGGGGGTCACCATCCCTGCAGTAAGTAAGAAAGAAAAAAATAAGATTTTCAGCATGAATGGAACCAAGACTGTTTCCTTGTTTATTGTGTTTCTAATTACATTGGCACTTTTGGTATCTGGATTCCTCGTCCACAGAATTCTGTACGGCTGATTGCCAGACATATGGAATCAATCATGTTCTTCATACTTATGTTGTTGTTTTTTTTTTTTTTTTTTTGCTTTTTTTTGTTTTTGGGAATGTAGACAATCTGATACATAGCTCTTGAGGCATAGAATCTAAGCACACTTAGCGTATCATGATGATTAGTAGAAAAAAGCACGAGTGTGGGAGAGTGGTATAGCGAGAGAGAGAGAGAGAGAGAGAGAGAGAGAGGCAGACAGAGAGAAAGAGAGAGAGAGAGATTTAGTCACCACCCCCTTTTTACTAGCCTGAAAGGAAAAGCAACTTTTAATGTAACATCAGCTGCAGGGATAGAGCGCCTTCTGGACTTAGTACTGTCTTTTGTGATGTGACAGGAAAAGCTGAACAAACTGCAAATGGGAAAGGAATGCAGAAGGAAGCCTTACCATCTACAATAAAACAATCAAAAGGAGAACATCATTTGTGTTCTTGGAGCTGTTGGAAAAGTATTTCTTTGATACAAAATGCAACCTTTGATATACTTTTATTTGGGGCTTCCACTAGTTTGCTGTTGGCCCAATTTACAGCATTTCACATTCTACAAAGGCTTTAACTTCAGCCTTCCCAGGATTCTACAGCTCCCAAGTACCAGACAACAGCAGCTGGAAGCTAGCACAGAAAACAAAATAGAGAAACTGGGACAGCTATTCAAACAGAATGTGAGGAAACTGAGAGAGAAAAGCAACAGCCTGGACCTAGTTTTCCTGGTGGATGAATCTTCCAGTGTTGGGAACACAAACTTCCTGAGTGAGCTGAGATTTGTGAAAAAATTGCTCTCTGATTTTCCTGTGGTTCCCAGTGCCACAAGGGTGGCAATTGTCACATTTTCTTCAAAAAATCATGTGGTACCCAGAGTGGACTACATCTCAGCATCTCAGGCCAACCATCATAAGTGTTCCTTGCTAAACCAAGAGATCCCTAGTATAACCTATCGGGGAGGAGGGACCTATACCAAAGGAGCTTTTCAACAAGCAGTGGTAAGAAATCAGTGATGTTTTGTCATGCTTTCATTATGACAAGCAACATATAAAATGATGTAAAGGCATTACTAGAGACATGTTTTAATGTCTGTCAAATTATTTGACAGAGTTGTTTATCAATCAAGAGCATGGCACAGTGAGTATCACTTTTTATAATGCTTGAGCCAACCCTAAATTTAAATGTAATGATGTACTGTTTGATTCTGTCTATGTTTGTTTTGTTGCATGTAATTTTATCTTAGCTGAATTACAGCTTTTTATGTCCAAAGTTTAATTTAAAAAATAGCTAGAAAATACATATACTGTCTAAGTCACACAAAGCTGGTGCAAAGGATATGATGTATCATAGGATCTCATGTGCTGTCTAGATCAAAAGAAAAGTTGGTCAAAGAATGTAACATCTCATAAGATTTCATATTCCTGAATTTCATATTTACACTGTAGTAAAACTGGAGACACTGACAACATGTGGGTCATGGCAATAATTTTGTAACTGATTAGCATTATTGTTGGTTGTAGCATTGCAAAAAATGCTTTGCAGCAACACCTTAGCATGGTTCTGTAAAGGAACAAGTTGCAGATGTTACATGATGTCACAAATTCGTACAGGCTACGAGACAGTCTGCACAGATCAGGTAGTTCATGTGTGTGTTTGGGTGGGGATGCGAGTGTGTGCGTGTTTTGATGAGCAAGTCTTGCGTACTGTTTTTGTTAAGCTGGAATATTTATCACAGTAAAATTAACCATTGTCACTATCCAACAGAAGCTGGCAACAGAATATTCCATATTACTGGCAGGAGATTAGTGGTACTTGGGACAGGGACATTTTTCATATGGTGAAACAGCTGCTTTTTCCAAGAGAAAGTGGTAACAAGTGGCACTGTAATGGATTCTGCTACACCATATTCTGTTTGCTGTTTAAATTGCTGTTACATTCCCTAATAATAAACAGGCAAATGGATAAACAGATGGCACTATTATAGTGTTTCTTTGGATGCTAACTGATAGATTCCACTAAACAGTTGTTGTGCACCACCTCTTTTGTATATTGTCTGGTTTGTTGAATGCGTATGAACTTTGTGCCAAGACCACATTTCTACTTTCTAGAGACTATAAGTACAATGCTCACTTATCCAAGGAAACATCAAGGCTTCCAGCTCCACAGCAAGCTGTGATATTTCAAATTTATCAGACAGCTACAGGCCAATGTCTATGACACATCTGATCATTTTAATGGCATGGATATCTGTTAAACTACATCAGCTTGAAAAAAAACATAGCAAAGTTTATTAGAGTTGTATTTCATGATCAGTTTTAAAATAAACACCCTGAATGTTATATTAAAAATAAATGAGGGTAGAAATGTTAATGGAAATTGAAATGTGTTATAAATTCGTATTACTAAAAACAGATACTGCTTAATGTACAAAGCTGCTTAGCACAGTGTATCAGGTGCTTGGAAACTTGAAGGAAAAAATGGTTTTGTATGACAATTAACATTACACTATTGGTGTTCTTGGATATCTGATGGCCAAACAGCATAACTCCCAGGTGCAGTGTGAATTTGCCAAAGGTCTGTTTGCATTCCATCAGTGACTTAATAGCTTTAGTTTGTCTGTGTGTGGTTGTCACTCGTCAGCTGCAGTATGTTAACTTCTGTCAGGCATTGGGGGAGGGAGTTTTGCATAAAAGTAGGTTGCAAGGAAGCCTGAATATATTAGGTGGCTCAAGAAATCTCAAGATAAAATTCAGTTGTCATCATACAACATGAAGAAAGATGCAGAGGAAGTGTGCTTGTAGGATTGACAAATTAAGAGATTATACATGACTGATAACATGTTAACATTTCATTGTGCCATTATGAAAATAAATATTTCTAATTTATACACATGGAAAAATAGGCCAGTTCTCCTGTTTTAGTGTAAATTACAGAACTTTCATGTTAAATGACAGATTCAAACACTTGCCATGTATTGGTATAACTTCTGAAGTCTGTATTCCGTCTGTTTATCTTAATGAACTATAGACATATGTACAGTTATGTTCTGTGGTACTTTTTAAATGATTTTTAAAAAACGCTGCTACAATATTTATTTTTTTCCAAAGTGTTGTTCTATACATATTTATATTTCTGATTAATTTCTTAGTAACGACAGCAGTAGAAGGCCAGTGCATATATCTGATGCAAAAACATTCACATATTACTACAGATTTAGAACTAGCAGTTGTGCAATTAAGCTGGCAACACAACTAACAGAGGTTCCACATGTGAACTCTGCTCCACACATCCATCCAGACTGTGCTACTCACCTCATTTATTTACTTCCATAAACTAAAATAACTTGCTTGAACATTATAATGTAAAAAATGCACCATTCTAAAATCCTTATACAAATAAAACTCATGCATGAAAATATGTATTTAATTAAAATAAAATAAAATTTTAAAATACATTTAGAAAATGAAAGTATTCTGAAGTTAAAGCTGCACATAAAACAACTGCTGAGATGCTTCAAGTGAGTAAGACACTCACTCTGACACTGACCAACGCATATGCCACACTAATAAGCCTGTTGTTTGGTACTTAAGGGCATATTTTTCACCATATGCCACACCAGTAAGCCTGTTGTTTGGTAATTAAGGGCATATTTTTCACCATATGCCACACCAGTAAGCCTGTTGTATGGTACTTAAGGGCATACCATTTTTCATCATGCTATTTATAGCAAGCAGTACACTGAGTTCTGTCTCTCTACACTTAAAAATGAATCATTCTAGACACAGCACAGAGGTCTGAACTGCAGACAGGCATACAGATATATTTTTTCACAATCAAATAAGTGGGCCACAAACAGTCGACAGACATGAAAGACAATCCCACCTCTCTTGCAGACAACTTTTCTACAATTATAGTAACAACAATTCTTTAAAATTGTGGATCTTAAAGTAAAGAAATGAAACATTTTGGATGAAGAATATACTTCTGAATTAGAGCAATTTTGGTACGTATGCTATGATTATAAAGATGTACAGTTCTACACGTGATTCACGTGGGCATAATATTGCTTTGATACAGTTATTTCACTCAGTACAACAGTTTCATTAGCAAAGGTTCAATGTCAATAAGTCATGTAAATAAATAGCCCATCACAGGCCACTTTAAATGTGTGTGTGTGCGTGTGTGTGTGTGTGTGTGTGTGTGTGTGTGTGTGTGTGTGTGTGTGTGTGTGTGTGTAATACAATATATGAGTATGCCCTTAAGTACCAAACAACATGCTTAGTGGTGTGGCATATTGGTTGGTCAGTATGAGAGTGTCTTACTTGAAGCATCTCAGTAGTTGTTTTATGCTGCAGGTTTGACATCAGAATACTGTAAATTTTCAAATTTAGTTTTGCCTTTAATTAAGCAAAAGACAAGAGAAAATAAATGCACACAGCTGATAATTGAAATCAGTTCTGCTATATAATGCTTTGTTTATCAATTAAATGAGTCATACTAAAGCTGTACTTAGTATCTAAATGGTTAATACGTTTGTTTCTAAGGCTTAGCTTATGCACAATTACTGTAATGTCTATTTCCTAGAAGGTTACACAGTGCTATGATAATTCAATATATTCTACTACTATCAACATATACTATGATTAGAGGGCAGGTGTAACATAAAAAAGAATGGGCTAAGAAACCAGAGCCACTCATTCATTTCAGAACGTATAGTGTTCACTTATTTGACTGTTTTGAAACATTGCAAAAATGCTTAAACATATTTAATTTACTTATTAATGTAAAGAGAGGGACTGCTTTGTTATGCCTTTCTATAATAGAGACTTTTAGGGGACACTGACAAACCTCTAAAAACTTTCAAAAGGTGTTGTGATAAGCTAAAACAAAATTATTTCCTAGTGATATGCACCTATTTCTATGCAAATGATTGGAATACATGAGATAGTCTTGGCTACATTATATATTAAAGTCTGAAAGTCATTTCTTATTAGCCAACAAAAATAAGTTGCTTTATATAATAAATACTCAGTGGCGACATCCACCCTAACCCAGGCCCCTCCACTACTATACCCACTGCTACAAACCTACATGGACCTAATATCCCCTGCAAGCAAAAACCCTCTGACCACTTAATACTCAATATAAACATCCACAGCATCATGAATAAAACTGAAGAGCTACATGCCTCTATATCCTTCTATAACCCTGACATTGTACTCCTAACCGAGACCTGGCTCAAGCCCCACATCAAAGATACCACCACAGCTCCTTCTGGCTACAACATCCTTAGATGTGATTAAATAGCTAAAAGAGGCAGGGGCATTGCCCTACTTTACAGGCACAACCTTACTCTCCAACAAATATGTAAAGATATCCCCACTTTCGGCTATACAGAAACCCTGTTAGCAAATATAAAATTAAACCAGCACAAACAAGTCAACATTATAGATGTCTACTTACCACTAGGCGACAATATTGCCACTCTAGAGTACATTTTACATTGGACTTCTGCCACCCTCCCTCAGGAGACACTTATCCTGGGGGACTTCCACATTGATTGGGCCTCTATCATGGCATCTACCCCGAAGTACCACTTAAACCTATTTAACTCCAAACCCTCACCCGTATAGACAAATCCACCAAAAAGGAATCCATATTAGACTGGATCCTAACCAACAAGCCTTCATCTGCCAACATATCTGGTACGTTACCCGACTCCCTCAGTGATCACCTACCCACGTTCATACTAAGACAGCACACAAAACCCATAAAACCCCCCATCCTACTTTCTATCCGTAGTTCCAAAAATTTCCTACCAGACCAATTCATCAACACCTTAAAAAAAATAAATCAGTCATCTCTTAAAACTCTACCATTAGATGAAGCCTTGGAGTACTTTAATACTACCTTCTTAGGTATGCTTAATCTTATGGCCCCACAACGTATAAGTCATACTAAAACCAACCCAGCCCCCTGGATCTCAAAGGATACACAATCCCTACTCAAACAATGAGACATAGCTTGGGCAACCTGGCATACCAACAAAACAAGTACAAACTGACAATACTTCCTAGAGCTCAAAAACAAAGCAAAAAAAAATATGTAATGACAAAAAAAGTTATTATATCCAGCTACAAAAAACTCACTACAACAATCCACAAAAATTCTGGTCTGCAGTCAATCACATTCTCCAACCAGGCAAAATCAACTCCTCAAACCCTAACACTGAAGCTGATAACAATGATATTGCCACCCAGTTTAATGACTATTTCACCTCCTCCATCCAAAAGTTATTCAACA
>NC_056728.1:720034317-720326817 GCF_019279795.1 Protopterus annectens
ATTGAATTAACAGGTTTTGCATTAGCATGAATTTTCTGAAGGGTATGAAGTCTGAAACTAAAATCTCTTTCATTATTTTCTAACTTCAGTCTTTAATGATTTACCACTAATTTGCCAGGAAAACCACAATTTTATGAAAAACATACCATAAATATGAGGCAAAAATCTGGACATTCTGTGGAAATATGCACAGTTGAGAGGTATGGTAAGCAGGAGCTTGGGAGGTGAAACATTTACAAGCATGGGCCCGGGAGATAAACTATTCACAGGCTGCCTGCGTCCATTAGAGATATAGGTGCCAAACTATTGATGAAGTTCCTGTTCCCCATCCAGTTGTCCGAGTTACACTTGAATTGAGTTAGGGGAGGAATTCTGTTTCACATGAGTGGGAAGCCCTTTTCAGAGTAGAGGTAGTATCTGGGATACATACCTGTCTCTCCAGCAGGTCCTATTTATATCAAAGGCAAGATTTAAGTCTTTAAAACAGGCAATTCCGGTGCCATTTCTTTTGTGGATATGCAGGAGACCCATCAGGATGGAGTATGGCAATGCCTTGTATGCCAGGCATATATCTCCCATCAGTGGCCTGTAGGAGACAGAATGCAGGGATAGGGCCTTGAGGCAGTCTGCACAGGACATGTTACTGATACCCTGTATTCCTTTAGTAAGAAACTTCTGTGGTCATTAAAATTGTTGGATATACCTGGTTAGGTACATACCAAAGAGGGAATTGTACTCAATAATAGGTCTATTGAAAGCTGAATGTAGTGGAACAATGACTTCCTTGGACCTAGATGCTATACCTTTGTTTATAAGTTGTGCAACATAGAATGATTTCCTCACTACTGTAGACACATGACAGTCAAAGGTTAGATTACTGTCTGTGTAAGTCCGAGCCCCTGGCTACTGGGCCAACTCCTTGGTGTTTCATCAATATGATAGCTACCAGGGTTGGATGACTACCCAAAGGATAATAGTATGCATTTATTGGCATTTAGTTTTAGTCCATGGCTGTGGCACTAGTTGTTTGTCTGTGTCAACCCTTCCTGGAGAACATTTGTATCAGTGGGCAATTCAATGACAGCTCCTAATTTGCAATAATCTGCAAATTTAGTCAGCCAGAGGCCATCAACAATGGTCTTGACATTGGTGACATAAATGCCAAAAAGGAGCGACCCAGGACCAGTCTCTGAAGGACTCTGCCTGTGATTGACCTCTTTGTAGAGATGGACTCCCCAGTTCTAACTTCCTGGGTCCTGTCTGTGAGCCAGCTGGCTATCCGCCAGATGAGATAAAGGTTTGTAACTAACCCCTTAAGTTTGGCAACAATGTCTGAGTAGTGGATTGTGTCATATGTCTTGGCCAGGTAAAAGTATGCAGTGTGAACCATTTTGCCCTCATCTGTTGATTTGGTGACTTCCTCAAAGAAGCCCCACTATGTTGAATAGGCATGACCTGCCCTTGATGAAACCAAACTGGGTTGGGTCCAATGTCTGAAGGTTTCCTGTATCAGTATTGATAATTTTCATGATAATTCTTTGCATGGCTTTGCATATGAGACTAGTGAGAATTATGGGTCTGTAGTTTCCAGGGTCAGTATATGGCCCTTCTTTATGCAGAGGCATGAATGTTGCTGTTCTCCATTCATGAGGCACAAAGGCTGTTTGTAGGCTACAGTTAAATAGCAATTCCAAATGGCCTGACAGATCATGTTTCATGCCATTTAGAAGGCATCCTGGGATATTGTCTGGGCCCATTGATGCAGTGTTCTTGGCCTTATATAGAGCATTAAGGACCTGTACCCTAGTGATAGCAGGGGAGTTATATTTGATGGTATTTCCTGAGGGAAGGCTGGCAGGGGACAGAGGGGTAAAGTTGGAGTTGAATTTGTCGGCCAATAGGTTTGATATATCTTCTGGCTCACTGTAGGTGACTCCATTTACAGTGAGCTCTGCACACAATTGTATATTGTGTCTGAGGTTGCAGACATAGCTAAGGAATGCCTTGTAGTTGTCCTTGTCCTGGGAGGCCAATTTTACCTCAGATTTGGCCTTGGTAGGCTTTATTTGTCCTCTGAGTTGTTTGCTTAGATTGAAGAGAGTGCTTTTATACTGCTGGATACTACACCTCGTAACGTTTGCCATAATTTTCCTCCTTCTTTTATACAGCCTTTTGATGTTCTCATTCCACCAAGGTGGCTTTTGTTTTTGAGTTAGTTCTGTACTTCTTCCTGGTGGGTATAGCTGCTTCTATGCAGCTAGTAATGTGTTTGTATAGGGTTTCTGTGAAGAGTTCTGCATAGGCAGCAGTGTTCTCAGGGTTTATAGAGGCTTGAAATTTTGCCAGGTTATCACTTAATAGTAGGAACTTAGCCCTAAAGTAGTTCCTGAATATTCCGGGGTTAGCTGGGTTTCCGGGTTTTATTTTTACTTCAAAGGAAACCATTTTTTGGTTTGACCTTACCAGAGAAGACATTACTCTAGGGGGTGTGCAGCACTCTTCCATATTAGTGACAACCAGATCCAGTATGGATGCACCCCTTGTTTAATTATTGACAATCTGGTCCAAGGAGTTTGTGTTTACAAAAGCCAGGAATCTCTGTGCCTGTACGTTTGGTGTTGTTTATGATTCCCAGTTAATAGTGGGTTAATTAAAGTTGCCCATGAGTAGGGTATTGGGTAGGATGGTGAGTGTTTTCAATAAGTTTAAATAATGGTATGGGTTTCCTGGGTCATACAGGGGGGCCTATAGCTTGCAAGGAAGTGGTATGGGGTTTTGCCTGTGGTGATTTGAACATGGAGAAGTGTAAGTGCATTGTCCTGTTTGACCAGCCTTAAGGTATATATATTTTTTCTGTTCTACAAAATGGCCTAACAGAAACAGATGCTTGGTACCAGATCCATGGGCTGACGCTCAATGCCAAGAAATGTATAGTTATCCCCTTTGGGAAAAAACATGTACCCATGAATTACCACATAAGTGGCAGTACACTAAACACCGAAAGTGTGATAAGGGACGTAGGGACACAGGTGGACAGTGGTCTTACCTTCGATAACCACATCACCACAACAGTCAGGAAATCCTTCTATGTGGCACACCTCATCACTAAGGGCTTTTCATCCAGAAAAAAGGAGGTCATTGTCCCACTGTACTCATCCTTCATTAGACCCATTATACAGTACAATGCCCCATTTGGTATGTTCCTCACAAGACATCTGCAATAACTGGAAAGGACACAGAAATACCTCACTAAAAGAATCACAAGCCTAAAGCAGATGCCCTATGCTGACCATGCAAAAAAACTCCAGCTATACTCTGTCGCATATCGCTTACTCAGAGGCGATCTCTGCTTAATATACAATGCCATGTCACATCCAGAGCTGTTGGACATGCTACACTTAAAGAAATCCCAATCCCTCAGAGCCACACTTTCCTCACTTATCTAGAGGAAAATATTTTTTTATTCAGGCATGTCCAAGGGTCAGCCCCCAGTGTTCTCTCCTATCTATCTGATGAATCTGGGCATCTTGGGACAATGTAGAAATTGCCTCATGTACACAGACAACCCTCTCCTCCTACCACCCAACACTACAACCTGTGAGAGATGCACTTCTCTAGCCAAACTGGAGGTAAAGCTCTCTCCAATCAAGACTGAACTTGACAGTCAAGAGGAGAAGGTAAACACTTGCACCACACCACACTCATCACATAGTCTCACTAAATCTACACCACCAAAATCCACACATAGAAATACAAAAACATTTGTGGAGGCTCTCAATAATGATCTGCTCAAGCAACAGAGACCTCCAAAGCAGAAATGCAAGCAACCTCCACCCCCAACACAACTCAAATGACACATAGCCCGCAGACTCGGTGTGCCACTCAACCACAGCCAATAAGGCAAATCAACGTACCCAACACACTAGTCATAGGCGGCTCTATTGTCAGGCACACTGATGTCCCACTCACCAGGCTAAACAAGGAGAAGGTTACTGTCAGCTGCCTGTCAGTTGCCAGGATCCGCCACATAACCCACGCACTCAGGTCACTCCACAACAAGTACAAATATGACTCTGTCATTGTCCATGTTGGTGTGAATGACCTGAGACGTACCTCCCTGGACTACATGAAAAGAGACATGGAAGAGCTCTCCGATCTTGTAGCCCAGGCAGGTATGACCCTAGCCCTGAGTAGCATTTTGCCATCACCCAGAATGATGCCGCAGTACAAGGACAAAATGATTGACTTCAACAATTGGCTAAGCTTCTGGTGCCATTCTAAAGGGATCCAGTATCTGTCTGCCTGGGATGACACGGTCGACAGACCACAATGCTTTGCCAGAGATGGCCTGCACCTGTCACCCCTGGGATTCCGGATACTGGCTATGGTTCTTGCCGCCCCTATAGTGCCTTTTTTAGGCAAGGTTCAAATGACAAATTCACCACCATAACAGGAACAGGCAAGCAAAAGCTGAGGGTGATGCTACTCAATGCTAGAAGTCTAAATCTCAAAATGCACTCACTCGAGGCACTCCTTAAAATAGAAAACATCGATATCAGTGCAATGACTGAGACCTGGTTCAAGGCTCCAGAGAGCACCCCTGCACTGCCAGGCTATAACTCATACCACACTTTTCAGCCATGTAACCTGGACCGGAACACCAAAGGTGGAGGTGTGTCCATATTCATTGAGGATATCCACACCTCCAGGCTAGTTGCTCAGCATAATGCAGCCGAGGTTATCCAAGTGCAACTAACACTGGGCAAAACTGCAATCCAAATTGTAGCTTGTTACAGATCACTCACCATGTCCCAGGATTCCCACTCCTCTTTTCTATATGTACTAGAAAATATTAAGGTTCAGCCAAACACCTTAATAATGGGTGATTTAAACTACCCCACCATTAACTGGGAAAACTACTCATGTGCCAATTCCTTTGCTCAACGCTTTCTGGAATTCGTAAACTCCAATGCCCTGGATCAACTTATCCACACCCCCACCAGGGACAACAATATCCTAGATCTAGTCATTACCAATAGGAGTGACCGGTGTTCCACACCTGAAGTCAATGCCTCATTGGTCCGATCAGGCCATAAGTTAATTACCCTAGATATCCATATCTTGCCTCCATCCACCATTAAGGAAACCATAATAAAAAATTTCTCCAAAGCCAACTTCATGCTTATTAAGACAGAAGTGGTGAACTTCATGACACCCATGCAGATGGACAATACAGTTATGACTACTGAATCCTATAAAATTGCACTTTATAAGCACTTACATGAGTGCATGGATTGTGCTATCCCAAACAGAATCAAGACACTATCCTCCAAAAAAAGGAAGCCTATCTGGTGGTCCCTTGCCATAAACAAACTGTACAACAGAAGGAAGAAACTCTTGCAAAAGAGAGTAAAATCCCACGAGTGGAGGAGCTCCCTGGTCAGCCTCAGTAAGAAGCTGTGATCCCTGATAAAATCCTCTAAAGCTAGTTACGAAAACAAAATCGCCACTGATTCTAAAGACAGCCACAAAGCATTCTATAGCTATGTCAAGAATCTGAATGGCAACACTCAGATCTGCTGTGAGTTACAGCACAATGGCACTAAATATACAGACACAACTGATATTGTCAACATCCTGGCAGATAGGTTCAGTGCTAACTTTACCCCTCTCTCACCTCGTAAAGAGCCCATCTCTATACTAGAAGAATGCAAAGTTCCTGTAATCACAGCTGCACAGGTAAAAACCACACTCTGCAAAGCCAAAAACACAGCATACATGGGACCAGACAGCATCCCAGGCTGCATTCTACATGAACTACAGAACGAACTGGCACTCCACCTAAGTACCATGTTCAATCATAGCCTCACCTCAGGCTTTGTGCCTGCTGAATGGTGCACAGCAACGGTTATCCCACTCCACAAGGGGGGAGCCACCACGGACTCCGGGAACTACTGCCCCATTAGCCTGACGAGCCTGGTCTGCAAGGCCATGGAACGTATCATCATGGAACTTATAAACAAAGACATTGGTAATCTCCAAACTCTGGATCCCACCCAGTTTGGGTTTGTAAAAGGCAGATCATGTCTCCTAAACCTGATAGACTTCTTTGAAGCAGTCACCAAAGCCATAGACAAGGGTAAGGTGGTTCACACAGCCTATCTAGATCTTGCCATGGCTTTTGACACCATCCCCCACTCTGGAATTATAGATAAACTCATTAAACTAGGTATAAATCCCTATGTCACAAGACGGGTTGCCAACTGGCTCACTGACAGAACCCACACTGTGAAAGTAGCAGACTCCAAATCCGACTTCAGACCAGTGACAAGTGGAGTACCACAGGGTTCAGTCCTGGGTCCTCTCCTGTTTGGTATCTACTTCTCTGAAGTACAGGCTAACACAGAAGGTCTTTGGCTAATGAAGTTCGCAGATGACTGCAAACTAGGAGCCATAATTAAAACTCCTAATGATGTGGACATCCTACAAAAGGGCCTCACTGAGACAGATGCCTGGTGTCAAAGCCATGGCCTCAAGCTCAATGCCAAAAAGTGCATTGTCATCCCCTTTGGTAAAAACTCTGTACCCATGAACTACAACATAGGTGGTAGTATACTTAACACCGAAAGTGTGATGAGACCTTGGGACACAGGTGGACAGTAGTCTCTCCTTTGATAATCACATTGCCACAGTAGTCAGGAAATCCTTCTACATGGCACACCTCATCACAAAAGGTTTCTCATCCAGAATAAAAGAGGTCATTGTTCCCCTCTACTCACCACTCATTAGACCCATTATAGAGTACAATGCCTCTTTTGGTATGTACCTCACAAGACATCTCCAACAACTGGAAAGGCTGCAGAAATACCTCACAAAGAGGATTACCGGCCTCAAACAGATGCCCTACGCTGACCGTCTCAAAAAACTCCAGCTTTACACCGTCGCATATCGCCTACTCAGAGGTGATCTCTGCCTAACATACAAAGCTATGTCAAACCCAGAGCTGTTGGACATGCTCCACTTAAAGAAATCCCAATCCCTCCAAGCTACACGCTCTAGGGACCTAAACCTTGTCACCACAATATATAGAACATGCCGGCGGGATAGATCCCTGTCCCAGAGGCTTCCCATACTCTGGAATAAACTACCTATCTATATCAAACAAAGCTCCTCATTAGCACTCTTCAAGAAAAATCTTGATGATTGGATGGGAAGTAGGAAATTCACCCTGGGGATCACCTCTGTGGCTTTGCTTGACAGTGGCACAGGAAAATAATTTTCTTAGGTGGCAAAGGCCAGGGTACCTTTTTGGCTGGGCTTGTATAGGCCCCAGGGCCGATAGCCTAGTACCTACCTATGAACCTATGAACATGATGGAGGGATAGGTTCCTGACCCAGAGACTCCCCATACTCTGGAATAGACTGCCCAAACATGTGCAGCTGACACCTCTTTGGCCCTCTTCAAAAGGAATCTTGACGATTGGATGGGAGATAAGAAAAGTCATCCCGGGGATCACGTCAGTCGCACTGCTAGACAGGGGACCAATGAAGTAAATATTCTGGGAAGAAATAGCCAGGGAATTGTTATGGCTAGGCTTGTATAGCCCCTAGGGCCGATAGCCTAGTACCAACCTATGAACCTATGTAACTCAAGACACCTCCACCTTTAGTCTCTGTATGTGTAGTATCTAGTCTGAACAAGAGAACATGATCAAAGATCTAAGGAGAGAGAGTTCAAAAACTGGATGTAAGGTAAACGTTTGTCAAACAATGTGAACTCATTCTCAGTCTTTTGGAATCTAGACTTTAGTTTAAACCTGATTTATAGGTAGACTTTAACATTGGAGTAAGTCACTTACACTGAGAGCAAGTCTTTTGGAATCTGGTCCATTGTTACAGATAATTTATACTGGAAACCACCCCAACCCCCCAACCCATTTTAAACACAACTGCAATTCTAAATATCTAGGTGACTACTCCATGATATTTCTAAGGGTGAACAACAATTATTTCTATGGGCTTGCTAAAGGTAAATGATGAATGCCATCACAAACACGACTAAGTTATACTGGTGAGGACTTAAGTGCCCAGAAGTCTCATACACACAGTATACCAATATGTATATATATACATATACACATATAGAAAGCTATAGACCGGAATCCCGAGACCAGATATCCGAAAGACCAGAAGACCAGAAGAGCGAAATTTAAAATACCGAACACTACACTACACTACACAACACATATCCTTACACACATCTTCACCCAAAACACAAATACACAGACCTACACTACATACAAGCAGGGGGGCAAGCTCCCGTGCACCCACCACTCCCCTACTTAAATATTCTAACTCCAAGGTCGCACTATACAGACAAACACATGAAAACACCACCACACACCTATATTCCTTGCACACACATCACAGTCACAACACACACTAAAGCCCGTAACTAACACAACCAAATATAGAAACTTACCTAACCTCCTGACATCTCCATACTTTATGATTTTGAAATTTGCACTTCTGATCTTTCGAGTATCTGGTCTTCAGTATTGTAAGTATATATATATTTGTTTGGGACGTGATGTGGACTATTACTTGACCGACAACCATGGTGTTAAAGAGGTTTCCTAACAATGAGAATCAGAAGAGTGACAGAACTGTGGCTATAAAGTACAGATGTGTTTGAGTTTGGTAGTGTCTGCATTACTGTCACTCCAGTGAGATACTGTGCACCTCTGAAAATGGTATAGAAGTATAACAACATTTTTCAGTTGCTCTTACCACAGGATTATGGGATGTATGCAGTATTTATGTTTATTTTTCTTAGTTATATGCATGTGTTTAAGTACGTGTATGTGTGTTTGTATCTGCCATAATTATTGTTGGTGGGTCATCTGTCTCGCACTGAGAGGCATCTAAAAGGCCTGCTTAGTATTACCGTCTGTTCATTGGGGGAATAACATTTAGGTAATGGCAACTGGTTGGTATTTGCCTACAGAGTAATCTCTGTTTCCAGCTACTGTTTAGCTGGCAATCCTTTCTGGGTGGTTCTTTTCATTTCTGCTTGAATCGTCATGGGCAGTGTAGAGACTGGGATTATTTCTCAGTTTCAGGGGGGCAGGAAGATCTTTGTTTCTGTTCCCTACTTATTTCCATTCATCTTTGTTATTATTGAGGTAATCAGTTTTATTGTTAATTCAATATATACATTTTTTACTTGATGCTATGTAGCTGGAGAGGGGTCCTTTCACTTTCTAATGACTTCACCAGTCACTGACCGATCCAGACACTTTGTCAGAAGCAAAGCTGAAAATCTGTGTTGAAAAGGCAACCCCATCTCTTGTAAACATGCACATCATTGCAATGCATTTAAAAGACAAGGCTCAGTGTCTGTTAAAGGACTACTTCTTTTGGCAAGGAAATTTGACATTGTAAAAGATCATTATTGTTTGAGATCTAGTGCTAGTACAGTAGGTAACCTCATAAGATCCAGAAAAAGTGTCCAACTTCCTCTGCGGACTCGCCTCACACCTGAGATCTTTTTTGAGCTATACTAAACAAGTGCAGCAAAAGTATTAGAATATAGAATCTGGTTGCTGAAGTTCTTTTCCAAGAAACCTACTTCCATATACAGTTTACCATGAGTGCTCACCTAAATAACGCTTACTAGTTGTATTCTCTGTGTAAATTTGGAAAATGGACAGGCTTTCTTAGGTTACTCATTGTGTATTTTTGCACCTTTGCGAATCTACAGACATCAAGAGGCTGTCTTCATTTTCTATTAAATTATATACTGCCTATCTTCTCTGCTTGGGGAATTTCACAAGTAGACAGGCTTTCTTCATTCTGTGTTAGCTTACTTACTGCATTTATGCTGGAGCCATGGTGCTTTGCACAGCATTTTATTTGTGTATCTCACACTTAAGGCAACACTCTCTGTTTTTTCTGCAGGGTTATTAATGTAGTATTTGTAGGAATTAATGGTGTTGTTTCTGCAGGGGTATTAACTGTTGTTACTGCAGGGATATTAATGTGGCATTCATAGGATTCAGTGTTTTAATAAACAATTTTCATTTTGTGGAAACTTTTTTTTTCCTCTTTCATTTCCTTCCCTTGCACTCTTACCAGACCACTGTACTGCCTTACATAAACCAGAATTTATTGTTTCTCTCAGTCATAACACTGATAACAAAGGCTATCAGTCTGACATTAATGCTTTAATGCTTTTCAAGATCTCATCTTAAAGGAAACACTTTTTGTGTTATCATCCACCCAATTTCTTTAATGAAATGTCATTGTAGTGTTAAGTTGTGACAAGTGGTGGAACTTCTATTTGATCATGATCTGCTTCCTAGTGACTATCATAGAGGTCTTATTATATTAGGTCTTATTTGGGACTTAAATCCAAGACCTACAACACGGCATGCTGTTGTCACTGCTGCTGGACCAGAGGTGTTGAGTTTTCCCTTTTGGAACCTTATCCTTCAGGTAGGATACCCCCAGCACAGTAATCAAAGTCAAATTACTAAGACACACATGCACGCACGCACGCACATACACATACACATACACACACACACACACACACACACACACACACACACACACACACACACACACACACACACACACACTTTCACCAAATACTGAAAAAAACATCTTCTCAGATATGCTTACATATGTGTAGCCAATGGTAAACTTGTATTATTTTATAGTGCATGAAGCATGGTGATTACACTCTGATTTTCATGGGTTCATAAGTAAGTACTAGGCTATCTGCTCTAGGGCATCTATAATCCTAGCCAGAATGTGTTGGCTTTCGCCGTCCCTTTAGATTAGTTCCCTGTGCCTCGGTCCAGCAGAGCCATTAGTTCCCTGTGCCTCTGTCCAGCAGAGCCACTGCAGTGATCCCCGGGGTGAATTTTCTGTTTCCCATCCACACGTCAAGGTTTCTCTTGAAGAGTGTTAGTGAGGGGCTCTGCCTAATGTAGATTGGAATCCTGTTCCAAAGCATGGGGAGTCTCTGGGACAGGAATCTATCCCTCCAGCACGTCCTATTTATCGTTGTGGTGAGGTTTAGATCCCTAGAGCGTGTGGTTCTTGGGGATTTGTTTTTTTTTTTTTTTTTTTAGGTGGAGCATGTCCAGCAGTTCTGGGTTGCACATGGCCTTGTATGTCAGGCAGAGATCACCTCTCAGTAAGCGGTATGCAACCGAGTACCGCTGGAGTTTCTTCAGTTGGGCTGCATAGGGCATATGTTTGAGGGTAGTAATCCTCTTGTGGTCTTTCCAGCTGTTGCAGGGCCTTGTAAGGTACATCCCAAATAGGGCGTTGTACTCTGTGATGGGTCTGATGAGTGATGAGAAGAGGGGCACAATAACCTATTTTGTTCTAGACGCAAACCCTTTTGTGATTAGGTGGGCCACATAGAAGGATTTTGTAACCACCTTGGCAATATAATTATCAAAGGAGAGATTACTATCTACTTGGGTCCCCAGATCCCTTATTACATTTTCTGTATTTAGAGGACTACCATGTATGTGGTAGTTTATGGGTACTTTGTTTTTCCCAAAGGGGATGACTATGCACTTTTTGGCATTTAGCTTGAGATCATGATTTTGACACCAGGTATTCGTGTCAGTGAAACCCTTCTGGAGGATGTCTGTATCAGCTGGAGAGTCATTTATGGCCCCCAGTTTGCAGTCATCTGTGAACTTGGTCAGCCATAATCCTCCTGTGCTTGCCTCTATCTCTGAGAAGCATATACCGAACAGGAGGAGTCCCAGGGCTGAGCCCTGGGGGGCGCCACTTGTAATTGGTTTAGAGTTGGGCCTAGAGCCTGAAACTCTCACTGTGTGGGTTCTATCCATGAGCAAATTGGCAACCCATCTTGTGGCATAAGGGTTTATGTTCAGGCTGGTGAGCTTGTCTATAAGACTAGATTGGGGAATGGTGGTGAAAGCATTTGCGAGGTCTAGGAAGGCTGTGTGGACCTCCTTTCACTCATCTAAACCCTTGGTAACTGTCTCAAAGAAGTTCACCAGGTTTAGGAGGCATGATCTGCCCTTAACAAAGCCAAACTGGGGAGGTTCCAATGTTTGAAGGTTCCCAATGTCTCTGTTAATGAATTCCATGATGATGCACTCCATAGCCTTGCAGAACAGGCTAGTCAGGCTTATAGGGCGTTAGTTCCCGGGGTCTGTTTTGGCTCCACCTTTGTGGAGCGGGATAACTGTTGCTGTGCACCACTCTATGGGTACGTAACCTGTAGAGAGGCTGAGTTTGAACAGTGTGTTTAGGTAAAGGGTTAGTTCATTTTGGAGCTCATGTAAGACACAGCCTGGGACACCATCTAATCCCATTGAAGCTGTATTTTTGTCTTTGGATAGGGCTGTTTTAACCTGTGTGTCAGTGATTGATGGGGCACTATATTCTTCTGATATGGTTATGGGCCCTTTAGGGGGTGAGGGGGGGGGTGAAGTTTGCACTAAACCTGTCAGCCAGAATGTTGGCAATATGAGTTGGTTCAGTGTATTTTGTGCCTTTGTGCATTAACTCAGAGCAAATCTGAGAGTTTCCACTTAGGTTCTTGACATAGCTAAAGAACGCTTTGTGGTTTTCTTTGGAATCCATGGCAATTTTTCTTTTGAAGCTAGTCTTGGATGATTTTATGAGGGATCGTAGTTTCTTGCTGATACTAATTAGGGATGTCTTTCCTTCTTGGGATTTTACTCTTTTCTGTACTAGTTTCCTCTTTCTATTGTATAGCTTGTTCATGGCAGGGGTCCACCTGACTGGTTTCCTTTTCTTGGAGGAGTGAGTCATGATTTTGCTTGTGATAGCATGATCCATGCATTATTGCAAGTGCTCATAGAATGCTTTTGTAAGGGATTCAGCAGCTTGGACAGCATTGTCCTTTAGCATGGGGGCTGTAAACCTTTCCCCCTCAGTCTTAAGTAATGTGAAGTTTGCTTTTGAAAAGCTTTTCACAGTGGTTTCCTTGATTGGGGGTGGGGGCGGAATCTTGATATCCAGAGTGATTAGTCTATGGTCTGATCTAACCAGCGAGGGTTTCACCTCCGGTGTAGAATGCCGGTTGCCCATGTTGGTGATGACCACGTCCAATATGTTGTCACCTCTGGTGGGAGTGTTCACCAGTTGATCCAGGGTGTTAGAGTTTATACATTCTAGGAAGCATTGGGCAAGGGAGTTAGTACTTGAGTATTTCTCCCAGTTAATGTTTGGGTAATTGAAATCACCCAATATTAGGGCATTTGGTAGGACCTTCATATTTTCCAGCATCTCCAGAAATGCAGAATGGGGGTCCTGGGTCATGGTGGATGATCTGTAGCAAGCTACAATTTGAATTGCAGATTTGCCTATTGTTTGTTGCACATGGATCATCTCGGAGGCATTGTGCTATGCCACTAACCTGGAGGTGTGGGTATCCTTGATGAATATGGATACACCCTCACCTTTTGTGTTTCGGTCCGGGTTCTGTGGCCGAAAAGTATGGTACCAGTTATAGCCAGGTAGTGCTGGGGTGCTCTCTGGAGCTGGGGATTGTGATCTGTAACTACAGTGAATTTCTTTCCATACAGATAAGGCTCAAGTTTCTGCAATGTCTACACTATAGCTAGACATTCCTTTTTTACAGCTGCATAGCATTCCTTCCTGGGTTGGAGCCTACGACTGAGATAAACCACTGGGTGCTCTTCTCCCTCTGAAGAAATCTGGCTAAGTACAGCCCCCAACCCATGGTTCAAAGCATCCACCTGCACAACAAATTCCTAGCTGTTATCTGAACTGGCTAGCACAGTGGGTCCTCTCAAAGCTTCTTTAACCTTCTGGAATGCCTGCTCACATACTGTGGTCCACGCTACCTTATCTGGCCTGCTTTTCCTTGTCAGATCTGTGAGGGGAGTAGCTATGGTGCTATAAGTGCAGACAAACTTTCTGTAGTACCCTTCTGTCCCTAAGAATGCCCTCACCTGCATTTTGGTAACAGGTGCAGGCCATACCTGAATGGCTTCCTCTTTGGCAGGTTCTGGCCTGATCTTACTACTCCCCACTATATGTCCCAGGTAGGAGACCTCTGCCATACCTACCTGACATTTGCTGGACTTAATGGTCAGCCCTTCCCTCTGTAGTCTGCCTAGCACCTCCCTGACATGCTGAAGATGCTGTTGCCAGGAATGGCTGTAGATGGCAATATTATCTAGGTAAGAAAGGACATACCCTCCTGCTCCTGCTAGGATATGATCTACCAGCCTCTGGAAAGTTGCTGGGGTATTTTTCATCCCAAAGGGCATCTTTGTAAACTCATACAAGCCAAAACGAGTCACAAAAGCTGACCTCTCTCTAGCACTGGTAGTCAAGGGCACCTGCCAGTAACTCTTGCTAAGATCAGTAGTGGTAAGATACTTAGCCCCACCCAGCTGCTCTAGGGCTTCATCTCTCCTAGGCATGGGGTATGCATCTGAATCTGTGTGACTATTTAATTTCCTGTAGTCCACACAGAACCTGGTGCTGCCATCTTTGTTTGGCACCAGCACCACTGGGGAGGCCCAGGGGCTGTTGGACTCCTGAATTACCCATAGTTCCATCATTTCCTGTATCTCCTCCCTCAGAGTCTGACTCTCTCAGGCACCCTATAAGAGGCCTGCCTAATAGGCCTTTGGGGTCCTGTATCCACCTGGTGCTGCCCCAGGTGGGTGCACAGTGGTTTCTCAGTGAACGTGTCCCCAAATACGTGTAACACTGCTCAGATTTCTTAAACCTGGGTAGGAGATAGCTGCTGGGTCATTGCTACCCCTTCCACTGAGGTTTCAGTCCAAGCCTCACTGAGAAGATCCGTCAACAGATCTCCCTTACTCTCACAGCAAATACTCGGCACAAGGGCCTCCCTATCATGGTAAGGTTTCATCTTGTTAACATGGTACAAATTTGTGCCCCTGCCTAGCTTTCCACCATGTAGTTAACATCACTGACCTTCCTAACCACCTTGTACATTTCCTGCCAGGCTGCTTGCAGCTTGTGGGAAGCCAAAGAAAATGTGGATCCGGACAGGCAGAATAAACAATTTATTAGACGTAAAGACAAATAAAAACATGCTGGTAAAACGTATGATAAGCGCTTTCATTTGGACCATGCCAAACTTCCTCTGATAAAAAACACATCATTTCCTTTAGTTTAAAAACATTGTCGTACTACAAAAAAAGATCTCATTGGTCCATTCCCTTCCATCAGTTAAGTAACATAACCCTCCCCCTTCACAAGCTAGAGCAGCAAAGAATAATCAACGCGTGCATATGAATGAAAAAATATATATACTATAAATCCATTTAAAAACATTATATGAAACACTTAATAAGAAAAATTTATAAATATAGGTGATAAATATAAACAAGATATAAATAGAATGTATGCCCATAACCATTTTATCTATCTAATGATTTTAATTTTAGGACACTTCCTAGAGATAGTGAACCATTGAGTCCTGGCCAAGAATGTGCATTAAGACGTCTTTGCCATCCGAGTTCCATTTTTTCTAGGATGGCTTGCCAGGTTCCTCCTCTGCTATCACTTTTTAGGTATAGGTCTCCCTTCTTCCCCAACTCATCTGAAGTAGCACACTGTCTATCAGCTAACCAGATCCTCATGTCCTCAGGCAAAGTGCTAGGGGCTTGTTCCTTCACCAAAAGGTCTGCCAGGCCTTCAGAAGTGGTGACCTGACATCCGCTCACCCATCTATGAAAATAAGTGCTCAGTTCAGCAACATATTCACACACACTTTCATCTGTCTTGTGTCTATACTCACAAAACTTTTTCCTATAAGTTTCAGGTTTAGATTAAAATATTCTAGCAAACAATTCTTTACAGCAGTATAATCAAAAAAAAGCATGATCAGATAGTTTAGACAGTACTGCTACAGCTTTACCATGGAGTAAGGGGGTCAGGAACCGTGCCCAGAGCCTTTGGTCAACATCATACTGTTTACATACCCTCTCAAACATATGAATGAAACTATCAAAATTATCTCCCTCTTTAAACTGCAGAAGACATTTACTGACCTTTTGTGCTTCTGGGGTTTGGTTACTCCCTTGCCGATTACCTCCATGAATCTTGTGAAGAGTCTGCATCTCCTTTTCATGTTGCCTCTTCCTCTTCTTCTCCTCAGATTCTACTTCCAAATGCCTGGCCTCCAACTCAAGTCTCTTTAGCTCCAGATGGATTTTTAAGTCGTCTGCACAAAGTTTGAGCTGTCCATTCCCTGAGTGTTGTACATCTCCACGGCCAGTCTGATCATCCTCCTGGTTGCTATTTTCTGATGCAGCTGGGACCAAAGCTGCAATAATGTCTGCTTTAGTCAGGTTTCCATGCACCAGTCCTTTAGCCTGGCACATCTCAGCCAACTGGCTCCTTGTCAGCTTACCATACTCCTGCTGACATGCATGCCTGCTCTCCCTGACTAACTAAGCTAACAAAAGAAATGAAACAATTGTGATCTGAACTTGAACTCTGAATGTTCATTGTGTGTTTGATTTAGAGCACAAAAACACCTTAAGTAATCATTGTACACAAGCTATAGGAATTCAGTGTTCACACCACTGCAAGCCAATTAGTATGTGATGTGGCTAACTCACCACAATCAAACAATTAATATTTGATGTGGATATCCCACCACAGCCAAACAATTAATATGTGACACCCGTGCTTCGGCCCAGTAATCAAGGAGCCTAAATCTTCACCAGTGAGGGGCATCTACATTGGGAGGATAACAAGTACACACACAGTAAAGTACAATTTCCCTTAAGAGCACACAGAGATCAGAGTCAGTCTGGGGCTTGTTTCTCCCTTTCTCTCCAGATCCCCAATAAATCTCCCCACTGGCACAGCTATAGGGTACAGATCTTAGCCTAGTGGTCAAGCCAAAGCCTCCAGCACCCTCTCTGTCCAAACAGTGCATTGTTTCCCTGCCCAAGTAGTTGACACACATATACTTTGAGACAGGGGTTATATACAAACACACATACACTCCTGTCAAAGGCTGGCACAGGTTCTCCAGTTATGCCCCCTGAACTCCAGACTATAGGGTAGAAATCACTGTCACAAGCCATCCATTATTTATCAGCTACTAATAAATGCCCTTACCAAAGGGTGCCCAATTTTACTGTGCAATATTATTATCCAGTTAGTAAGTGTGACAAACATGCAAGTACTCTAAAACTTAAATTATCTCTATACAAAACAGCCACAGTTAAAAGGTTTAAAAATATTTAATAAATAATAAAAACACAAGCCAATACTTATTACTTCAACACAATGACAGAGAGTTCAGAAATCACAGGAAATACTTTAAAACAATATTGTAGGATAGTCTGACATAAATATAGAAAACAGCTAGACTAATCTGGCTATGTTCCTATCTATCTCTAAGATAAATCACTGTTCTAAACACTACTTACATACAGAGCAAGCAAATGCTGGTGAGTGGTTATTCTTACTAGATCCAAGACAAGATACAAAATGCTCAATCTTTCTCTCCCTGAGAAAGTCTTAAATTGATAATACACAGTACTGCTGACTCATCTCAGATTACAACATTTTTATCAATTCTCCTTTAGTTCCCAGGCTAACAGAAACTCAAAAAATAAATTTACATTTCTTTGTAAGCTGCACCTGCCAGGAAACCAGAGCAATAAAAGACACTTTTACATGTGAAACCTAGTAATGATCTATGTCTTAAGACAATAGAAAGAATTTCCTAGCCCAGACATCCTGTCTCCAAGCTTGAGATCAAACACAGTTGCAAAATTATTTATTTAATAGCTTTCTTCCAGCAGGATGCACTGTGGATACATTTTTGAAGCTCAGTACAACATATAGTTTAATCATAACATATATTCTCTTTACATTTGTAAAACAAGCCTGTGGATTATATTAATATTTACAATGACATAGAATTATCTACAAAATTCTATATGGCTGGGCTGTCAGCCCCTCAGTTTTTCACATATAAAAAAAAACTCCTGATCACTACAGACACAGGGCATTTTCATGTTGTGTCAAAGTATAACTTAACATATTTCTTTTAACAGTTTAGTGTAGAGAATGAAGGATATGAACTGATACTAAACTTTGTCTTGTAGGTTTGATTCCTTCAGTCTCCATTTGCCTACTGAGTAATTCTGAAGAACTGACTTACTAAGCAGTGCTCCTGGGCTTTCACTGAAAATGAGCATCAGTGCAGCTGGATAGCCTAATTAATAAAAATGCATAAATAAAGATAACTCAATAAATACTGGTTCAGGTTTAGTAATGGTTTGAGTGGTATTGGGGCAAACAATCTCTTATACATCCCACAAATGTGTGTGTGGGTGTGGAGAGGATCCAAGTTGTCCTCACTGGAGAAGTGAACGGAAGCCAGGGGATTTGTAAGATGGCATTATAATCATGGATCCAGCAAGTTCTCCAAATAGATTTCTGTAATTTGTGATTGAGCCAATGCAAGTTTAATTCCATGGCAGGAATATAATACATACATTATAATACTTTCTTATTGTACAAGATGATGTTGCTGAGACAAAAGCAGAGTCCTCATCAGAATAAAAAGGTTAATTGTCTTTGGATGTCATGCAGTTGGAGAGGGGTCAGAAGAAAATAACGTGATAACTATATACATGAGAATACATAACAATTTCACTGAGATAATGCTAGTGATGATGATAAAATACTGTTACCAGTTAATAGATTAAATATATTTTACTATAAAGTAATCTGATTATGGCACACATTCAAACTATCTTTATAATTTGTTGGGATTTAATGATTTCAAGTCAAACTTTCAACGCTCAAACTTTCATTTACATATAAGTTGTTCTGACATGTATGGAATAGTTAAAACAATGAATAACAAGATCACACAGAAAAAACAATCAGTAAAAACAAAAACCCAGCCAAGCTAGATTTTTCACTCTGTGATACGTTAAAACCTATTGTATTACAGGTAACATGGGATCTATGCAAACGACCACTTAAGGACATCAGGTGTATCAGCTGTATGGCAGTTCTGAATGCCCATGGCCATGACTTTTTTCCTTTTTAAGTCTGTTATGGACAAATTCAGGCCAATAAAGCCAAACCCCACTAGCTGTGGACACGCATGTTTCAGCATTCTTATGGCCTTGTCAGATAAGTGGACTGTTTGGCTAACAACAACCTTAACAGACTTAAAAAGGAAAAAAAAGTCATAGGCTTTCAGAACTGCCATATAGATAAAACACCTGATGTCCTTAAGGGGTCATTTGCATATATCCCATGTTGTCTATAATACAAGAGGTTGAGGTTTTAAGGAATCACACAGTGGATAAATCTAGCTTGGCTGGGTTTTCTTTTAGGTTTTACTTATTGTTTTTCTGTGTGACCTTGTTACTCATTGTTTTGTTTCTTAGTTGGGCTATTTAGAAGACACCCTAAAGGTTATGGACATCAGCTGGGTATGACAACCCTGTGTTTCTGGTGTTAGTTAGATAGTCGAGCATTTATTCTGTGCTGACAAGGTCATAAGAATGTTAGTATACATGTCCACGGTAAGTAGCATTTGGTTTTATTGGCCTGAATTTGCGCATAGTACACTAAAAAGTGGGGAAAAACAGGAAAATATGGGTGTTTAGAACTGCTGTATAGCTAAAGCACCTGATGTCCTATTATTATTAGTAAACTAAATCAGTACATTTGGCTCATATGCAAAATGTCCAGATTTTTACCTCATATTTTTGGTCCATTTTTCATAAAGGTGTGGTTTTCTGGCAAGTTAGTGGCAAATCATTAAAAATGGAAGTTAGAAAATAATGAGAGACATTTGAGTTTCAGACTTCACATCCTCCAGAAAATTCATGTTAATACACAACCTATTATTCTATCAATGTTCTAAGTTTGTAAGAGCAATATTTAAAATTTGTCCCTATTTTTGGGCCTCTGCCCCACTTTTATTCATGGCTTTTTCCAGATTTCTTGCCCTAAGAAGTCGAGAGATATTCTGGTTGCCCATTGAAAATGTTCCAAATCATGTGTTATAAAGGATGATTCCTTTTGTAGCAGAGCAAAAACAAACACTCATCACAAGCACTTTTCTAACTGGCAGACATAATTACAGGATGGATGGGTTCTTAAAGTCACAGTACTAATGTACATAGCCACAGGACATACAAGTAAAGAGCTACAGCACATTTCTTATCAACATATTTTTCCATATCTACTGAATATGATTATAGTATAGTATCAATGCAGACATTTAATATTCTTGAATGCTATTGACTGAGTTATTTAAACCTTTTCAAATGTTTAGACAAGCAATTACTCACAAAATAGCACTGGGTGAGGTAGACATTAGCATTTGGCAGCAATGCAATAACACATTTTATATGAGGAGAAAGAAAATGGTCACTTATCTTCCCAAATTGTTACAGTGATGTTTTGATATCCTGAGGAATATGAATTTCATGACCACTTTGATTTGTACAAACAGCATTCAAACCTGTGGAAGAAAATGGTTACACCAACAAGTGGAATAATTAAGAGTCTTGTGTATTGTCTGTCTGTGGAACATTCTGGACAGAATCAGGTGCAGTCACATTTTGGATTAACAGTACATGGAAGAATTGCATATATTATGGATTTAGAACTTCAACCCTTGTCTTGGACTGTGAGTTGTGGTAAAGATTTTGAAGGCTCTGAAACACTTTAACTGGCTAAGGTCCTCATTATAACTGACTTAAGCACATGAGAGTTACTTTCAGAAACTGACCATCCACCCTGATTACAACATTCAGTTTTTGCCATGTGGGACCTCGCTCCATCACCTTTTCTGCTGCAACACCAGCATTCTCCCTCTTTCTCTTCCTGTCTAATTTAAGGTGCACTGATTGGTCTTGCTAAAAAAAAAAAAAAGAAGTTGTGTCTTACCATAACGTTCCATCTGTGTTGTTGATCTTCGTTCAGTCATTACTGATGGGAAATTAGTTCCATCCTCGGAACCGAGCCGGTCATATGCCAAGCTTGCGTCAGCCAAAAACTCTCGTGCTAAGATGTTACCCAGCATGCCCCTCTCCCTGTTACCTCAGATCAAGTTTGCAAGTTTTAGAAAGAAGCAGAGGCTACCTCTGGTCAAAATGACCTGCTGTTATAGAACAATGAGATCCACCAGAAACCTTCAGAATGTGGAAGGAGGGTGGGAAGTAATGGTGAATGAAGATCAGCAACACAGATGGAATGTTATGGTAAGACATAACTTCTTTATCTGATGTTGTTAATCTTCGTTCAGTGATTACTGATGGGATAGAGTCCTCAGCTACCTTTATTCCTGGGAAACCCTCATCGAAGGACATTCCTGAGCACCATTGAACCAAATGAAGCTCTTTCTCTAGAGGCCAAATCCAATTTGTAATGAGTGATGAAAGCATGAAGTCTGTCTCAAGTTGCAGCTGCACAGATGTCATTTAGAGAAGCTGTAGCATGAAAGACAGCAGAGGTTGCTACTGACCTTGTAGAATGGCCCTTACAGTTTGAGTTAAAGGGATGTTGTGCTTTTTGTAAATAAATGTTACACAGTCTTTCAACCATTTAGCCAATGTGACCTTAGAAACAGGACATCTTAATCTAGATACAGAAAAAACCAGAAAAAAAACTGATCTGATTTGCGACAAGGTCTCGTTCTGTCCAAATAAAAACAGATTTGTCTGTGTATGTCTAGGGTATGTAGGCAATACTTTCCTCTGTTTGAATGATTGGGGAAGAAAACTGGCAGGTCAATTGTTTGGTTTATAGACAGTTCAGAAATCACTTTAGGCAGAAAGGATGGATTAGTTCTCAGTGATACTCTATCTTTATGGAAAACCAAATAGGGGCGTCTGGTGCACAAGACCTGGAGTTCAGAAATACGTCTGGCAGAAGTAATGGTGACCAGAAACAAACTCTTCCATGATAGGAACTTGTGGTAGGATAGACTGTACCGTGACCATCTGGAATTTCTGTACCTTTACAAATTTGTTTAACAGACTGAGATCCAAAATTGTTCTCCAGACCCTGGTGTTTTTTATCACTAAAACGAGTCTTGAGTAGAATCCAGATCCTATCTGGTCTGGGGGGACTTTTTTTTTTTTTGAAACAGCTTTGATATCTGTAGTGCTGCTTCTTCCCTTTAGTTTCCAAGGGGAACAGGACAAAGATTGAAGGGAATATGATAGCCTCTGGTGATTAACCATTGTACCCAAGAATCTGTGGTTATAGTTTGCCAGGCAGAGGGGTACAAGGAGAAATGCCCCCAACTGCTTCCAGAGGTAAACAGCTGGGCCACCCTTCAAGAGCGTGATAGGGTTGACCAGAAAAAGAATCCCTGGAACCCTGGTTTCACAGACTTCCCCTGCCCCAAAAGGGGCATCTTCCATTGGAGTTTACCCTTCTGTCCCCAGGGGAGAACTCAGCACGTGCATCATGGAAAGGGCCCCGTGATTTCTTATTCTACATCTTTCCACTCCTCTGATTTTTGGGACAGAATCTCTGAGGGGAGAAGAAATGGACACCAATGGCAGATAGGGTCTTACCTTCTTGTTCGCATCTAGCCAGTGAGTCTTTTACTTTGGGTCCAAACAAAAAAGAGGCTTCAATGGGAGCGTTCAGTAAGGAAGCCTTGAAGGGGTCCACAAAGTCACAAAGACGCATCCAGGCATGCCATCTCATGGCTATACCTGCACCCACCGCTCTGGCTGCTCCTTCCGTGGCGTGAGAAATCAGACGCATGGAGAAGTTGGAGACATATTCAAGGGTAGCTAACTGTGAGGACACTTTGTCACGGACCTCATCAGAGACGGCTCCAGCCAAGGATTCAGAGAGCTCGGTTATAAAGTCCCTTTGAAGCCTGGTGAAATGTGCCAAAAAATCCAAGGACCTGACTGCAAAGGTCGATGATGTCAAAATATGCTTCCCTAGTCAAGCCACCACCTGGGACTCCTTGTTGGGTGGATGGATAGTCTGGCTCTCTTCTGCCAGTTCCTTTTTAGTTGTGGCCACCACTGCCATGGCATCAACTGGGAGACCTTTAAACCAATGGAGATCATTCTCAGGGGAAGATAAGATTTTATATGGCCTCCAGGAAATAGCTTCAATGGTGTCAGGAGTCTTCCATGCATGCTGCATGATGAGCCAGATGAGCCTGTTGGCAGGTGGAGTAACCCAGGAGGTAGGGGTGCCAGGCACAAAAAAATCTGCAGGAACGCAGACTCCTCTGAGGAAGGGTTGGATGACTTCCAATCACTTCTCTGTTTCAGGATATTGAGGATGCCACCAAAGGACACCTCATCAGAGGATGACCATGGAGACCCTTCCCCATCATCAAAATCTGTCTCTTCCATCAAGGACTCTACTGGGGAGCCCACATGCCTCCTCTTGCATGTGCTGTTATGATGTACTTCCTCGGAAGGAGGTTCTGGAGAGGACAATGTAGAAGGGGTCTCCTGTGGGAGGGTGTCCTGAGACTCCCATGCCCAGTGTCCAACAGGAGTTACTTTCATCAACTGCGGCCCAGAAGAGGAGATAGACCCTGACAGTATAGACTTGCCTGCCAAGGCAAGGGCCTCTCCATGACCTGGAAGGCTGGCCCACCTGAGGAGGGATGGGAGCCCAGAACCAAGCATGACAACCTTGGAACTGGGGGCACACCCCAACCCCCTGGTCTGGAGTCTCAAGAGGACTGTGAAGTGGAGGTACACCAATGGCACAGCTACTGTCCTGAGAAATGACCAGTGGGACATGCAGGAGAATAGGTTGGAATCTGTGGAGAAAAATTATCACCTCCAAAGGGGAGGGATGTACTGGAGGTAGAAATTCCTCCGGCCACAAGCAGTTGATCGACAAGGCATACAACATCTTGCTCAGAGAGGCCTCTTGCATAGATAGTCCTGATCCTACTTGAACGAATGATGTCTGCACCAAAGATAATGGTGCTGTAGTGGTAGTGTGCACCAGAAACTCTGGTGCCAATGAGGTCTGCACCATCAAAGATGGTACTGAAGGTATCTGCACCAAGAACAAGGTCGGTGCCAAAGAGGTTGTCTGCACCAAAAGGGTCGGTGCAGAAGGCGTCTGCACCCTGAGGTCAGTGCCAAAAATGTCTGCACTGGTAATCCGTTGGTGCCGAAAAGGTCTGAATCGGAAAGAACATCGGTTCTGAAAGGGTCTGCACCAGTGCTGGTGCCGAAGAGGTCTGCACCTTGATAAGTGCCAAAAAGATCTGCACCAATTCCAAAGACAGTGCCAAATATGTCTGCGCCGAGGACTTTGGTGCCGAAGGGGTCTACACCGAGTGCTTCAGAGCCGAAAAGGATGTGGATGTCAATTCCAATGGTACTATCAGTTTTAACTTTTTGAGTCTCGATTCCTAGGGTCTCCAGTGGGAGATGAGGATGTCTCAGCATGACGTTTCAAAGGAGGTCGTGAAACCTCCAGTCCAGACATAGCCTCACTGAAGAAAGTTTTTAGGAGGCCCTTTAAAAACACTTATTTATGCTCTCATTCAAGATATGAGTAGAAAAATTCTTACATATCCCACATGGAGGGTCAACAGTGAGGTGGGAGACACCCAAACAGTATACACACAAAACATGTGCATCTAAACACCTTTTAAAAAACAGGACTTCCTTTTTTTGTCAGACATCATTATTCAAAGAAGAAAGAAAGAAGAAAAAATTACCAACAATGGTATGAGAGAGGCTAGCCAAGAGGGTAAAGAAGAAGAGATTAACAGTGATGATAACAAGGTTACCTAAAAAGGTAAGAAATATTTTGAAATACTGAAAAATAATGTGATAGGGTAAGATAAAGAATTAGCTATCAATAAAACTTGGTAAATTGTTGAAATATTTGATAAAATATCGAACAAAAATATTTTGCTCAAGAGAAGTGGCTTGACACTGCCATTAGGCAATGTGGCAAACAAGATCTGAGGTAACAGGGAGAGGGGCATGCTGGGTAACATCTTAGCTCGAGAGTTTTTGGCTGATGCAAGCTTGGCATATGGCAGGCTCGGTTCGGTGGACGAAACCAATTACCCATCAGTAATCACTGAACAAAGAGTAACAACATCAGATCAAATAGTAGACGAGTGGAATATTATCTTTTTCTCTATCTGATCATTTTGCAAGATTGAATCCTATGGAATAGTTTTGTTTCAAATCTGGATTCTAGAACTGGCATATCAATTATTATTTCTCTTCCATGCATTACCTGACATGGACTCACTTTTGTCACACTGTGTGGAGTAAGTCAGTATGACATATGAACTCCTTGAGGATCTAGGTATCTTAAGATCATTTTAACTGCCTCATTTAATTGAGGATAGTAAGGACTTGTTGTGGTATAAATGAACCCCTAATCATCATTAGAAAACTGCTGGAATTTAATTGACACACTTTGTGTACCATTGTTTGTAATCAGTTCAGTGGGTATTTCATATCTTGAAAACATGCTCTTGGACCCTTGTGGTGATTTGTTGGTCAGTTATGGTTGGTTCAGAAATATTTCCATGTCTTTGCTGTAATAGTTTACTACTGGTAAGTAGTATTTTCCTTGAAACTCACACAAGCTGACAGCTATCATCTGTTAAAGACCTTATGCTAAAGAAGTTATTAGTAATGTCTCTCTCCTTTAAGATGGTCTATGGGTAATACAGAGTTGACACTTTGACAAAAGCTTTGCAATGTCCACATTAATGTTTAGCCACCATATAGACATCACATCTTAGAACATTTTGTGAGGCATTGATGTCCTTCATACATCTGCTTTAACTCTTCAGCTCATGCTCATGAGGGTAGAACTATTCTATGTTGATAGAGTAGCAAATGATCATGTTCAGACAAATTTGTCCTTATGGTATAATATTTGTATATCAAGCGTTTTTTTTTTTTCTGTTTAAGAGTTGGGCCATCCATCACAGATGCATTTAATGATTATTTGTAGCTTAGTTTTATTGATTGTTTTTAACCTTTTACCCATTTCATAGTCACTGATCAACATGTCTTAATGCACAGCACATAAGCAGCAACATCTTTTTCGTATCTAACAGCATTTGGTTATGTAGTGGATTACAGTGAAAACTCAATTATCTGGACTTTGGTTATCCAGACTCATATTTTGTGACCCAGCAACTGTAATTATGATTATCAATTGGTATTGGTAGCAAATTCATAATTATAATAAGCTACTGTGCCAGTGCTAGACTGTACCATGCCATCCATGCTCTCCTGCCTGCACTTGTCACTTGTCAATCGTAGAGCAACAAGGGTGTTTATTTTGCTTTCACAATTGTACAAGATGCATGAATCTTTGATTAAAAATGCCCAAAAAAAGACAGCTGTGCTATCTTTGTGCAATAAAGTGAACATTATTCAGTGTTTGAGGAATGGAGATTTGGGCCGCATGTTGACCGATAAGTATGGAGTGGGAACATCAACAATATTCAACAATAAATAAAGCTCTGAACCCATATTGAAGTTTACCTGCAGTCTGGACAGTGAAGATGGAAGCTTGAAATGAAAAGCGAAAAAACCACAAAACAAACTTTTGGAGGCTGCTGTTTTCACTTGTCTTTTGCAAAAATGATGATCTGGACAACCAATATCTGGGCCTTTATTGTGTGAAAAAGCTTTGGAATACACTCAAAAGCTCGACAACGATTCTTCTTTTAAGGCAAGTTCTGGGTGGTTCGGAAACCTTAAATCATGACATGGAATTTGCGAACTGGAGCTACAGAGAGAAAAATGTCTGCAAATGTTGCTGCAGCTAACACTTTCACAGACCATCCCAAGGTCATGCTCTAGGAAAGTGCGTATGATTTTGAATTTGTGTACAATGCTGATGAACAGGTCTACATTGGAAGGCACTTCTGAATAAATCTTTAGCATCATGGCATGAAAGTGCAGCTCCAGGTTATAAAGTCAGCAAGGACTGGGTTACTGTCATGGTTTGTACTAATGCCAATGGAAACCATAGAATGCCACTCCTTCTTATTGGGAAGTCTGAAAATCCCTGATGTTTTAAAAACATCAAGATTCAGTTAACCTGTATTCATCAGAAGAAGGTGTGGATGAACAATGAAATCTTTCTGGATTGGTACGATAACACATTTATTCCAGGAGTCAAGAAGTTCCAAAAAGACATGTGGAAAGAAGGAAAGGTCTTACTTTTGCTCGATGATGCAGCCTCATAGCCCTCTGTGAAATAGATAGACTGAGAAAATGGGATGTTTGCAGGCAAGTTTTTGCCTCCCAATGTGAGATCAGTTTTGCAGCCAATGGATCAAAGCATCACTGAAATGTTAAACCGCTTGTACAGGAAGCAACTGTTCACAGGATCATAAGAGATTACTAGGCTTGGGACGACAAATTACTGTAAACCACTCTCTAGACAAACTGGTAAAACTAACACAAAGGCAAGCTTACTGTTGTTACTTATAGTTTTACAGTTTACAGTTTCATAGATTAATACTAGGCTAACTGTCCTTGCAAGCCATTTTAAGCCTAGCCAATTATCCTACATCACATACAATCCTTTATTGTTACCACTTTTGTTGAGGCCAATACCCCAACTTCTTCAGACAACTCAACAATGCAAAACAGACTTTATATATCATGTCCAGTTAAGCAATTAATTCAAACAATTCTCATGTAAAGGTGCCTTGACAAAAAAACATAGATTACTAGGCTATTGACCTGGAAGTCATTTCAAGCCTAGCCATTTCATCCCAATGGAATACTATAGATACTCTAGTCAGTACCCAGGATTATATTTAGTAATGACTGCCCATGTGCAGGAGGGTTGTCGGCACTATCCCCAGTAAGAATTTGCGGTGCCCCATCCACTCGTTCAGGGTCCTTTTGAACAGTGTCATACAGGTTCTCTGCTTCACATGAATTGGCAGCCTATTCTAAAGAAGCAGCGGTCTCTGTGAGACAAATCTGTCCTTCCAGCATGTCCTTTTCAAGTCACAGGCCATGTTAGGGTCCCTGGAATGGGTAGCTCTAGTCCTGTTTGATTTACAGATGTGCAGCAGATTCATTAGGATTACATCACAGATTGCTCTGTAAGCCAGGCATAAGTCTCCCCTAAGAAGTCTATATGATGCTGAGTATAGTGACAGGGACTTTAGCTAGTCTGTGTAAGGCATGTACTACAGACCCTTGATCTTCTCTGTTATAAACCTCTGAGATCTCTCCAATTGCTGCAGGTGCTTTGTACGGTACATGCCAAAAGAGGGGGGGGGGGCTATACTGAATTATGAGCCTGATTAGTGACAATTATAAAGGGGTTATAACCGCCTTTGCTCTAGAGATGATGCCTTTGCGAATCAAATGTGCCACATAGAAAGCCTTCCTTACTACAGTAGACACATGGTGGTCAAAGTTAAGGTTGCCGTCTACTTGTGATCCTAGATTCCTTAAACACTTTGTAGGTACATAGGGTATTGTTGAGTTGACAGTGTGAAGGAACATTGTTTTTAACCGAAATAAATGATGACGCATTTCTTTGCATTTAGTTTGAGACCATGACTAAGATACAAATTGTTTGTCTGTGTAAGACCCTCCTGAAGTATACTGACATCATTTGGGGGATTCGATAACTGCACACAGTTTGCAGTTGTCTGCAGACTTGGTCAGCCACAGCCCCTTAGTTTTGGCCTGAACTTCTGAGAAGTATATACTAAACAGTAGGGGGTCCAGCACCGACCCTTGTGGCACCCTGCTGGTGACAGGTCTGCTGGTTGATGTGGTGTCACCCACTTTGATAGTGAATAGTGTGTGAGCCAGTTGGCAACCCATCTTACAACAAAGGGGTTTATATTCAGTTTGCTAAGTTTATTGGTAATGTCTGAGTGTGGGATTGTGTCAAAGGCCTTGGCCAAGTCAAGTTGAGGTATACTGACTGCACAGATTTGTCCTTTTGTCAGTGGCCCTGGTCACATTCAAATAAATAAACCAGGTTTAACAGGCAGGATCTGACCTTGACGAAGCCATATTAGGTTAGATCCAGGATTTAAAGGTCACCTATGTCTTTATTTATGAGGTCTATGATGATACTTCCCATGGCCTTACAGATGAGGCTGGTCATAATTATACTGGGTCTGTTGCTAATCCACCTTTGTGGAGGGGAATAACCTATGCTGTTTGACTTCTTTCACAAGACCACAGTGACACTGAGACAGTGTTAATATTTTTCAAGCAAATAAATTTAAAACACTGCTGCTACTTGCTAGTGGACAAGTAGAGTTCTAAAAACATTAAAAAGAACTTGGAATAAAATAACTAAATTACTTCACAAAGGCTCTTCAAATGAAAAACTTAATGAAGAAATAAAAGAAATAACAGATTTAATGGACAACAGCAAGATTTGCAAAGGATGTGATGTCGAGAATGTCAAAGAGTGGCTAAGATGTGATATCAATGGCCCAGGATTTCATATCTTGATAGATGAAGAGATCATTGAAAACCTAAAATGTACAGATGAGGAAGAAATTGAAAATATAAAATAAGAAATGGAAAATTGTTCTGCGCCATCTCGTGCACAACCTTTTCAAGCTCACAAAATGGCATTCAATTGGCTTGAGAGGCAGGAAGAATCTGCTCCAGTACAGCTGCTACAACTGAAACAGATCCATGATTTAGCTGCTATGAAATGAAACAACTGTTTACTTCAAATGTCAGTTAAAATTTATTTTCAATCAAACTTAAGTCCTAATGTAGAACATCTAACATCTAAGTTCTTAATGATTGTTATTTGCTATTTTAAATATTGATATTCATAAGTGCAAGTTATTCTAGTGTTATTCTGTGTGACACTTTATATTTTCAAGTAAAAACTTATTTTATTTTATTACATATAGTGTGTCATCAATTATCTAGATTTTTGATTATACTGACTACACGTGTTCAGAATTAGACTGGATAATCGAGTTTCTACAGTATCAGATGACATTTCAGCCACCATTAACTGCTTTTCAGGTTTAAGAAATACTCTGGCATTGAAACATCTTAGTCTCATCAGCAACCTCTGGTGTCTAGATGATATGTTATCCAGATCATGGGAGTTAAATCACTGGAACTAAGGGTTTGTGATTAATGTGGAGATGGGAACTGTAGCCCCAACATCTATCTGGAAAACTTCTTATAAGCTCCTACACTTGAAAGGCCTAACTTCCCAATCAATAAATATCTCTGTTTACTTTTAGTTAGCATTCCAGAGCAAAAAACAACAGGTCATAATACTTGAGTTTGACTACAGAACTGTAGTTTTCTCTCTCTGATTCATTAAACTGAGGACATTTTGAGATGTTTCTATTTATAGCACTTAATATCACTGTAATGTTATTCCCCTGTATCATTCACAAAACTTAGTGGGAATCCATAAATAGGGTGTTTTACTTGCTAGTCTGATTTGGTGTTAGGCATAGCAGTCAGAGAACCCAGGAAAAGCAGTTACTGAACAATTTTCAGTTTTATTTTCAGTAGCCACTTCTTTAATCAACTGAGATATACAAACAAAGCAAAATGCTTTATTTTTATTCCATTTCTTACACCTTTTCAATATGCAGCACACTGCATTGATTCAGCATGAATATGGTTACACCTCATGCATTTGGCAAGCTTACATTCACTCTGTTTTTCATGCATATGCTTACTCAGTACAGTATCATGTTTCTTTTTCATTCCCTAACATCTTTGCATTTTATCTCACACACATAATTTGCAATATTCATCTTATCATTTTATCCTTTTATCAGTTTAATACCTCTGGCAATTTGTATTACTTTTTCCAAAGTTAAATTCACTTCTAATTGTAACTTTTGAGAACTTCTGTATCAGCCAGCGGAATTACAATGCCGTCTTTATTCTGTACAGTACGGTGCAGGATATATTTAATTCAGTTTTTAAATAACTGCTAGATCTTGTCCATTAAAGTAATATTTGGGCTCACAAGTAATACAGCTCACTATTTCAATTACTTATGTGGAGTTATGTTTCCTATAACATATATATCAATAACATATACATGTACGTACACACACAAACGTACACATGCAAGTATATATATATATATATATATATATATATATATATATATATATATATATATATATATATATATCACACATGCACACAGACACACACGCACGCACACACACATGCACATATATACATATATATATATAACTTTTACTTTAAATTACAGTTTCAGTTCTAGAAATTGTGAATTAACATCTGCCTTCACTTTACCTCTGCTGTCCAGCACATATTGAATCATCTTGTAATGTCATTCTTGGTAAATCCTTTTTTTATAGTTATACATAAAGATATAGATGCAAACATGAATATACTGAATATGGATTTTGAAATGAATACAAAAATGCACACAGTGAGATGTTTCTAAGCCTGATAAGCACAGAATGGTGTTTAAAAAAAGCAATAGAACTCAAACTGCTTCCCCAACAGTTGAGGTGATGTGCAAATAGGTCCGTGATGAGAGCAAACAACTTCTGCAGTGCATATCAGGGAAGAAGAAATGATACCAAAACAGTGAGAGTAATGACAGTAGAGGTGGAAATAAAAACAGTAAAGTTGCAGAGTGCAAGGCTGACATGAGTGATGATAAAATAGTTTGCAAAGTTGTATACACAGCTGTTGAGCCCAGAAGATGTCATCTTTGGCATAGACAGTGACTTGTCAGTGCATCATTACCAAATCTGGAAAAAAAAACAAGGCTGTGGTATTTAGTGTAGTAACAGCATCCTGCTTTTGTATTGAAAATGTAAGAGTTTTATAATGATGACAGAAAGACAATGAACAGTGAAGTGTATCACAAAATATACTGTAACAAGAAAATGCTTGCTGTAGCAAGTTTGTTGGTTTGTCACAGGCATGTCTATGAAATCCTTATTACTGGACCATAAGCATTAATCGGCAATAACAGTAGGTATCACTGTTGTTATTTAGATTTGTGGATCATTTTCATTCAATGGTCACTGGAAGTTGTAGGTTTGCTTGGAATATGTCCATGCAACAGAGTGCGTTGAACTGCTGACATAGGAAATGGGTTGGTAGTGTTTACCGTTTCTGCATGGTTGTGCACCTGTTGTAAATTTAAATAAAGTTGGTGGACTGGTAAATGGGCAAGTGAGTCTTGCCTCCCTACCTCCCTCATTGCCAAAGCACTTTTTTATTATTTTTTACTATGCATTTGATGCCGGTAGATATTTGAATTTATGTAGTTAGTCAGTTTCATTGCTTTTGAATTTGTTTTGCATTCATTGTGCATCCCAGAGTTTGCTAATCATACTTGTCTGATATATAAACAGTCTGAAGAAAAAGTAAGTACTGTCATGATATTTGCTTAGTTTGCTATTTGCTTGGCTTGCTTAGTAAGATGGATTTGATAATACGCATCCTTAGCTGAAATAGTGAACTGGAGTTTACAGATATAGTGAAAAGTGTAAGCAGCACATACTATCATTACTAACGTAACACAACTATCAAAGACAAACAGCAGTACGTTGAACAGCAGGGTGAGGTGCTAGCAGTACTACAGAAAATAAAGAATCGTATTATTAGACAAACTGCCTGTGAAGACAAAAAAACTAGTTCAATACGTGGAAGAGACTGATGCTAGTAGCAGTTACTGGTAATGTACACGCATTTCCTACAGGATTTTAGCAGACCATACAGATTGTAAGCAAGAGCTATTAAATCTAAACATATGGGTATCAAAATATAATAAAAATAGTGTACGATAAAGACCAATAAAGGACTAGCTCACACACCTCTCAACCTCTTACAGCAAGAAATCTGGACAAAGCCATAAATAATGGGGAAAAAGGCCCAAACATAGGGAAACTTGTTAAATATTGCTCTTATAAACTTAGAAAGTTGATAGAATAACAGGTATTCCATTAGCATGAATTCTGTGAAGGGTATGAAGTCTTAAACCCAAATGTCTGTCTTTATTTTCTGACTTCAACTTTCAATGGTTTGCCAGAAAATCACAATTCTATGAGAAACAGGGCAAAAATGTGAAGCAAAAATCTGTACAGTTGAGAGGTATGAGCTCAGTATGTGAAAATGTAACAACAATTTGGTTAAGACATAAAGACTGCAATAGGCTGCAGTGATACTGCCAGAACCAATAAAGGTGAAACCAAGAAATAAAAGAGTTATGAATATGTAGATGGGTTTACTGAGCAGAATGGAATGTCTGCGTGACAAGTATATTTTACAGAGGATACCACTTCTATGGAACAGACTTCCCATCCACATAAAACAAAGTTCATTCCTGTCCATTTTAAGGCAAAACTTAGATCTGTGAATGGGAAATGGAAAATTTACCCCAGGACTGCCCCTTTACTAGTAATGGGCAGAGGCAGCTCCTAAATGCTTTCTCCCATGCATGGGTCCCCTCAAATTTTCTATGGTATGATGCTGGTTATTCTCATTAGGGGTAATATATAATTATTGACCATGGGATGGGTAAGGCCAATCTATAGCCAATGGTATAGGCTATTTCAAGCACAAAAAAGGAAATTGGCTATGCTTAAAATGGCCTGCAAGGGCAGCTAGCCTGGTACTTGCCTATGAACCTAGAAGATAAGGCAGTCAGAATTAATCAGACATGATTTTTCTGCTGTAATGCAAGTTGCATCTAACAGATGGAGCACAGAGTTAAGGCAGTGAGAATTGCAGTTCCTGTGGTACAGAGTTTGATTCTGTCAGTCCTCATTTGCCTACCATGTGACTTTAAGCAAGTCCCTTAAATCAGACATTGTTCCTGGGTTGCCCCTGAAAATGGACTGAATGTCCAGTTGGACTACCTTGTTAACAAATGGGTATTATTATTACATGCAAGCAGCGATGGAACAGAAATTCCTCATAAAATACTGACATTCCCTTGTGAGGAAGTAAAATTATGTCAAATTTTATAAAAAGTGAAATGTCTGGTGACATTGCATGTGTGTCAGGTGTTCAACAACTGACACCCATTTGCAGAAGATACTGTAGGAAAAATGTGGATAAAATCTGTATTATGGAATTTATAAAGAAAAAAGAACTTTAAACATAAATAATGAAATACAAAGATGCAAATCTGACAGTTAAAAGTGCAAATGTGTTAACTGGTAAGCATAGAGCTAAATGCCTTAAAGGATACTCAATTAATAATTTAGATATAAAGTATGTGGTATGTGGCCAAGGTCAAGCAGCATTCTCACATCCTTACTTTGCTGAATACTTAAGAGAGTTGACAGAGAAAGAACCATATAAAATAATATCAGTGGAAGAGATACCGACAGTAGTTAGGTTATGGAAGAGAAAGTCTTAAACAAACATGCACAATACGAAACAAGATAAAGGAAAGGACGGGAGTACAGCCAACAATTCTGACGATTAGATAAGTAATGACAGTGCAATTTATAGTGCTGTCCAAATGTTTGCTCAGTCACTGAATGTTGTGATATTCGAGAAGACTGAATGTGTTCCTGTAATTTCAAAAAAGGAGTGCATAAAATAGTACAAATCACAGACGATACAGACTGACCTGGCCTTGGTGTGTGGAAATCAAATGAATTACTGTCATACCTCTCAACTGCTTAGAGTAAGAAATTTGGACAAAACCATGAATAAAAGTGGGACAACTCCCAAAAATAGGGGCAATTTTTAAATATTACTCTTACAAACTTAGGAAGTTGATAGAATAGGTTTTGCATTAATATGAATTTTCTGAAGGGTATGAAGTCTGAAACTCAGATGTCTGATTATTTTCTAACTTCAGTCTTTAATGATTTCCCACTAATTTAACAGAAAACCCCAATTTTATAAAAAAATGGACCAAAAATATGAGGCAAAAATCTGGACATTCTGCAAAAATCTATACATTTGAGAGGTATGATTACTATTAGTGAAGGTAAACATGGAATAAATTTAAATTAACAGTATAGAAAGAAAAGCAGCATGAAATTAAGTTACGATCCTTGAAAAATGAACTGCAAACAGAATCACGGGGTAGTGTTATTTCAACAAAATCACAGGTAGTGGGATTTCTATTAGCTGAACAATAAACACACCCCTTATGACTCTCAACTGTACCGAATTCCTTGGAATTTCCCGATTTCAAGCCTGAAATAATGGGTTGCCACAAATTCCTGGTGGCCCCTTCAAATCACAATTTTTTTTTTCTTTATTTACAATTTTTTTGATAATGCTGACATCATCACACATCACCAACATATCCTGCAATGTCATTAGCATGCAGATGTGTAGTTGATGACATCAGCATCATGAGACTGTACCTGACCCCTGACTGCCTAAAAAAGATCTGAGTTTTCTTTGTATATGCAGGTTTGTTTGGGTTAGCTACTACATGTTCAAATATTTTATCAGAAAAATGATAATGAATGAGAACATGCAGGAGTAGTACAAAAAAAAACAGTTCATAAATAAAAACCTCTACCAAAATGCAGCATAACAGCAAATCAGGATTTCTCCAAGAGCCAACATAGCTCTCCACTTATTTGCTCAAGAACTCGTCCAGACTCCTTTCTTTTACCATTACCGATGCCAAACTAAAAATATGCAACTGTGACACACACTTTTGCCATTAATAAAATAACGGGACCTGCAACATTATATTATATTACTAGTTTATATGTTATTATTATCAAATAAATAGCTGAGATGCGCAATATTAAACTGTGCTTAGTAGTGAACACAATGAGAGTACATTTTTGAAGAAAGAATACAAATGTATTTTAGCTAACAACAATTTCATCACTAGCATATTTCAGTAAACATAACACATTCCTGTAAAAAGAATGCCAGTTTTGCATCTGTTTTTCCCCATTACAGCCCTTAGAAATAATAACTAATATAGAATAAACTTAAAATAGTGCACACATGCACCAAAGTGTAGCAATTAAGTAAAGGCAAGTCTGCAGTACCATTACTTGTCCCTGTAGTGTATTACATGTTTTTGGAGAAAATGCAGGTTACTACTTAGTTATGCATGTTAATTCTTATTGTCAACTTTTTGACCAAAGTGTGTCAGTGCCACTCAAGTTCATCTTTTCAAGTCAATTGTATTATTATTTGAAAATCTACGGCAGGTTGTGTGCACAATTATTTCATATTTATAAAGTATATTTATTTATGCTTCATTTTTGTGAAAATTATAATTGTTAAAAAAATAAACGGTCTAGCATAGATCAGTCTGTCACATTTGACAATATTCACTATTCATTACAGTCAGGAATTTCTCTCCCCAATCTTCTCAGGTGAGTCCTGAATCACCAGAGTTCTGTTGCTAGCAACAACATTACCAGCTGGCCAGACTGACTCTGTCAGAGGGACTTGTTTCTACTGCTGTAGTCTTAGAAGGAATCGAGTTTGTTTTCTTATCCAGAACCTTAAGCAGGTACACCGGTAAGAACGTGGCACTAGGAAGTAACGCAGTGTATTTTTGGGTTTTGGATATGGAGTGTTCCCATTACTTCTTCAAAGGGTGTAGGGTTTGTTTCATGTTGTTCTTGTACTGGAAGAATGGCACGTTACGGTGCTTGCAAGTGTTTTTTGCTGCATACGTGTTGTAGCTGTCAGGTGTTTTGCTCTTCCGTGATGTGCCATGGGTTCTTACTGTGTGGGACTGTATTGATCTAGGTTAAGTTTGTCTTTAGAATGGTCACCTTTGCAGATGCCCAAACTGGGGCATTTTTATGATTTTCTTCTGCAGAGGACAGGGTTTCAAATTTTACCAACATAAAGCATGATGTTAAGAATGGTTGCTCATCTTGCTTTTCATATTTAGTTGTTTCAGATCCAGAGTCATAGTTTTCTGCAACAATTGGAGACAAGTTAGGATTTTTTGTGCCTGTTCTAAAAATTGCAGAGCATTTACTATTTTTTCATTACACAACTGTCTTGTAAATAGTGGAAAAGGTTTCAACCATATTTGTTTGTAAGTGATTGATGTCTCACTGTGGCATACATTTTTTGATGCTTTTAGTATTCCTTGCTGCCTATAGATCATGTCAAATTTACTTAAAACACAGTATGATTATAACGGGGCGGTGGTGTCTGTAGACTATTTTCAGCTAATACCTGAAAAAAAAGATAGAAGGATTTAGATGGTTAAATAACTAGCTTGAAAAACAAAAAAAACAGAGATAATAAAGCAGTAGATGATGTGATTTGTTATGAAATGTATTTGAGTAGATTAGCAGAATTTTTGAATAGTAATTCTCAGCGTACCTCTCAATCTCTCAGAGCATAAAATCTCGACAAAGCCAAAAATAATGGTGGGACAAAGGCCCAAAAATAGGGACATATTTTGAATGTTGCTCCTAGTTGCTAGAATAAGAGGTTTTACATTATTATGTATTTTCTGAGGGATATGAAGTCTGAAATTAAAATGTCTGCGATTATTATCTAGTGACTTCAGTCTTCATGTTGGTATCCCACAATTCCAATGGAGTGAGCAGGGTTAGATGATTATGTATGCAAATGTTGTCAGTGTCCTGATTTTTTTGCCAGTTGTACCTAATTTTCATTGACCTTTGTAGACAAATGTTTGATGTTTCCAGGTGGTTCCAGATAGTTTAAATATTTAACATTTTAAATATTTTATGTTATTTTATATCATATTCATTTTATTTTTATGGATTCAATTATACTATGTTGAAATTAATTATATTAATTACCATGTTGTTTCCTATTAACTAATTTAATGCTACATGAATGGTTATTGCGTTATAAAATGAGTTGCAGTTTTTGACACACACTCTGCTGAAGTCACATGCGAATGCATCTGGGATGAAAGCGCTTAGTGTTTTTATAGTGTTTCACAGTTTAATAAAAATTTGTTCAACCTTTGGTTTTTCACATCTTCCTGCCTGCAACATTTTGTTTACTGATTTCTGTTAGCTACTGTAGACCTTCATGGCTGAAACAAATGCCAGGATCAAATGATAATTTATTTTTTTGTCTCTCAGCCATTCCTGTTATATGAAAAGCAATGAAAGTGCCTCTTGTTCTCCTCAGTATAGTTATATGAGTTCTACTGAAGGAATGTCACAAAAATACTATGTTCCATAAAACTTAGAGAACTGTATAGGGCATTTACAGGCTCTCTTTCTGGTAGGCATCCTGCTAAAGAGGCCTCACAGGATGAAGAATCTGTTCTTATGAAAGTGAGCGCAAAAGAAATGTTATAGTCCTACTTGGTCATTTGACTTTGTAACCTGCAATCACTTACTTGTTTTTTTTTTTGTAAGCTGTGAAACCGTTTCTGTTACATCATTATTCTCCGTTTCCAAATCCTATGGAGTGTGAAAATAAAAAAGTTATGACCTCCCCAATTTATTCAAAAAACAGAGCACCCACTAAACCCTAGGCATAGTTATAGGACATTGATGTATTTTAGATGAGTGGGTTTAGTATGAAAATGTAAAATTGTTGTGAGTTTCACCCACATTTCTTGTATTGTATAAGCTAGTAGAGAACTTTATTGAGGATGTTTCCCCTTTTCTCAACTGTGGTGCATTTGTGGAGTTAGTGTACATAATTCAGGAGATGTGCCCATGTGAGTATTTTTTAGTATTTTGTTGGAAGCTTGTGAGGTGAATGAGTATGCTTTGATCACTTGTATCTAAACCACAATTTTCTGTTTCTGCAGTTCTGGGAGGTAACATTTTCATTATTCAGTTCAGTGCTTATTTCATCCCCCCCCCACAACTGGTACAGCACCCTAGAAAAGTCACGTTGACTCAACATTCAGCTAGAAATCTGCTGATAACATATTGTCATTCCGTATCTTATCCAGACCAAATTATTTTGCTCAACATCAAAGCTAATTTCTTTATATAGTAAATCAGCATCTCTTCATCAACTGTCCAAAGGCCTTGTCCTAGATTAACAGTAAAGTACTAAAACTATATTTTAAACACTAACAAATAGTCTCTGTAAACTGACCCACTGCACATATGTATTAACTACAGATAAGTTTATGATTACTTAAATTGTATTATTGATGGGATGTACATCTGAACTGTTAATGTTACTTCAAATGTCTCTGAAACTTTGCTTATCTCAAGTGCATGTTTGTCACATATATGGTAAAACTGTATTTTGTCTGTGGTATAACATTCTCACTGAAACCTGACCTGTGAACTATCCAATAACATATAAACAAAAAAAAAATGAATACAAAGTTTTTATGAGATTTACCACTTCATTTGAGATACATAACCCATACATTTTTCTATTACTTACTAGTTCTAGAAAGGTGTAAGAGAAATGGCATACCCTGCAGTATATCACTAATTGTAGAGAGCTAACCTTTCAAACCTGAGCCCTAAAAGTGCCAGTTGTTGCAAAATAAGTTTTCTCCATTTCTTGCTGATTAATGCATTGTCTGTATTGCATTCTCTTCTCTTGAGGCTTTATGTACACTCTTCACACCCTTAAGTAATCAGCTGTCCTTCTTTGTAATGGCGTATAATAACCTGACCACTTAAAAGTCTATACTAAGGGAAATCAGGCTTAAACCAATATGTCTTCTGCTACAGCCATGAAAATTACTTCCTCTACCTCATAATGTAGGCTGCCCATTCCATCCTCCCACCTTGTCCCCATGCTCCTGACTTGTGCAGAAACGGCTTCCCTGCTCACACCATGGAATGATTTTTCCAAGATGATATTTATACAACTTGCTTTTGTTCATAACATATCAGAAGTGAGTGCATCAATATACATTAAAAGAACTAATGATTCAGTTTTAAATTAGTCCAAGCATCTCTGACATTGTTATAAGCCCATCATGTTCTAATGCTACATCATTAAAGACAGAGGCATGAAATCTAAGTATTTCCTGTAAGAAGCAGCAAGAGGGCATTGCTTTGAAGTAATGTGTGCAGTCAAGGTCATTTGTCATGCAAGCAGTTGTGCAGAGAGAAATACAGTCAGTGCGTTGGTCATTCCTGTCAATCAAATCAATAATGAGTAGGACATTAAGCTTTAAGTTCCTTTAACAGATGGCATACAAAACTGCCGATGGTACAAAGGTCATGTCTGCTTCCCCCTCAAATTCTATACTACATCAAATAACATTAAAGTAACAAAGGAACTCTAGTTATATAAAGGAATATAAAAGCTATTTATTGTATTCTTTACATAAAAACCGACAAGCATGGTATCGCAATTGTTGAACAACTATTCTGAAAAAATTCACCAAGAAGTCACAGACAGACTAAACTGACTCGCATCAGTATAAAGCCCCAAAATTATGAATAAATCCTCTCCTGAAAACAGCTAAAATAAATTTGAAAGCCTTACAAAACTTATAAATCAAGAAATGTGGAGGTCAATATGGAGAGCGTAAATTAATTTTGATATGAAAATTATAGACTCTCACAAAACAGTGCAGTCAAGGTGCTTATGTATAACCATTCTCAAGACATCAATGCAAAGAATGACTTGATAATCACAAAGTAAGCAAGACAGATATTCTCTGTAATGTCTTGTACTCAAAAACAAGAAATAAGAGACAAGCAGTAGTGCTGTTAGCTTCATCCCCTTTACTTTAACCCTCAGAAGTAGTATGCAGGAAACAAAGCTGAGTAACTCTAAATGAGGCTAACTAAGCTAGTTATTAAAGACGTGCACATATTACATCTTCTGCAGAAGCAAATCATTTCCTTACCACATTTGAGATGGAAACAAACAGATTTATAACCATAAATATATCTGACAAATTATTTCAAACATGCACTTTAATTAACACTTCACTTAACATGCACTTTAATTAACACTTCACTTTATGATCTTTTAAACTATGTTTTATGATAATTTTTGTGTTTCAAAGCAAATACATCACTGTGTCGATCTGTATTATTATAGATTACATGCAACATTTCAGCTGCCATTTTAATTGTTGCTTTTCAAATTCCTTGCAGTACTTTCAATTCTTTCAGTTCATGACATGTCTGAATATCTAGTTGACTTACTGAGTAATTTTCCAAAAATGGAAAACTTAAAGCATTCACTAGCTGTCAGTGTTTGTATAGTAGATTTTGCTATATTGGGAATATCTCCACTTGATGACATTGTGTCAGTTCTTCTAGCCTTTTTGGCAACCACATCAGGAACTGTCTTTTCAGGGATGTGTTTGGATATTTTAGTACTTATGAAGGTATTACAGACATTGCCTCTTTGTTTACTTTAAGGCATATCTGTTTTTAATGGATGTCCCCTGAGGGGACTATTTGACTTCAGTGAAGATGAAATTCTTCGAACTTCATTTCATCAAACATTATTTAGCGAACATTCCCTGCAGCGAACGTTCACACCAGCGAATGTTTTACATAGCAAATGGAGTTAGTTGGCCTGCAGTAGGAAATTTGCCCTTTTCCCCACTGCAGTGAGATCTCAGAGTTGGTATATATAAGTGTGGGGGGGGTGTGAGTGGGTGCAGCCCTCAGCTTGGTGGGGTTTGATACGCTACGCTGTGTGTGATGGTTGGTGTACTGGACATCTAACTCCATTTCCTGTGTAAAACATTTGCTGATGTGAATGTTCACTGAAGGGAATATTTGCCAAATAATATTCAATCGATGGAGGTTTGAGGAATTTCATCTTTGATTAAGTGATATAGACCATCTCCTGAGACATACTTGTTTTCAACAGATGTCTCCTATTCCTTTGGTGCAGCTTCCTGTTGGCTGTTCAGACCACAAGTAGCCTTGGCTGCTCACACTCCTTTGAAGCTAAGACATCTTCTTGCTTTTCACTAGAACTCTCTTCAGGTTTTACCTTATCTCTTTCATTTAAGGAATTCAGAGAAAGTCATATTGACTATAATAGAATGTCTGTATTCCGTGCTTCTGTTTTCTGTTAACCTTGAATGTGGCTTTCACAAGTAAACAAACAATTATACAGAAATCATTCCCTTTTATCTATGACCCATAAGTAATTAACTAGTGACAGACTTAACACCACCTTGCAATCTATTATTTTTGTATTGCAATAACACTAAGTAACAGTCTGTGTAGCGGTTACTGTTAAGATATCTTCTTGATGACATTCTTAACCGTCTACAATACCCTCTTAACTGTTTGATTGTGCATTGTTAGGAGAACATCTAACAAGATAGAACATCCATGGCTCCAGAAATCTCCTGAATTAAATCTTGCGCTCTGCAGACCATAACAGACACTGCTATGTTTGGAATAACATTTCTGCAAATCATAATTTCAGTGCATTGACCACACTATTGCGCCTAGTAGTCGTTAACTTCATGACCTGTATACAGTTTGCACACCTATTAACAGATTACTCATTTTCATATTCGGCGCTTTTACCACAAGGAGGACACCACAATATATATTGCAGACTTGTGCATGTCTAGTTTAATCTTCACACTTTGAGTATCAATTTTGAGTGTCTCTGTCCACAATCATGGTGGATCTTCTTGCGTGTTTATTTATCTATTTCTTTCTAGTTGATAACCAGGTAGGTGGACTTGTCCAAAGACCCTTTTCAGCCACAATCAAGGCCTAGGTGAGCAAGTACTCTAGAAGAGTACAATACAGTGTTACTATTGTGTAGTCTGAATAGGTACACCAATATGTAGTACAAGTATAAAGTAAGTAATACTTTATATCCATCAATGAATAACAAAGACAATGAACATACAACTAGTAGAGCTATAATGTACATACACGTCATTCATAGTCTTGGAGACGAAGCTGGCATGGCAGAATTATCGGCTTTTATCACTCTTCTTCTTCTGGCTGTTGCCAGTTAGGGCTCGCCACAGCAGATCACCTGTCCACTCATGATTGGCAGTGGAGTTTTACAGTGTCGAGTTGCCAGCGCGGTGCCCAACCTTCCACAGAAGGCAAACACACTCACTCATGCCTAGGGCCAATTTTTAGAGCGTCTAATCCTACACCGTGTCTTTGGAATGTTGGAGGAGCACTAAGAGGAAACCCATGTGACCACAGCGAGGACATGCAGAATCCACACAGAAGGCACCCCAGCCGAGGATCAAACCGGAGAACCTCTTGCTGTGAGGCAGCAATGCTAACTGCTGCACCACCGCAGCCACCCACAATCAATGAAGCATGAATATGCTGAGTCATTCTGGAGTTGTTCAGTAAGAACTTTCTTGAACTCTACCAATGTTGTTGACCCCTTGAATCAGACAGAAGATTGTTCCAGAGGACAGGTCCAAGAATTGAAAAAGCCCTTTTACCTATAACTGTTTTAAAAGGTAGTCTGTCCACAGAAATATGGTCTGGCTGGGAATTTCTTGGGAGTACTTTAGCTCTTTTTTGAGGAGATATTTTTTTCAAGAAGAAAATATTCTTCTTTCAAAGTTTCTGTATCATTTTTGCACACACTGCTCAATGTGCAGTTTTTTTATACCTTCTTGCGCCTATAAGAGTATGTTTTTATGTCTTTTTTCTACCATGAACATTATTTTCAGTGTAAATTCATTTATATAATTTTGCATGCATTAGCAGAACTCTCTCTATTTCCACAACTTCTAAACATTTAATTACTAAATGCTTACTTTTTTCTATAAAACTATCCATAGAACTGAAACCTATAACTTAGTGTGGCTAAAACAAAGCCACTGCACAATGACAGGTGTAGAGCAGCTAGTCTGCATGTTATGCACTGCTATCAAACTTAGCACGGTCTAACCTAGTCTAGTGCCAAACCCCAGAGACCACCCAAGGAGACCTCTGTATAATATAGTCCATATCTTACACTACCCACCCAAATACAGGTCCAGACAACCATGAATATGCAATTTCCAAAATGTCTCCATAGCCAGCTTGGTAGAGATGGGCATAATGAGACAACATAGCAATTGCCTCATGTTCACAGACAACCATTTAATTCTTAAAGAAACAAACACGGTATGTGAGAAATGCACATAAATAATTTCACTGGAGGGAAAAAAATCTCTCATAAAAACAAGGCTGTCAAGAACACACACACTCAATCCACCACACACATAGATAAACTTATGCTGATGCACTAAAAAGCAATCTTCCCAAACCTCAAAGACCTCCTAAGCATATAACTGACAACACCTATGTAGTGGCATCTAGTTCTTGGAGGTAATGGCTAATGTCAAGGGCCTTTGGCTGACCAAGTCCACAGATGACTGCAAACTGGGAGCTACCACAGATTTCTACCATGACACAAGTATCTGACAAGAGGATCTAACACAGACAAATGACTGCTGCCAAAGTCACAGGGTAAAAATGCCAAGAATTGCATTATAGTGTATTTTGTCAAAACATCCACCCAGGCTTATTACTCCATTAATAAGACACCCCTAAGAGCTGACTCAGTAGTCAGAGTTCTGGGAATATATGAAGAGAGTAATCTGGCCTTTATCCAACAAATGGCCAAGGTAGAAAGAAAATCATTCAGCTGCCCAAATTATAAGTAAAGGTATGGCATCCTGGTCTAAGGCACTCATAGTGTCACTTTATTTGGCCGTTATCAGATCTGTCATTGGGTATAATGCCCCCTTTGGCATGTATCTGACCAAACATATGCAACAGTCGGAAAGCTCACAAATTTTCTTTACCAGGTGAATCCAAAGTACAAACACATTTCCCTGTTTGGATCACCTTAAAGCCCTATCTATACTCGGTCTCCTATAGGCTACTGAGAGGCGAGCTATGCCTGGCATACAAGGCATCTTTGGATCCAGCTTTTCTGGACCTTTTGCACATCCACAAAAATGTACAGCATCAGAACCACTAGATCCCAGAATTTGAATTTTGCTTTTAACATAAATAGGACATGTTGGTGAGATAGCTATGTGTCTCAGAGAGTCCCCATGTTCTGGAACAGATTCCTCACCCATGTGAATCTGAGTCCATCCCTAACCATATTTAACTGTAACTTTGACCAATGGATGGGAAATGTGAAATTGACCCTGGATCTGGCCCCCATGATTCCAACAGACAGAGGTAGACAGCAACTATGCCCAAACTAACATACTCCCCTCCCATAACCATTAGAAACTTCCTAACTAACATACCCCTCCTAATAAATGCCCATGACTCAAAAATCATGAGGCAAAAAACTGTATTGAGTTCTGCAGCTAGACTTATAAAGGCCATGGTGGTCATTAGCCTAGTATATCCCTATGAACCTATAAACCTATGCCTATAACCACATTTTAGGCAGAACTTCTCAAAGATATGCTTTTAAATATTTCTGAGCTTCACATGAATCTCGCAGTTAATACTTATTCTATCATGCTGCTTTAACTCTTGACAAAGTAATTTCACTCACTTTTCCCACAACAGCCTCTTTACTTAATGTAAAATCTGCTTCGCACAGCAATCTTCTTCTCACTTGATTACTTCTGATACTGCACTATTCAGTCATATGTCGTTGCATATAAACTTGTACACTTTCGCACGTTTCTTCAATTTAATATCATAAGCATCAATAATCTTTGTGGAGCCTTGTGTCCTCATGAGAACCGCTAATCGCATGGCAGATTTCTCTTCATTTCACACTAACTCAGAAACCTCTCTCATCACTGCAACTTTCACTTTCTCTTAGAATTCTAAAATATCAGAAACATTCAGAACTTCATCTACAATATAAGAAGCAGAGCATATTGTAATTTGTCAGGCTTATCAAATATACACCTACATTCTGGAATAAATCACACTATTGAATCCACCAGTTCTATGTCTCATGCAAATGTCACACACAGAGAGGGATTTCCTGGAGGTTGTAGCTTTAGCATAGAATCACAGGATCCTAGGAGAATACTTGGCTAATGACACTAAAATACCCTTTTAAACCAAACCATGCTTCCCAGAAATATTAGAAACATATCGGTCCATTAGGTTTTGTGGGGGGATATAAACTTAGGCATGAGTGACTCAATATTTACAAGCTTCCTCTCTCTAAAAAAGACAGAAGTGGCAGATCTGAGGTAAATTAATGTTTTTTCCATACACTGATCCATGTTCCCCTGAATAAGTGCAGTGAAGAACTTTGTTTCACATGGATGAGAAGCCTGTTCTAGGGAAGGCTAACCTCTGAGACACATACTTGCCCCTCCAGTATGTCATATTTATGTTGCAGGTGAGGTGTAGTTCCTAGGATCAGGCATTTCTGATGCTATTTGTTATGTATATGTGCAACAGGTGCATTAAGGATGGATCACATAATACTTTGTAGACTAGGCACAAATCACTTCTCAGCAACCTGTAGGAGACCAAATATAAGGACAAGGCTTTGAGGTGATATACATAGACTTCTTTTCTAAACCATATATTCTGTTAATGAGGAACCTATGTGGATGGTCCTTTTAGTATATGCCTGGTCAGGTACATGCTACAGGGGCACTGTGCTTAAATATTGGTCTTATGTAGAGTACAAAGGAACTACGACATATAGGTTAATGGGTAAGTACTAGGCTATCTGCCCGAGGGCATTTATAAGCCTAGCCAGAGTGTGTCGGCTTTCGCCGCCCCATTGATTAATTAACAGATCCTCTGTCAAGCAGAGCCAATGAAGTGATCCCAGGGGTGTATTTTCTGTTGCCCATCCACTCATCAAGGTTTCTCTTGAAGAGTGTTAGTGAGGGGCTCTGCCTGATGTAATTTGGAATTTTGTTCCAAAGCATGGGGAGTCTCTGTGACAGGAATCTATGCCTCCAGCATGTTCTATTTATTGTTGTGGCAAGGTTTAGCTCACTAGAGCGCGTGGCTTGCAGTGACTTGGATTTCTTTAGATGGAGAATGTCCATCAATTCTGAGTTGGACATGGCTTTGTAAGTCAGGCAGAGATCACCTCTGAGTAAGCGATATGCCACTGAGTACAGCCGGAGTTTTTTCAGTTGGGCTGCATAGGACATATGTTTGAGACCAGTAATCCTCTTGGTGAGGTACTTTTGTGGTCTTTCCAGCTGTTGGAAGTGTCTTGTGAGGTACATCCCAAATGGGGCATTGTACTCTATGATGGGTCTAATGAGTGACGAGTAGAGGGGCACTATAACCTCTTTATTTCTAGATGTGAACCCTTTAGTAATTAGATGGGCCACATAGAAGGATTTCCTAACTACTTTGGCAATATGATTGTCAAAGGAGAGATTACTATCTACCTGGGTCCCCAGATCTCTTATTACCTCTTCTGTATTAAGGGGGCTGCTACCTGTGTGGTAATTTGTGGGTGTTTTGTTTTTCCCAAACGGGATGACTATGCATTTTTGGCATTTAGCTCGAGGCCATGACTTTGACATCAGGTGTCCATCTCAGTAAGGCCCTTTGGAGGATGTCCATGTCAGCCAGAGAATCACTTATGACTCCCAGTTTGCAGTCATCTGTGAACTTGGTTAGCCATAGTTATCATATGTTTGCATGTACTTCTGAGAAGTATATGCTGAACAGTAGGGGTCCCAGGACCGAGCCTTGTGGGACACCACTTGTGACTGGTTTAGAGTCAGACCTGAAGCCTGCTATTCTTACCGTGCAAGTTCTGTCTGTAAGCCAGTTGGCAACCCATCTCGTGACATAGGGTTTATGTTCAGGCTGGTGAGTTTTTCTCTAATACCTGAGTGGGAAATGGTGTCAAAAGCCTTGGTGAGGTCAAGGTAGGCTGTGTGAACCCACCTTTCCCTTGTCTATGGCCTTGATGACTGTCTCGAAAAAGTCAACCAGGTTTAGTAGGCATGATCTGCCTTTGATCCGACACAGTTCACCTTTGTTAAGTGTTTGGAGGTTCCCAATGTCTTTGTTAATGAGTTCCATGATTATACGCTCCATAGCCTTGCAGACCAGGCTAGTCAGGCTTATGGGGTGATAGTTACCAGGGTCAGTTGTGGCCCCTCCTTTGTGGAGAGGAATAACCATTGCTGTGTGCCATTCTATGGGCACGTAGCCTGTGGAGAGGCTGAGGTTGAACAGCGTGTTTAGGTGGGGGGTTAGGTTGTTCTGTAGTTCGTGCAAAACGCAGCCTGGGAAACCATCTGGTCCCATTGACGCCGTGTTTTTGGCTTTTGAAAGGGCTGTTTTCACCTGTGTGTCTGTGATTTTTGGGACACTACACTTTTCCGGAATTGTTGTGGACCCTTTTGGAGGTGAGAGGGGGGTGAAGTTTGCACTGAATCTATGTGCCAGGATAATCCAAACAAGCAAATTCAAACTGCAACTCAGGAAACAAACAAAGGCTCAAGGACACAAAGTCTCCAAAACGACAAAAAGTAAAAATAGGTTTATTACTTTGCAACTAAACAGTATAATACAAAAATAAATGGTTAAGCACTTTTCATCTTAATTTAAAAGACTTAAAGGACTTTAAAGGACGTCAGACCTACAACAGTAGCACAAGTGCTCACTTTAATGCAGACCACATGGTGGTTTCAAAAAAAAAAAAAAAAAACATTAACCAATGGTGTTGCATAAGTAATTAAGTAAGTAGGTAATTAAGTAGTTAGGCTTGGACACATGACATCAGCAACAAGTCAAATGCAAGACAGCAACTGTGAAAACATGTAAAGAACAAAAATGTATAGCTGCTTTTATGCACAAATAAAGACACATTGAATCACTGCATTTAGGTGGACAGAGTGTGACTCTTAAAATATGTGATAAAAAATGATGAAAAAAATATGGAAAATGTACATATAAATGTAAATGTTTATATACACATTGTTATGAGTTACAAGAGTGCACCAAGTGGACTAAAAGAACGTTGCACTCCGCCTCACAGCAAGAGGTTCTCCGGTTCGATCCTTGGCTGGGGTGCCTTCTGTGCAGAGTCTGCATTGTCCTCCCTGTGGTCACGTGGGTTTCCTCCAGGTGCTCCGGTTTCCTCCCACATCCCAAAGACATGCTGCAGGTGGATTGGACACTCTAAATTGGCCCTAGGTGTGAGTGTGTGCATGTGTGTGCCTTCTGTGGAAGGTTGGGCATCAGGCTGGCAACTCGACACTGTAAAACTCCACTGCCAATCATGAGTGGACAAGGTGATCCGCTGTGGTGACCCCTAACCGGGAAAAGCCGAAAGAAGAAGAAGAATAAAATAAAATAAGAGACTGCAATTTCAACTTTAACCAGTGTTGATCGACTCATCTGTAATGCTTTCACAAATCACCAACAAGGGGGAAGCAAGCTTAGATGTAAGATGAGACATATTTTTAAAAAGATTTAAAACATGAAGCGAAAACCTGCACTCTTTTACTCAGCTACAAATAGAGCTGTTTAAAAGACTTAAGTTAGACAAAAGACCTGTCTAGCTCATTAGGCTCTTTAATTTCAGAATACAGGCAATGGAGGTGACTTCATTCAAACCTGGGGGGTTATAAGAGTTGAGACGCAGTTGCCAAATCAACTCCTGTCTTTCCAAAATTAGATGATAAGGACCCCCCTTTTAGATTAACAGTAACCTGACAAATCACTCTAGAAAGTGGTGTGTTGGGTGTTCAGCACAATGCTTTGCCAATGCGTTAGAAGGTGACTTTTTTCTAATATGGTATGTGTACTCATAAATCCTCTCTCTTAGTTTTCTGTCCATCGTACCAACATAATATGTGGGACAGGCTACATAACTAGCCAGGTAGCCAACGGATTTAGAGTTACAGTTAAATCTACCCTTAGTTTTTACCTTAAAGGAACCTGCTGTGAATTCTGTCCCTGTTGCTATATATCTGCAATAGTTACAGTTTTCACATTTAAATGTATCACCAGATCTACTACAGGTCTGGGGTTCCATTTCTAAGATCTGTTTCAAGTTCCTGTTCTTCCTGTAAATAAAAGATGGTGAATTACCCAACTTCTCCAACACGTCTGGTTCCATCATGAAGATGATCCAGTTTCTTTTAAATTTAACCTCAACTGCTTTGACTTCCAAACAAAGTGAGGTGACAAAACTACTTGAAATCTTTCTAGTGGCTACACCTACCGTTTGTGTACAATCATGATTTGTATCAGTGGTTACTTCCAAATTCACATCCTCTTCTGAGGTGACTGACCTAATAGGTCTAAGAAGTGGTTTATAAAACCCTTCTCTCCTTTTGTTTACGACTTTGTTTACTAAATCAAGGACCAATGTGTCTGGGTAACCTCTCTTTAGAAACATAACTTTAAGTGTCTCACATTCTTCAAGGAAAGTCACTTCATCAGTCACCATCCTTGCTGCACGGACAAGTTGCTTGCTTCACCCTTGTTGGTGATTTGTGAAAGCATTACAGCTGAGTCGATCAACACTGGTTAAAGGTGAAATTGCAGTCCCTTATTTTATTTTATTCTATTTTATTTTATTTTGAGTGCAGCATTCTTTTAGTCCACTTGGAGCGCTCCTGTAACTCATAACTATGTGTATATAAACATTTACATTTATATATACATTTTCCATAGTTTTTTCATCATTTTTTATCACATTTTAAGAGTCACACTCTGTCCACCTAAATGCAGTGATTCAGTGTGTCGTTATTTGTGCATAAAAGCAGCTGTACATTTTTGTTATTTACAAGTTTTCACAGTTGCTGTTTTTGTATTTGACTTGTTGCTGGTGTCATGTGTTCAAGCCTAATTACTTAATTACCTACCTGCTTAATTACTTATGCAATACCATTGGTTAATGTTTTTTTTTGAAACCACCATGTGGTCTGCATTAAAGTGAGCACTTGTGCTACTGTTGTAGGTCTGAAGAAGTCTTTTAAATTAAGGTGAAAAGCACTTAACCATTTATTTTTGTATTATACTGTTTAGTTGCAAAGTAATAAACCTGTTTTTACTTTTTCGCTTTGGAGACTTTGTGTCCTTGCACCTTCGTTTGTTTCCTGAGTTGCTATCTGCCAGGATGTTGGCAATATCAGTAGGTTCAGTATATTTTGTGGTATTTTGCACTAGTTCAGTGCATATCTGCGAGTTGCCACTTAGATTCTTAACCGAGCTAAAGAAGGTTTCGTGGTTATCTTTTGAATCATTGGCTATTTTTCTTTCAAAGTTAGCCTTGGATGATTTCATAATGGACCTCAGTTTCTTACTGATACTGATCAGGGATGTCTTTCCTTCTTGGGATTTGCTTTTTTCTGAACTAGTTTCCTCCTTCTATTGTATAGCTTGTTTATTGCAGGGGTCCACCAAACTGGTTTCCTTCTCTTAGAGGAGTGAGTCTTGGTTTTGGCTAGGGATGACATCCTTGTAGGTGCTCATAGAGTGCATTTGTAAAGGTTTCTGCATTTTGGGCAGCGTTATCCTTTAGCATGGGGGCTGTGAAACTTACCACCTGTAAGGTAACGTTTGCTTTAGAAAAGTTTTTTACTGTGGTTTCCTTAGTTGTGGGTGGTGTCGGGGTGTGGACATCCAGAGTGATTAGTTTATGGTCTGATCTAACCAGTGGCAGGTTGACCTCTGGTGTGGAACATCTGTCACCCATGTTGGTGATGACCAGGTCCAATATGTTTTCATCTCTGGTAGGGGAGTTTACCAGCTGATTCAGGGCATTTGAGTTGATGAATTCCAGGAAGTGCTGGGCCTGGGAATTTGTACTCGAGTAGTTTTCCCAGTGAATGGTAGAGTAATTCAAATCACCCAATATCAGGGTGTTTGATTTGACCTTCATGTTTTCCAGTGTCTCCAGAAAGGTGGAGTGGTGGTTCTGGGTCATGGAGGGTGATCTGTAGAAGGCCACAATTTGCATTTCAGATTTGCCTGATGTTAGTTGCACATGGATGATCTCAGAGGTATCATGCTGCGTCACTAACCTGGAGGTGTAGGTATCCTTGATGAATGCGGATACACCCTCTCCTTTTGTGTTTCGGTCCGTGTTCTGTGGCCAAAACGTGTGGTATGAGTTGTAGCCTGGTAGTGCTGGGGATGCTCTCTGGAGCCTTGAACCATGTTTCAGTTACTGCACAGATGTCGACGTTCACCATACTGAGGAATGCTTCGAGCGCGTGCATTTTGAGATTTAAACTCCTGGCGTTGAGTAGCATAACCTTCATTTTTTTTTTTTAATTCTGCTGTTTACGGAGGTGGGTTTGACTTTTGAGCCTTGCCTAAAAAAGGCACTATGGGGGCAGCAAGAGCCTTGGCCAGTATTCAAAAGCCTACGGGTGACAGGTGCAAGCCGTCTCTTGTGAAGCAACATGGCTTGTCGAGCATGCTGACAGACACTGGATCTCCTTTGAATGACACCAGAAGCTTAGCCAATTGTGAAATTGATCATTTTTTCTTTATACTGAGGTATAATTTGTGGTGATGGCAGGATGCTACTCAGGGTCATACCAGCCTGGGCTACATGATCAGAGAGCTCTTCCATGTCTCTTTTCATGTAGTCCAGGGAGGTACATCTCAGGTCATTCACACCAACATGAACAATGACAGAGTCATATTTGTACTTGTTTTGGAGTGACCTGAGTGCTTGTGTTATGTGGCGGATTCTGCCTCCCAACAGGCAGCTAACAGTAACCTTCTGCTTGTCCAGCCTAGTGAGTGGAACGTCAGTGTGCCTGACTATAGACTCACCTATTACTAGTGTGTTAGGTATGTTATTTCGCCTTGAGGGCTGTGATTGTGCGGCACACTGATTTTGTGTTTTATGTGTTGCCTGGTTTGTGACGGGAAGTACAGGTTGTTTGGGTGTCTGCTTTGGAGGTCTCTGATGCTTTTGCAGGTTTTTATTTAGAGCCTCCGAGTATGATTTTGTGTATTTATGTGTATTTTTTGCCAGTGCTGTTTTAGTAGGTCTGTGTGCAGCTGGAGTTGTGGTGCAAGTGTTAACCTTCTCCTCTTGACTGTCTGTTCCAGTCTTGGGTGGAGACAGCTTAGTTTCCAGTTAGGCTGCATCTCTCACATATGTTAGTGTTTTGTGGTAGGAGGAGAGGGCTGTCTGTGTACATGAGGTAGTTGTAACATTGCCTCAGGATACCCAGCTTCACCAACTGGACTGGAGAGTGCACCTGAAGTTGCCCTTTGGTCATGCCTGAATAGTAGGGTGAGCTGCTTATTTGTTTGGTTGGTGAGGAGTGAATTGCTGGGCAATCAGTGTCAGGGTATAATAGTGTCAGGGTATAATAGTGCTTGCTATTAGGTCTGAGCAAGTGCTGGGCTGTAAGATGCTTTTTGAGTGCTTAGGTTGAGAGTCAGACTAGTTTCAAGGGAAAAACTGAAGAGAAGACTTAGTGGAGCCGGGAATAATTTAACCGTAGCTAACAGCCACTGCCCAGTGCGCAAAGCCGTGCAAACACGGTTTTTATAATAGGGAAATGAAAGAGATAGAAATTAGCCCAAAATTGCCAATAAACTACTAACTTCTGGGCTGGAACCACTCCTCCAGGGACAGATAGATTGCTCAAAGCTCCCCTCTCTCACAGGTGAGCAGAGAAACTTCCTTCTATTCAAGTAAGGTATGGGCAACTCAGAAACTAGTATCAGAGCCCTGAATTCAGCACTAGTCTAAAAAATGGACTATACTAGCTTAGAAAGGTGGGAAACAAGGAATTTTTTTTTTGTTTTTTTTTTTGAAAAGATAAAGCAAAATCAGTAAAAAATACACTTAAAACAGCTTTAAATGACTACAAAGATCAGAAAAGGCTATCGCACTTTAGTGTGTGGCCTACGACAGTTAAATTATTTAAACAAAAAACAACTTTTTAAAAGTGCAGGTATTCAAACAAGTACAATATGTGAAAAAAAAACAAGCTTTTAAATCACAATAAACACTGGAAAATCTGGGTTTAGGCAGAAAACAGTTAAGTACAGCAAGAATGTACAGAAAACTAATACTTAAATCACTCCAAAGTCTCTCTCCTATGCTAGAAGGCTTGTATCAGTTTAAGGCTTTCTAGTGCTACCAGTAGGTTAATTACAGGAAAGATGGGAAACAAGCGGAGATGTCTTTTAATACAGAAAGTTGAAAGAGATGGACAAACTGTCCAAATGGTCAATAAACTACAATTTCTGGACCAAAAACCTCGCCTCTTGTGGTAGACAGGCTAACATTTGGACCTCAATGCCATACCCTTGCTTATAAGTTGTGCAACACAGAATGAATTCCTTCTTGCTGTAGACATGTGTTAGTTAAAGGCCACGTCACTGTCTACATGTGTTTCCAAATCCTTGGCTACTGGGTCTACTCTTAGGGGTGTATTAACCATTTATTTTTTGTGGGGGTGGCTGTGTTACTAAAAGATACTATTCTGCACTTCTTGGCATTAAAGTTTAAGAGCATGACTTCAGTACCACGTATTAGTCTGTGTCAGGCCTTCTCAGAGGGTATTTGTACCTTGCGGGATTCAATGACTGCACCTAATTTTAAGTATGCTTAAAAAAAAAAAAAAAAAAAAAAGGTGAAATTATTTTGCATTTTATCTGACACAAAGTATCATTTGATATTCAAAAATATGAAAGAAGTGCTGAATCATGTGTGCTGTTACTCCCTCAGCTTCACGTTCCTGCTATACCATAGTATATGCTAAAACAGACCACATGATATACATATGGGAATGTGAATGAGGCGAAAGGTACACATTTTTAAAGACATTGTGGCAGATGGCATGGAATATCCTCTTAACAGTTAACAAATAAGAAAACATATAACTCATTCACATACCTTTAAAGGTGAATAAAATAAAATATTTCTGTTAAAAAACAGAAAATTCCATAGCACAGTTAAAAGTGAAATATGCAATGAATCTAATTGCACAGGAGAAAAAGGAAAATACCCAGTCTGAGCAGATAAAATACTAAAAAAGTCAAATCTAAAAACAAAACAGCTAAATATTTCCTATCTGTAGATAAATAGAGTTACTGAGCCCTGTTCGCTCAATAAAAGCAGTCAGAGGCACAAATGCAGAAATGACAACACCTCATATATACTGTCAACCACTTGCTCCTAAAGAAAACAAATACAGTATGTGAGAGATGTAACTATACCATGAAATTAGAATCAGTTCTCTCATACAACAGCAAACAAGACATCCAACAGGTTGTCAGCACACATGCCTCACCTCTCAGAGAAGATAAGGTTAAGACACAAACCCACATACGTGGAGGTACTCACTAAGAGCCTACCTAAAGACCAGAGACCTCCCAGGCGCAAACAACACACACACACACACACACACACACACACACACACACACACACACACACACACACACACACACTGGGGTACATAAACAGAATCCACCACTATACATAACAACATGCATATCAGTCCCTCAACAATTAAGCCACTATGGCAAAAACCTAATGTTCTGGTCATAGGCAACTCAGTAGTGAGACACACAGATGTACCCCACACCAGGCTGAAGAAGGAGAGGGTCACGGACAGCCGCCTGTCAGGTGCCATGATCCATCAAACCACATGCACTAAAGTCACTCTGCAACAATTACTATTATGACTCTGTCATAGTACATGTTGATGTGAATGACTTGAGATGTACCTCTCTGAACTGTATGACAGACACATGACTGAACTCTCAGATTATGTGTTCCAGGCAGGTATATCCCAAGCCCTAAGCAACATTCTACCTTCACCTATGATGATGCCACAATACACCAAAAAATAATTGAGTTCAATAATTTGCTTAGCTTCTGGTGCTACTACAGGGAGATCTGGTATCTGTCAGCTTGGGAAAACAGTCAAGAGTCCACACTGCTTTTCCAGAGATAGCCTTCACCTGTTTCCTCAAGGCTTTTGAGTACTGGCAAAAATGCTTGCTTCCCCCATAGTGCCTTTTTGGGCAATGTCCAAACAACAAATTTTTCAACATAAAAATTCACTAAAGACAAACTTAAGGTCATGCTGCTTAATGCTAGGAGCTTAAACAGTAAGCTGCACTCCCTGGAAGCACTCCTCACCTTGGAAGATGATGGTGGTAGGATTTCTAGTTGTCCTGGTTTTCACAGACATTTCATCTCTGGCTGCAATCAGAACTGTAAGATACAATCTTTATGGCCTAAACCAGCTAATTTAATTTCAGACTATTTTACAAAATTAGCTGGACTGAGATTTACCTCTTCTCCTCCAGTATCCTCTGTTACAATATATTAATTTCAACAGTTACAATACAGTCTGACATACAGGTGTATTTCTTTTCTGTCCATCAGAACCAACTGTTAGCATATTTTTAACGCAAGCAGCTTTACAAATACATTTTCAACACAAACATCTGTACAAATCAGTTTGATATACAAAAGGCATATAATTCTTTACAAAACTCCAGCTAGCTATGCTGGCATATGTTATACCTTCACTGCCCTACTTCTCCTTGCAAGCAAACCCCCTCTTTAGACTGCAGAAATAATTTTGTACTGCCCCTTATCAGAGGTTTGGCTTTCTTCTTCCCAGTACTCACATGCTTTTGTTGAAGGGTCGGCAGCTTCATCAAATGTCAATGCTGCTTTTCTCTTTCCTCTGCTTGCTCACACTTCATTTGCACTTGTACTTCAAGGTGTTTATTGTGCTACCTGACTCAAGCATCAGGAATTTAAACTGTAGTGCACATCTTTTTAATTCCAACTTGGTTCTGAGATCATCTGGAAATGTTGGGAACTGCACATTTCCTGATCTTTGCACATGCATAGCCCCTGCCAGACTATCTTCAGGCTTAGTGGACTGCATTCCAGCTGTGCTGAATGCTATTATAATATCTTCCATATGAAATTCCATTGGTTTTGCATTCCTTAGTCAGCTGTAAAACTAACTTCTTAGTGTAAGCTTCAGAGGTCATTTCTTACTAATTACCAACTATTTTTAACAAAAAAATAAAATAACTGCTGTGAAATGTATATATAGCTGTCTCGTGGCTACAGGGTACACATGCATTTGGAGATAAAACTTCTTCACAGTCTGAATAATTCTAGTTACAATATCATCACTACTGTGGGCAGAGGCTTCAGGTCTTGGATCCACTTCATTACTCACAGTAATCTGATGACCTCCACAAGGCATGGTCTAATGATTCACACTACTTTGTGTACACAAATGAATCACAAAACATCTCACTAACTGAAGCTTGCCCTCAAACCATGCAACAAAAATGTACTATTGCAAAGGCCTATGGGACAACAGCCTCCACAGCCAAGGAGAGGTATCACACATTGAGCCTCTCCAGATTATATTTATTTTGGGCCTAGCTTCTGAATCCCTTTTCCCTCTGGTGTCAGTGTCTTTATGTGCTCTCTCCATCACAGTAAATGTATATTTAATAAACTATTATATTTACAAACACAGTACTTTTCACAGAAGGATGATAATATTTCTCATTCATACAGCTTTTTGTCCTGGTTCACAGTAGATCAGTGCCACTTCTACAAATACCAGCAAACAGTTTCCATTCATAGTAAGTACCCTTAGATAAATTAATATATAAACAAATAAATCAAATATAAGCTTCTAAAAAATGAAAAAATACAAATACTTAAGGAAGAAGTTTAATATATAGTTAGAAGTTAAGTATATATAGAAATATATAATTGCATGGGAAAATAGAAAAAAATAGCCAGTTTTGAGCAGCTTAGATAACTAAAATAATCGGTCTAACCAGTGCTGCCCTGTTTTAGTTAATAGCATTGCTGCCCTCCTTTTAGCTAACAACTCCCACAAAAAAACTTTGCTTTTGACCTACTGTTGTACTAACCATAATTTGGTGATGCAATTTTTATAACTATAAAATGCCTCTGCAGAGAGTTAATTTTTCATTAGTTTCTTAGTAAAACTACACAAGAAACAACAGTGTGCCCTTTCTACATTAGTGCATGAGCTCCGTACATTTTTCCAAGAAGTAATAGTTCCAGTTCATGAAATAAATGTGTGCATATTCTACTGAACTCAATATAAGCTAAAATGCCGTTGATTTCCTCAGTTATTTTCTTGCATACATGGCTTTGGAAAATTGCAGTTGATACAGATATAGTCAATGAAAAACACAGAAGACAACAGAACTCCATGTAGATTGCTTTGGGCCAATTTTAACGTTCCAAGAAAATTACATATTTTTTCCCTTTCTTCTTTTTTTGTAAGAAAAGCTCATTTTTAATGACAATTTCCTGGTGTAAAATTAATTAGAATAAATGATAAACCATGACGTCTGTGTGCTGGTGAAAGGGAACAATTCTGCTATTTAAGTTAATATTGATAATGTTTTCTTTGACAAAGGATTGAGGATCTCTTAGCTTTTCTATTTGCCTTAACCTTTAAGAAATTGCTACCAAGAAAACAGTAGATGAAGATGGAGTCAGAAACATTTCTTCCTCTTAAACTTAAGTACTAACTAGTATCCCTGAAAACAATACACAGCCTTTGTTTTTTTTTTCTGTACTTATTCCCTAGTACTCAATAAATTCAGTGCAAGGTGCACGACTGTAATCCATGAAAAAGGCATATAGTATATATATAAAACGATGTATAACTATAACATACAAGAATATGAAGACGTTGACAAGAAAATGTGTGATCAAGTCTGAGTTTTCCACTTTCGCTCCCAGAAGTTTGCCCTTCTCTTACTCTAACAAGTTCCTTATCCCCTTTAGCTCAGACACGTGTGAACTCATCTCTTGACCTACATTCCGCAATTCTTTCTGAAAAAATATCCGATAGGCTCACAAACATGGAATTTGTCACATTCAGTTGTCACATATGCCTCTTCAATCCTCATCTGTTTCTCCTGCTTAGTTTCACTTCACGCATGTCCTGCCTGGTACTGCGATGTGTCTACAGTCACTCTCTTTTTCTGTCTTCGTCCGTGCCCTTACAGTGTTCCAGTGTGTGTATATAAAGAGGAAGCACAGTCTTTTACTGAAATTTAACTTCTTCTGTACTTCTGAGCATTTTATTGGCTCTGATTTGTACAGTCTCATTCTTTTCTTCCTGTTTATGTATATCTTCACAAAGCAGATGCGGTGTTCCAGACATGCACCTACTGGTGGCATTCACAGTGGAAAGTAGCAGCATTATCCTTTGAGTCTAAATCCTGTCCTCCTGCTACCCTCACACATGCTCTCTGACATGGTACTACATGACTTGTTCTATGGCTGATTCTACTGTTATCACCCAGGTCTTCATCTGTTCTCCACATCTAACATGCACGCTTTATATGGATGCACCCCAGAAAATGTATATCACCTTGCATCTTTTGCAAGAAACTCTCTCACTTCCTTTGCTATCCTGCATGCCTCTGAAGGCCTCACCAGATATTAAATCCAGTCTTTACATATCTAGAAAACATTCCAATTGTATTCTTCAGCCCCTGTTTAATATTTGACATAAATATGCTAAACTTATTCATTCCTGTTCATGCTTCCACTTATCTTTATGGCATCACATCCTTTTTGGGGGCTAGCTTATTTAACTTAGTGAATTGCAAGTGAATAATATGCAGCATAAGAAGGGACAAGTTGTAAGTAATAAGATAACACTAAGATTATTAATCTAAGACATCCTGCATAGCAAATATTAATTACTGTTTGTCACTTGTTATTCATATAGTCATATGTAGCATTCATAATTTCATAATTAGGAAAATTAAAGTGTACTGATGGGGTCATCATATGAAGTGCTGTAACAGAATAAAGGAAATACATTGTCACTATTCATGCAGGACACAACATATGGAGATATTGCTGTTTGCTAGAAATTATGTAGATATGTAAAATTTCTGTATATACAATAATATTTTTAAAACCTAATGAATTATAAACTATTGCATGGCATTAGGTGAAATCTTAGGTAATGCTGAAAAATGTCATGGTTTTAATTTATATTGTGTATCTTGAGAAACATTCAATGTTATTTATATTGTTAGTTAAACCAATAAGAGCATTTTTTCATATTTCTGTAAATATCTGAACAAGTAAGCACTCAGAAAGAAATATCTTGCTGTCATGTGAAAGTTTTTGTATGTGTTGATGTGAAAGTCAAAGTCTTCCTGAAAAAAAGTGATCTGATCCTATATAACTATAGGTTACAAAGCTTTCAAGCAATGAACGGTTGTTCAAGAAACTAGAGAAAAATATAATTCTGCATTTATAAGCATAATAATATATTACAAGACTGTTTATGCATATCATCATAGTAAAAAGACTTTTATTGATATAATTGTTTATTTTTAATAGAATATTCATGGATAAGGCAACAGATGCACTTAAGTACCATCAAGACAGAGAGGGAGCAGAGAGAGAGATGACAAAAGTGAATCAAAACTTAATGCTTCATATTATGATACAGAAGTAGAAAGTCTGAGGAAGGCAAAAGCTGAAAAACAGTCAAGTAAATGTGAAATTTTCAAATACAGAATGTGGAGGGGTTAGAGCATAGCACCAAAGGTCCTGTAAGATATATTATGTTCAGAAAAAAAAATTAACAAACGTTACAAGAAAATAGGGAACTTTGTGAGCCTGTGGCATGGATTGATAAAGTCCCTACTGCACTTCATATGACCCGTTCTCAGTTAGCGACATTGGTGCTTAAGGGGTCACAGGGAGAGGATGGGAGACTGGCTGCTGTTGGCTTTCCCATCCTATGAGATGAGAAGTAGCCTAGGCTTATTGCAGTTATTAGTGCTAGGAGCCCAGCAAGCTTTATGCTGCATAAGAGGAGTGCTGCCTAGTCAGAAGGTTGTGCATGCATGGAAGTGTGCATGCACATACCAAAGGCAGTGACTGTAGAGCTTGCAAGGCTGCTATGGGCTGGCAGGAATTAGACCCCACACTCAATGACAGCAGTATAATTCTGTACCTGCTGTCTAGGTCTCTTCTTCGCCCCCTAGAAATGGGTTAGGATGAGTCTGGTGGAGATTAAGGCAGGTCTAGCAGGCCTGATAAGTGAGGAAATGGGCTGATGGCAGCTGATGATGAGCAGGAGAGAGAGAGGTACATCCTGAGACTATAAAATATCTCAGGAACACATCATTTGTTACAGCCGATGACCAGGACTTACTCAGAAAGTGAAGAGGGTGTCACAGTAATAACTGTAAATCTGATACTGAAGAGGTACTGGTTTATATAATTTAAACAAGATGAAAAGAAACATGTAGTGATATTTCTTACAGTTTCCCAATTAAGTGATATAAATTTGATTTATTAAAATTGGACATTACAAGGAGAATCTAAACAATTTTTTAGACTGTGTCTCTGTCATTATTAAGTGTGGTGGGAGTTTAACACCTTTAACAGATATTTACAAATATTTACAGGCAAAGAAGGTCAAGAGGTTGGGACTTAAGTTCATAGGTAGGTACTAGGCTGTCTGCCGAAAGACATTTATAAACCTAGCCAGAATGTGTTGGCTTTCACCGCCCTCTTAGATTAGTTCCCTGTGCCTCTGTCCAGCAAAGGCACTGAAGAGATCCCCGGCGTAAACTTTCTGTTTCCCATCCACTCGTCAAGATTTCTCTTGAAGAGTGCTAGTGAGGAGCTCTGCCTAATGTAGATTGGAATCTTGTTCCAGAGCATGGGAAGTCTCTGAGACAGGAATCTATCCCTCCAGCATGTCCTATTTATTGTTGTGGTGAGGTTTAACTCCCTCTAGAGTGTGAATCGAGGGGATATGGTTTTCTTTAGGTGGAGCATGTCCATCAATTCTGAGTTGGACATGGCCTTGTGTGTCAGGTAGAGATCACCTCTGAGTAGGCGGTATGCAACCAAGTACAGCTGGAGTTTCTTCAGTCAAGTTGCATAGGGCATTTGTTTGAGGCCAGTGATCCTCTTGGTGAGGTACTTCTGTGGTCTTTCCAGCTGTTGCAGGTGTCTTGTAAGGTACATCCCAAATGGGGCGTTGTACTCTATGATGGGTCTGATGAGTGATGCGTAGAGGGGCATAATGACCTCTTTTGATCTGGATGCAAACCCTTTTGTGATTAGGTGGGCCACTTGGAAGGATTTTCTAACCACTTTGGCAATGAAATTATCAAAGGAGAGATTGCTATCTACTTGGGTCTCCAGATCCCTTATTACGTCTTCCGTATTTAGGGGGCTACCACCTATGTGGTAGTTTGTGGGTACTTTGTTTTTTCCAAAGGGGATAACTATGCACATTTTGTCATTTAGCTTGAGGCTATGGTTTTGACACCAGGCATCTGTCTCAGTGCGACCCTTTTGGAGGATGTGTGTATCAGCCAGAGAGTCAATTACAGCCCCTAGTTTGCAGTCGTCTGCGAACTTGGTCAGCCTTAGTCCTCCTGTGCTTGTCTGTACATCTGAGAAGTATATGCTGAACAGGAGGGGTCCTAGGACTGAGCCCTGGGGAACGCCACTTGTAACCGGTTTAGAGTCAGACCTAGCTCCCACAACTCTCACCATGTGGGTTCTGTCCGTGAGGCAGTTGGCAACCCATCTTGTGACATAGGGGTTTATGTTCAGGCTGGTGAGCTTGTCTATAATACCAGAATGGGGAATGATGTTGAAGGCCTTTGCAAGGTCTAGGTAGGCTGTGTGTACCACCATTCCCTTGTCTATAGCCTTGTTAACTGTCTCAAAGAAGTCCACCAGGTTTAAGAGGCATGATCTGCCCTTGACAAAGCCAAACTGAGTAGGGTCCAGTGTTTGGCGGTTCCCAATGTCTCTGTTAATGAGATCCATGATGATGCACTCCATAGCCTTGCAGACCAAGCTAGTCAGGCTTATAGGGTGATATTTCCTGGTGTCTGTTGTGGCTCCACCTTTGTGGAGCAGAATAACCATCGCTATGTGCCACTTTATGGGCATGTAGCCTGTGGAGAGGCTGAGTTTGAACAGTGTGTTTAGGTAAGGGGTGAGTTCATCTTTGAGCTTGTGTAGGATGCAGCCTGGGACACTGTCCAGTCCCATTGATGCTGTGTTTTTGGCTTTGGAGAGGGCTGTTTTAACCTGAGTGTCTGTGATTTCAGGGGCGCTACATTCTTCTGGTATGGTTATGGGCCCTTTTGGGGGTGAGGGGGGGTGAAGTTTGCACTGAACCTGTCTGCCAGGATGTTGGTGATATTGGTCGGTTCAGTGTATTTTGTGCCATTCTGCACTAACTCTGAGCAGATCTGAGAATTGCCACTTAGATTCCTGACATAGCTAAAGAATGCCTTGTGGTTATCTTTGGAGTCCTTGGCAATTTTTCTTTCAAAGCTAGACTTAGATGATTTTATGAGGGATCGTAGTTTCTTGCTGATACTGAACAGGGATGTCTTCCCTTCTTGGGATTTTACTCTTTCATGTACTAGTTTCCTCCTTCTGTTGTATAGCTTGTTTATGGCAGGGGTCTACCAGACTAATTTCCTTTTCTTGGAGGAGTGAGTCTTGGTTTTTCTTGGGATAGCATGATCCATGCATTCTTGTAGGTGCCTGTAGAGTGCATTAGTAAAGGATTTTGCAGCTTGGGCTTATTAGATAAATTACATCCTTTAGCATGGGGAATTTGAAATGTTCCACCTTAGTCTTAAGTAATGTGAAGTTTGCTTTTGAAAAGTTTTTCACGGTGGTTTCTTTAACTGGGGGTGGGGGCGGAATGTGGATACCCAGAGTGATTAGTTTATGGTCGGATCTAACCAGCGAGGGGTTGACCTCCGGTGTGGAACACCAGTCGCCCATGTTGGTGATGACCAGGTCCAAAATGTTGTCACCTCTGGTGGGGGTGTTGACCAGTTGATCCAGGACATTTGAGTTTATAAATTTTAGGAAATGTTGGGCAAGGGAGTTAGTACTTGAGTAGTTCTCCCAGTTAATGTTTGGGTAATTGAAATCACCCAATACCAGGGTGTTTGGTAGGATCTTTATGTTTCCCAGTGTTTCCAGAAATGCGGAATGGGGATCCTGGGACATGGTGGGTGATCTGTAGCAAGCTGCAATTTGAATAGGATACACCCTCACCTTTTGTATTTTGGTCTAGGTTTTGTGGCCAAAATGTATGGTATGAGTTGTAGCCTGGTAGTGCTGGGATGCTCTCTCAAGCCATAAACCAGGTTTCTGTTACTGCACATATATTGATTTTGTCCATACTGAGGAGTGCCTCGAGTGCGTGCATTTTGAGGTTTAGACTTCTGGCATTGAGTAGCATTACCCACAGTTTTTTGTTACTTGTGCTGTTTATGGTGGTGGGTTTGTCTTTTGAGCCTTGCCTAAAAAAGGCACTATGGGGGTGGCAAGAGCCATGGCCAGTATTCAAAAGCCTAAGGGTGACAGGTGCAAGCCATCTCTAGTGAAGCAGTGTGGCTTGTCAAGCATATCGTCGAGCATATCGTCCCAGGCTGACAGACACTGGATCCCCTTTGAATGACACTAGAAGCTTAGCCAATTGTTGAAATTGATAATTTTGTCTTTATACCATGGTATCATTCTTGGTGAGGGCAGGATGCTACTCAGGGTCAGGGTCATACCGACCTGGGCTACGTGATCAGAGAGCTCTTCCATGTCTCTTTTCATGTAGTCCAGAGAGGTACGGCTCAGGTCATTCACACCAATATGGACAATGACAGAGTCATATTTGTACTTGCTCTGGAGTGACCTGAGTGCTTGTGTTATGTGGCGGATCCTGGCACATGACAGGCAGCTAACAGTAACCTTCTCTTTGTTCAGCCTAGTGAGTGGGACGTCAGTGTGCCTGACTATAGAGTCACCTATTACTATTGTGTTGGGTATGTTATTTTGCCTTAAAGGCTGTGATTGTGTGGCACACTAGTTTTGTGAAGTATGTGTTTTATGGTTTGTGTTTGGAGGTTGAGGTTGCTTGGATGTCTGCTTTGGAGGTCTCTGTTGCTTTTGCAGATTTTTACTTAGAGCCTCCGAGTATGTTTTCATGTATTTATGTGTGTTTTTGCCTGTGCTGGTTTCATAGGTCTATGTGAGACTGGTGGTGTGATGCGAGTAATTCCCTTCTCCTCTTGACTGTATAATTGTATCTCTCGCATGTACTAGTGTTTGGTGGTAGGAGGAGAGGGCTGTCTGTGTACACGAGGAAGATTAATATTACCTTACTCATGAACAAAAGGCATATTGGCAGAAAATAATATACCTGGAACTATACGTGGAATGATAGCAGCTGTGCATTGAAGAACGTATTTACTAATTTCTGTGTATAAACGGATTAAGACATATGGTAAAAGAATCCACTTGACTGAACAACATTTTTGATATCTTGTACATTCCATATGTTTTACAACTTAGTTCTTGTCAGATACGGGTCATGTTGAGCATCTGATAGACAACTGATGGTCACACCCTGGACGTGATAAGTGTATCTGACAAACGGAAATGGTAACGCCAACATACCAACATTAATACTCACAGCTCCGGACATACAAAATTCTGAACTCCCAGACTTGACCCCACACACACACACACCTTTTGTGACCCATGTTACTGCTTGTTCCTAAGTCCAGAGCAGTAGGGACATTCTGGATTTGGTGTGTTGCTGTTTGGGTTTTCAGCATTGTGTGTGTCGATATTGTTATGCTGGCATTAGCACTTTCAGTACTGGTCACAGTCATTATCTGATAAGACAACCATGATGATCACATAATCATTGAATGTGTAGCACATGTAGATCAAGTAGGGGTAAAAGAGACAAAGCAAGCCTGATTGTGGTAACTAATTATAAGAAGGCTGAAATGTACTTGGAAAAAATACATAGGGAGGAAGTCTTCAGAGATCTACATGATGAAGGAATGCAGAATATGAAAAGGGCAGTATAGTATCATTTAAAATGGTTACATACCAGTCTAAGGCAAATCAAGGAGGTCTTCAAATCCATGGTAATATTAGCAGAACTACTTCCAAACTAATGACACTAGGAACAAAAAAGCTAAGAAAGTAGAAAACTGGCAAGAGCAACAAGACACTACAGCAGAAAATAAACAGCCTAGATCAGGAAGTAAACACTGTGTTAAAACTAATCATCAACATTATGAAAGACACTTATTCATAAATATCAGGAGTTATAGGAAAAGTTTTTTAAGTATATGAGGAAATGAAGAATTGAGATGTTTAACAGCTTGTTCATAGATAAGTACCAAACTAGCTGCTCTTGTGGGTCATTTTAAGCCTAGCCAATTTCCCATCCAAATGTGAGAATCAGACCTTATACTTTGTGTTTCTGAGGTAAAAGCCTTAACCACTATACTGCAATAAGGAGTTTAGAGCAAATGTGATCCAAATCACTACCTATACTATTTGGAAGTTCAAGTCACAATTCCGAAAGAGGGAAAATAGTGTTCTCATCATGAGATATTTCAAAAGTGAAACTGAAACCATATTAGATAAATTACAATTTGCAAAAGCTTCTGGAATGCATGGAATTACAAACATGGATATAAACATTTAAAAGGTGTTTAAAAAAAAGCAACAAACATAGTAGGTGAGTCCTGTTCTAACTGTGTATCTATACCAAAATGTTATTTTTAAAGGGAAATGCTCAAGAAGCAAAATAAAATTACAGACCTATAACTAACTTATCAAACACTGGGACAGTCATGGAATGGACAGTTTGGAGAGAGGTATTTCATGGGGTTGACAAATTAAAATACTTGAAGTATTTAGCAGCATTTGTATATGAAAGATCACTCGGTTCAAACTTTTAAGCATTTTTTATAACAGCATAATTTCAGCAATGGAAAACAGGATAAATGCTGATGCTAGTGTATAGAATTACCTGCAGCTTTTTTACAGAATATTCTTAATTAACAAGTTAAAAGTTTATGGGTTTTCATCTGAAATTATTAATCAGATCAGTCAGTGATTAAGTAATGAATGGTTTGCTACTGAAGCACCATACAGTAAAACCATGGAACATGACCAAGGAGTTCTGCAAGCTCAGGCCTTATCCTGATCACTTACTCTAGTCTCTGTGCCTGCTCAGCCATAACATTCTATCATACATTTTTTTCTTATATTTGGATGATCTATAGCTAAGTAGATAGATGAAGAGTATGCTAATAAACAAAGCAGTTATTATTTTATATATTTTACTTATTTATGTATCTTGGTTTAGTTTACTGGGTTTGTCAACTGGGTTTAATCAAAATATCATCTTCAGTGGAGGCCCGGGGAGAACAGCAGCAATGTATTACAAACATTTCTAAACACACATTCAGTAATATACATGTACAGACATTAAGTGATAAACATTTGGTAATTAGATTACATTCATATGAAATAAAGGCAACTATTACAATATAAAAGATACTTATGCATTAAAAGATGTTGAACATTTAAAGAGGTGTATTAGTGGATTTTTCAGATGGATAATAGATCATGTGATTAGTTCATAGAAAGCCAAAGACAAAGAGATGCAGAAAGAAACTAGGTAGGGCAGAAAATGTTAACATTGCAGTTAAGAGGAGGGGTAAGGCAGGTTCATAGATTATATATATATATATATATATATATATATATATATATATATATATATATATATAGCTGTCATAAAGGTTTAAAGTTTATAAGTATAGATGTGGGGATTGAGTACTGTCACAAAACTATGTATATGACTGGGAGACAATAATAAATCTATTCAGGTATGAAGAGAAACAGTTTGATGATGTGGCAAGCTGAAAATAAAAAAGGGCATTTATCAAGTATATATATACAGGAGCAGATCTATTGATTTGCTAGGTGAAGTTTTAGTTGTGTTTAAATTAGTTTTACATTCTGAATGGATTTCAGTGGTAGTGGGAGGTGCTGCCATACTTTAGCTACAATATTTGAATATAGAGAGTATTAGATGGTTTTGTTAAAGTGATCACTAATTTTTCTGTAGTGAGTACAATTATATTGGGGCAGTAGTGGTGTATTAAATTGTTAAGGGCTGGGTAATATTCTGGCTTATAAAGAAGCCTGCATATTGTAATTTGGTGAGGTGATGTGATAGTTCTATCCAGTTTAATTCTCTGAGGACAAGGCAGTGATGTGTTCTACTGTTATAGTTTACTGCCAATTTAACTGTTTTAATAAAACGTTACTCTAGTTTTGACTTGAGAGACCTGAAGATTATAGAAGTTTGGAGTAGCATAGAGGAGATAGTAGTAAGAAAGAAGAGGTCATACATCTTCTGGCTATGTCAGTGAAGTAGGTTTTACTGTATATAATGTACATAGTTTTTAATGAATTTTTTTAACCACTAGTGATATATAGTGCTCGAATTTCAAATGGCCATCTATCATGACAGCCATTAATTTTGTGTAGTTTACTTGTTAGACTATCATGGTATTGTTGGGTGAGATGATAGTGAGTAGCGCTGTTTTGGAAGAGATGCATGTTGGGGTAAAGAGCAGTAATTTCGTTTTTTGGGTGGATTAGTAGTCGTTCTGAATTACTTAGCATAAGAAGGTTTTTTTGTGTAAGGGCTTAGAGTTTAGATTTAGCAGAGCAGATTTGAGTTAAACTAGGGTAGCATTTTTTGCAGCAGTGTAGAGGTCATTGATGAATATGTTAAAAAGTATGGAATCAAGTATAGATCCTTGTGGGACACCAATAGTTACTGGAAACAAGGTAGAGAAATCATTTTCCATTTCACTGTTTGCAGTCTGTTTGAGAGGTAACTATGAAACCACTGCAGGGAATAGTTGGAGAGCCCTATGGATGAGAGCTTTGAATGAGTTTCTGGTGGGACTGAGTATCAAAAACTTTTCATAAGTCTAGGAAGATGGTGGAGACTAGGCGTCTGGCATTTTTTGTGTGTTGACAGTGTTAGAAAAATTCAACAAAGCAGTAGTCGTGCTGTGGTGGGGATGGAAGTCATGTTGAACTGAAGACAGAATCTGGTTATCTATTACATAATAGACAAGTTGCTTATGAATGCATTTTTTAAATATTTTTGTTAGGGGAGATAAAATTGCAATTGGCCTGTAGATTGAAAGATCGGTATTGATTCCATCCTTGTGCAGTGGAATAATGAGTGAATGATTTTGTCCATAGCAAGGGGCCTTAACATGTGGATCGATTTTCAGAACTAAAACTAGACATGCCTCACCTGCTATTTTAAGATTTTCGCCAGTTAGATTGCCGGGGTTAGTTGCAGTAGTCTTTCATTTTTTAAAATATTCTAGACCTTGCCAAGGCCTTTGACACCATCCCACACTCTGGAATCATAGATAAACTTACTAAGCTGGGCATTAATCCCTACGTCACCCAATGGGTTGCTAACTGGCTTACTGATAAAACCCACACTGTAAAAGTAGCCGACTCCAAATCCAGCTCCAGACAAGTGACAAGTGGAGTACCTCAGGGTTCAGTCCTGGGACGGCTTTTGTTTGGCATCTACTTCTCTGAAGTACAGGCCAACACTAAGGGACTCTGGCTAACAAAGTCTGTAGATGACTGCAAACTGGGAGCCATTATTGAATCCCCAAATGATGTGGATACTCTACAAAAGGGCCTTACAGAAACAGATGCTTGGTGCCAGAGCCATGGGCTCAAGCTCAGTGCCAAGAAATGTATAGTTATCCCCTTTGGGAAAAACATGTACCCATGAATTACCATATAGGTGGCAGTACACTAAACACCGAAAGTGTGATAAGAGACTTAGGGACAGAGGTGGACAGTGGTCTCACCTTCGATAACCATATCGCCACAACAGTCAGGAAATCTTTCTATGTGGCACACCTCATCACTAAGGGCTTTTCATCCAGAAAAAAGGAGGTCATTGTCCCACTGTACTCATCCCTCATTAGACCCATTATAGAATACAATGCCCCGTTTGGTATGTACCTCTCAAGACATCTGCAACAACTGGAAAAGCCGCAGAAATACCTCACTAAAAGAATCACAGGCCTAAAGCAGATGCCCTATGCTGACCGCCTTAAAAAACTCCAGCTATACTCTGTCGCATATCGTCTACTCAGAGGCAATCTCTGCTTAACATACAAGGCCATGTCAAACCCAGAGCTGTTGGACATGTTACGCTTAAAGAAATCCAAATCCCTCAGAGCCACATGCTCCAGGGATCTAAACCTTGTCATCACAATAAACAAAACATGCTGGAGGGATAGGTTTTTGACCCAGAGACTCCCCAGACTCTGGAATAGATTGCCCATACATGTCAAGCAGAGTGCCTCTTTGGCCCTCTTCAAAGGGAACCTTGACGATTGGATGGGAGAAAGGAAATTCACCCCAGGGATCATGTCAGTCGCCCTGCTAGACAGGGGTCCAGGGAAGTAAATAGTGTGGGAAGAAATAGCCAAGGAGTTATGGCTAGGCTTGTATAGGCCCTAGGGCTGATAGCCTAGTACCAACCTATGAACCTATGAATCTGTAGAAACTAATTGGAATGAGAAATGCTGAAGGAGGTTATATGACTGAGTAGGGATGGCAACAGAGGTAAAATTTTGGTGATAAGAATATTGAAACAAAAATAATCATTAAGGAGTCGGGTATTGTTGATTATAACAAAATGTATTTTAAAGCAGGGCATCATAAAGGAATGTTGTTAAACCATTTACTTGTATTATGCCATATTTGCCTTCACATTACAGTTAATTTTGTTTCATGTTGTGCTCGTGGTAAAATTGCAAGTAATTTTTCAAAAAATACAGATTATAAAATGCTGTTCATACTGATCACTGCTGCAGTTGCTTTAGCTGTATGGGTTATATCCTGCCATGGATATAACAGCCAGCCAGCTTCCAAAGCTTCAGAGCACCTTGCATGCACCATAACTGTCAGGCTGCTCAAGCTGAGCTGACTAATAGACAAGTTTGGGTGTGAAACCCTTCAGGGCTTTAGTGCCCTTGAAGAGTACACTCCTCTGAGGATCAACGGTCAGCTTATGCTTTCCTTAGTTGTGCAGATTAAGTCCCCTTGGGGGCAAAGAACTTCCATTTTATCATTTTTAGTGATGTTTTATTACTTTTATCTTCAGGAAAGTTATTTTAAAGCTGAGTGTTGTGTTCAATGAACTGTCCTGAGACTGTAATACACTTTTAAATGGAGAACTCATTTCTTTCAGTTTAAAAGAAGTGTTATCTAACTGATAAACAATTTTTGTGGAGAAATTGTGTTTATTTTGTTGTGGGGCTGCCACAGTATTAGAAATTGCTTTTTACTGTATTTTGTTTCTGTTAAAAAAGTTAACTTTGGTAGACTTGTACTTTTACTGGCACTGTTGCCTGATTCCCCAGCATAGCAGCACCATTTTCAGCTTCACCATGAAACAGACTATCACTCCCATGGTCGGTCCTTCTTCTAGCAGCAAAAAGAAAAAGTTAAGCAAATAGCCTTTGCCATCACAGCAGTTTGCCTCAATTGCAGGAGGGTGACTCTGCTGTGGCCATTTGTTGTACATCAGATCACTCTTCTTTCACCAGGATCCCTCTGGTGTAGCACCTACAGCCACTATATGCCAGGGGGTTAGCCGCATCCTCTGAAGCTGTTGGGGTTCCCTCAGTGGGCAATGAGGACCACTCTTGTTGGTCCATGGAGATGGAATGCCACAATGTTGTGTTCATCCGTGAAGAAGCAGCGGATGCCATTAGTAACATGGTTGCCCCATTTTCCTGTTAGAAAGAAACAGAAAACCAAGCATGCATCTACTCATCCTCAAATTCCATTGGATAGGAATAGTTGACTTTGACTGGCTCTGGGTTTAATTCAGGCTATTGATCCTTCTTCTAGAGTACTTTCCTGTAAAAGGAAGAGGGATGCCTACATTCCTGAAGAGATTTAAGATTCTGAATCTGAACAGGAAGATACAGGGATGGGTTCAGGGTTTTGTCCTCAGATTTCTGATTCAGGCACAGAGGAGAGCTGACTTTCTGATTCTGCCTGTGGGGGGGGGGGTCTTTCTCTATGAGACTATTGATAGAATATTCTAATGTTTTCAATGGGTGAACACTGAGGTACCTCAGTCTGTCAAAAAATACTATGAGTTGTTATTGAAGGATTTTCCAGGATGTGTGTGTTACTGCCTATAATTTTCCTGATAGTCGGCAGCTGTCTCTTAAAAGGCAGATAGGTTGTATAAAGTTCCATAATCTTTTAAATTTTCATACACAATTCCCAAACCTGACCCAGCAGCTATAGCCTTAGGTGAGTCCTCTGCTGCTAAGCACTTAGTTAATTCCAATCCCACTCTTTCTAATAACGATGGGAAATGTATTGGTTAGCACGAGAAAAATGTATACTTCTACAACATTGAATTTCAAAATTTTAAATAGTCAGGCTTATATGTTAAAGTTTGTTCTAACATATTATGAAAATATGAGGAATGCTTTATCTACACTTTCCTCTTGTGGAGAAAAATCTGCTTTAAATAGCTGAGTTTCTTTTGTTGCACTAGCCACTGCAGTGTGTATATGGTTCTGTTGATAATTTTTCCCTGATTATGGCCACTGATATGGTTTTAAGTAAGTTTGTTTGGCTGCATTCTCTGAAGATTCCAGATGATGTTAAAAATTAGATTTTAAATTCTCCATTGGACAGATATTTAGTATTTTTCCCTTCTGCTGCAGCGGTGATCAAAAAGTGAGATGAAAGGAACAAGCTGGTCCAGGGAATTTCTAAGAATTTTCTGCCCTCCTTTTCCAAATTGTTAAAGGGATTATCTTTCTCCTCATCCAGTTTCAGCAAAAAACAGAATAAAGAGCCTCAACAGAATTCAGGTAAACAGATGTTTAAGCTGAAGTGGCAGGGAGGTTCCAAAAAGAAGTCTCAAACCTCCCAAAACCAAAGTTACTCCAGCAAGTCTGAATGACTATTCAAGAGACCTTGTGGCTCCCTCCCACCCTGGGCCCTTTTTCTCTTCCAGAAAGTCTGAATCTCCATTTTTCTCTTTGGCAACAGATTGTTTTAGACAAATGGTTTCTGAAAATCATTTATCAGGGTTACAGACAGCAGTGGGAGGAAAGCCCTCTTTTCCAGGGGGTCATTTCTTATCCTGAAGATCAGACTATTTTGTTTCCACCTGTTCTTCATCACAAGGTATCCCAAGGAGTGATAGAACCAGTTCCTCATTTCCAGAAGGGGAAGCGGTTTTATTTGAGGATGTTCCTTGTTCCAAAGAAAAAAAGAAAGAAAGAAATTACTTGGACACCAGCTCTGGCTCTTTCATTCCTAAACTTGTTTGTGATAGTGTCCAAATTCAAAAAGATATTACTTCACAACCTGTTGTCCCTTCTTTCTCTTTCAAATTTTCTGTCTGGTAACACAAGACTTAAAAGATGCTTTTCATCACATTCCTATTCATCCAGACTTCAGATGTATCTTAAGGTTGTGTGTGTCTGGATTGGATTAGCCACTGCAGCAAGAAAGTTCACAAAGTGTCAAGCTCCAAGACAGCTTATTGCAGGCTATATTGTATCCCATAGTTCTCAACATTTTATCTACAGAATGTTGAAACATTGCCTCTCATAATGTGGAGCAAATAGACAAAATGTGGAACACACACTAACAACTTCAACTATGAAGCTCACAGGATGATAAAAATGTGTTATTTTATAGTTATTAAAGCATTCTTTTTATGAATTAATATGTCAGTATTATTTAACAAGATACCAGTGACTAATATTCTTATCACTGAATGTGTGACAGACCCTTTCAATGTCGAACAATGAGGAACATGTACATTTTAATACTTGAAATGAGGAATATTCCTCGTGATGAGGTACACTTGAGAGGCATGGTGCATCCACATTTTTTCTATATTTAGATGACTTGCTTATCTTTGCACAGTCTTTTTAAAAATGTCAAGAATCTCTTTTATTGGGTGAGAATCTCTTGCACAAGCTGGGAATCCAAGAGAACATTCAAAAGTCTTTCTTGACTCCCTCATAAAGGACTGTGCTCCTGGGATGTCAAGTAGACACCCCAGTTCAAATAGCTTTTCTTCCACAAGAAAAAATATATTTAGATCTATTTCTAAGATTTCCATTCAGACTTCAGTCACTGTGAGGGAATACCTCAGGATTTTGGGTATCATGGCATCTATGATTCTCATGGTACCCCTGGCAAGACTCCACATCAGAAAGATGCAATGGTATCTGAAATCTTTTCTGTCCCAGCATGAACACTCTTTATATTTTTAGACCAAGGTCTCCGCTTCTCCCTCCCTACTCCAAAGCAATTATTCACCACAGATGCTTCAGACTTTGCATGAGGAGCAGTTTCAACAAAGATGATAGTGCAGTGAGGTTTGGGACACCGAGGACAGACACAAGCATATAACAATCAAGGAAATGCTTGACCTGATCAATTCACTTAATTCTCTGAAACATCTTTGGTCCCTGGGACCTCTTGTAGTGGTTACAAACAGTAACACTGTGATGTGGACATCAAGAAGGAAAGGGAGAAACAGGTCATACTCTCTTTGCAGACTAGTTATGTTGGCTTGCGATATAGCTTAACTACACAATTTCACTCTACAGGCATCCTGCATTCCATCAGACCAAAACTGTGTGACAGACAAACTAAACAGAACTAGGGAAGACCCACATGAATGGAAACTAGATCTGGGGATCCAAGATTTGACCCATCTGTGGGGTGTTCCTTAAATAGACCTCTTTGCCTCTTCTCTGAACAATCAATTGGTAAAATTCTGTTTGAGGACTCAGTGCAAGAAGGCCTGGAAAACAGATGTCTTTTCTTTTCTTTGGATAGGAATGTTCCTGTATGCTTTTCCCTTTCCACTAATACCCAGGGTAGTTCTGAAGATTCAGAAGGAATCCCCAAAGATCATTGTGGTGCCTCCCTTCTGGCCTATACAACCATTGTTCTCTTGTATTTTGGAAACAGCCAGTGGTAATTACTACAAGCTTTCTCACAGAAGGAATATATTGACACAAGAACAGAGGTGTTTAATACACCCAATCAGTCACCTTCACGCAACTGCCTGGATGATAGGTTCTTAATTCCTTTTAGGCAAATGTTTTCTGAGGATGTGCAGCAGGTCCCAATGGAGGCAACAAAATCTGCTACTAGTAAATCATACATTAGCAAATGGAAAAGGTTATCTAGGTGATGCCAACAACATAACCAACACCCATTCAAGACTAGTTGCTCTCTGGTTCTACAATATTTGTGTTAGTTAGTATCTTATGGCCTTCCTTATCCCTCCATCAAGGTTCATTTATCATCCATTTCAGCATGTCTGCCTATGGATCTTCCTTTTTCAAGGCAGTCACATGTGAAAATGTTCTTGAAAGGGGTTTTCTTAACATGCCTCCAAGTAAACTAGTGACCCTTTCTTGGGATCTTAATTTTGTGTTAGAAAAACTAACACTTGCTCCATTTGAACCAGTTAACCTGGCTGTTTCAAACTTTTTCATTCTGCACTGAAGAAGGCCATTGTTAGGCCGAAACCGGTTTGCAATGTTTGATTTTATTTTGCCACATTAAAGATATTTATCTGCTTGCCATCTACCTTGTGCTGGCTCGTTTTGTGTGGATTGTGTTGAGGTTTTTAACATGGAAGACAGTTTTATTGATTGCTCTGACCTCTGCAAGAAGGGTATCTGAGTTGCAAGCTCTTATAGTGAGTCAACCCTACCTCATTTTCCAAAAGGACAGGGTTTCTTTGAGAACTAACCCTTCTTTTATGCCTAAAGAGTCTGAGTTTATTTTAAGTCAAACTAGTCATCTTTCCATTCTCTTTCCTGAACCTAAAAATGAGGGAGAAATGATACTCCATACCTTGGATGTCCAAAGACAACTCAGGTACTATCTTGACAGAAGTAAATCCTTCAGATCATAAGATCGATTGTTCATTTTGTGTGAAGGTAAGAAGAAGGGACAACTTATGTCAAAACAGACTATTTCCAAATGGTTATCTAAGGCTATTAACTTTTGTTATACTCACCATAAGAAATCTATTCCAGGCAGGGTAAAGGCCCACTCTACATGGACCGTGACTTCTTCTATGGCTTTTTGGAAAGGGTTGGATTCTAGAAGCTGCTGCTTGGTCCTCTGTACATACTTTTGCAAAGCACTATAAGCTGGATTCCTTCTCTAGATCATGCTTCTTTAGGATCATTCTCTAGAGGCCCCTGGACCCTTCTCTTTTCACCTCCCAAATATGTATACAGTGGTCAGTATGAAGACCTTAGTACAGTAGTGTAAGCTGAACTTACCATAACAGTAATGTTTGAATGTCAAATGATCATGATCCCTCCCTTGTTTTTTGGTGTGTTTCTTTTTTTTTTTTTTTTAATGCCAGGGTGTGGACATTTATTTTTGTTACACCTAGCCTTGTCCTTTCAGGGTTCACCCTCCCTCTCTCTGCTGGCTGGAAAGCTCTAAAGGGCTTTGTGCCACAACTTGTCTTTTAGTCAGCTCAGCTGAAGCTGCTTAACAGTTTGAGCACAATGAAAGTTTCCTGAAGCTTTGGAAGCTGGCCAACTGTTGCATCCTTGGCAGGGCAGGATATAACCCATATAGCTAAGACTACTGCAGCAGTGATCATGCAAACATCTATTGTTATGGTAAGTTTAACTTACACAACTGTACTTTGTTTTCTTTTGTTTGATTTTCTAATTTCACTGTTTACCCAGTTTTATTCTATAACCACACATACAAAATGATGTCATGGTAGGTATTGAGTAATTACTTACATACAACCACAAAACATTATTGTTAATCCAAATAATTTACCATTATAGCAGAGCTGTTTCTTGCCTACATTGTGGTTTCACTACTGCATCATGCGTTAATATTCAGTATGACACGTTCCATCTGCAAGATTTAGTTGACAAGTTATATATAATAACACCACAATGACAACAATCTAAACTCATCAAAAAGAAAAAAGGCAGAATACGAGAAAGACTACTTCACCCACCAGAAACCCACATTTAATTTAATGTCACAGTGTCAGTAAAAAGTCAACATGTGATACAACATCTCAGTAACTGCAGTTTAAGCACTTTTGTCTATAAAACAAAACTACTTCAGATTCTACGGGTTAATTACATCTACACGTATTTAAAAATTATCATCCAATCAGAGCAAAAAATGCACTGCATGCAAATTAATTAAAAAACTGTGACTTACATGCAGCATTCACTCAAATATGCATATATAAATGAAAAATTCCCTAGAGTTCATTATAAAACATTTCAAAAAACATTTTATAGAAGATCTTATATGAAAAAATTACTTAAAATTCCACTATAAATGTATAGCACAGGATACTCTTAGTAGGCAATTTATCACCGATGCTATTCCAGTTCAGTAGCCTCCAATTTTTTTTTCCCTAGGGACTTCCAGAAGGGTCCTTTTCTACCTTCTATAAGATAAAAAAATTGGAATATATGAAAATTAGTAAATTCTGTGGCATGCTTACCCAGTGCATTTCTTAAATCCCTATTTTTTATTCCAAGCTATGTTCATATATCGGTTTCTTGAATAATCTCCCCATTTTTTCCTGCATAAAGTGACTGCCATCCCTTACCTTTTCCTAAATACACTAGGCCTCTATTATTACAGTTATAGTAACCACTTGGCAAGTGATACCCATATCCTTATAAAATCACTGGTGGTTGTTGCAGTATAAATTTACATTGATTGCAGCTGCCACATATACATATTTGAGTGGATTCATTCCTTAGTTCTGAGATCTGACTTTGTTCATTGCAACCATTAAATATATCACTGGACAGCTTCTGTAGCTTTGTTAGTAGTTCTTTTTTCTTTTTTAAACACAACTACCATTTCCTTAAGAAAGAGGGGGCGCAGTCTTTATGCCATAATTGTCTTGAAGTCATATCACAGTCTTTATGCCATACTTGTCTTGAAATCATGAGTTCATTCTTAATGTCTTCCCTGGTCCCTTCCTTATTTATGCATGTGTTGGCATCTGTACTGCTTCTAGTTTCCTGCACTTTCACCATGTATTTATTATTCTCTGTAAATGCAGACATAATGACCTTATCCCATAATTACCTGATCCCAGGCTCTGTTCATAGCACCAGATTCTTGCTTTCTGTTTAATTCCCAAGTGTCGGTCTGTAAACTTCTATATTACTTAATATGAAAACTCACATTTGCCTATAACTCATTTCTCAAGCTGTCTGTGTAGGATGAAATTCAGTACTCAGGCACAACCTCTTAACCCTTGATTTCTTGGATTTATTTAATTTTTTCTAGTTGCATAACAGTTCTCATCCTTCCTCCATGCCGTATCTCTCCTTGCTGTGTTTATTTGTTCTGCACACTGTGCTTTTTCACTAGAGGTTTAATTCACTAGTCTTACAATTGTGTGTATGTCTATATTCCATGAGCATGTCCGACTGCACTGCTGAGCTGGTTTGCACGAATACTAAATTCCATAAGTAAATGAATCACATCTTAGTCTATTGAGTCTGCCTTGCTATTTCCAAATATGATCGATGCATATTTTTTCTAAATTCCTCACAAATGCTTCACATTATATCCCCATCAGATTTTCACCTGCTTATAACTGCCCTTGCATTTTTCTTTATCCAGGCTAATCGACTTCTTTTACTATACCTTTTTTTCTCTTCATTTTTCTTTCTTTGGTGTACCCCCATTGCTCTGTCACTTTTGACATTTGTGGAAAACTTTCAAAGACCAACCTTGTAACTTCAAATTCCAGTTTGCAACATATTAAAATCTATTTCTTTGTAATATAAAACCTCTGTTCTTGCAGCTTTTCACAATTATGCTGGCTAAGTAATATTCTCTGTGGTTTAACATCCATGTCACAATAGATTCATGTATGAAGGGGTTCAGTATTTATGTACAGGCTATGAATCTTTGAAAGTAAAAGTGCTTTACATAAGCATTCAGTGAAAACCACAAATTCTGAAGGCTTTAAATTAATGGTCTTGGGTATAATACAAAGAAATGTCAGACGTGGGGATATAAATATGTGCTTATACAATAATAAGTATAGGCGGCAAACATTAATACATTTATATTGTTCTTGTGGGCTCAATGAAACAGTATCTCTGAAAATTATTTTAAAGAAAGGTTTATAGGACATTAGTTTTAGTACATTATAGTGTTTTGTTTGTTGTGTTGGCACTTTTGAAAGTTGTGTCTTTATTTGCTGGGTAACTGATATTGTTACCTTATTGGTTTGGGTTTCACCTTAGAATATATAACTTGCAATAGAGTCAGAGGATTTAGCAGTCTGAAGTATGTTAGTATGAACATTCTTAATTATGTATTTGTTTTCAGTGTGCAATAAAATTTGTTGGACTATGGTGTACCTATTCCAAACAGTTCAACAATCCACATTTGCACATCTACCCTGGGCACATTCAGATTCTGCATATAATCTGTCATCTGTATTAGACATTTCCAAATTCACCTCTATGTCTCTGATTTTCATTTTTTTATGATGCATCACAACTCCCATAATTTCTTTTCACCCCTTCCTGTCCTTATGTTGTTTTGCTATTCTGCTCCATATGCCTTTCCACTAGAGGTTTAAATCATTGGACACGTATCAAAATGAATATGACATATTCATCCATAGAACAGTGAACACCAAATGTCACATATAACCAAGGAAGATCATAATCAGTTAAGGTTTTGGCTGTTGGGAAGATGGTGCATATGTATCTCAAAAAGCAATCATAGTGTGTAATGTGTCAGAGTAGAACCCAGATATCTAAAACACCTCTAAATAAAACTGTGCATACTGCATAGTCAAAGCATGTAGCAAAAACTACACTTATGTATACTGGACATCAGATCTGTATAAGGGTGTATTTTGGGTCAACCATTTAAAGGTGGCACAATATTTAGAATCTTCATCTAAATTCTAAGAATCACAGTTTAATGCATTAAGCACTTTATATTTATTAATTCCTTTTGCACAGTGGCATGAGTTCTACAGATGAAAACAATGACATTTGATTGAATGAAAGTGCATCCAAGAGTATGCAACTAAGTAGGATACAGATAAGGTACCCCACTGGTGCAAGGTAAAATGAGGGGCACAATGAGGAAAAGTAAGGAGATGCCATTGTATAGTTTTACACACTAACAGATGAGCTAGTAACATTATTTATTTACTTTTAAAGTTGTCGCCTCACAGCAAGAGGTTCTTCTGTTTGATTCTTGGCTGGAGCACCTTCTGTGTGAAGTTTGCATGCCCTCCCCACGGTCGAGTGATGTTAAAGGCATGGAGGTAGGTGCGAGCGTGAATGGGCATGCCTTCGTTGAAGGTTAGGCATCGAGCTGGCAACTCGGCACTGTCAAATCCACTGCCAGTCATGAGCAGACCGGAGTTCCGCTGTGGCGACCTCTAACTGGGAAAAACTGAAAGACTTTTTAAAGTCATCTGTCTCTTGAATGTGTAAGGCAGGCTATCACATTCATTCAGATACCCTGACAACTTCAAATTAGATTCAATTGGACTTCTTTACAGTTGTTTATGCCTCTGTTATTTAGATAGGCATTATCAGCTGCAACTCCATGCACAGAGCACGTGCATGTGCTTGCCCAGTTGTAAGTGTCTAAATTACATTACTCATAACCCTGTTTAGACATCCTATCAGTATCCATAGGCAAAACTGACAGATCGAGAGGAACAAGACCAAATGCATTACTGAATCAGAAGACTGACTATACAAAACGGTATGAAACTAATCACCTATATTAAATAAATAAAACAGAGAGACACATGCCAAATTCATGCTTCAGCTCAAGATCTGCATCAAAATTCTGTGGCAGCCCACCTGTATGTATTTCACTGCAGTCTCAAAGAAGAGGACACTCATTTGATTCAGAGTAACTGAGTTTCAGTTTATAGCTTTGCTATATCACATAATGAGTAGTGTTTTTCATTCATGTAGTAACACTGCGTGAGCCAGTATATAATAAAATAATGCTTAATTCTGTTGTGTGCTTATTCCAGTGTAATCTACAAGCTGCATTTACTTTTACTGGAATAATACATCATTTGCAATTTATTTATTTGTTTACTTGCTCGTATTGATAATCTTTTAGCATAATCCTTTTACAGGGGAGGAGTAATGAAAAAAGCTTAGGAATAAAAACTACAATTAGAGTCGAATGCATGTTAAATTATTAACGTTTGAATAACTTTCTGGAGGCTGACATATAAAGAGATGTCACAAGTGGAAAACAAATAAATAATGATCACAGTTTCATAATCAGGAATTTCATAAACCACAATCTCTGATGCAGTAGAGGCATTGTGTGATAATGTTATAAAGAAGGGGGCAGAAAGGTCAAAAAAGAGTGGAGGAAGTGTGGGGAGAGGTTAGGAGCTCAATAAATGGAAGGGACAGGGGATGAGGGGATAACTTGGAAGAAAAGTGAAGATATTTTAAATCAGCTGAATTAAGGGATGCCATTACACAGTTTTGCATTCAGGTGATAACATCAGTACAGTCACAAATGCAGTTTGTATGAAAATATTTTAAGTGCAGCCTTAACAGATTTTATTTAACACATTGTAAAGTTCATTTATGGTATACAAAAACAGAAAAATCACTATTTTTTTGTTATTAGAAGTCTGGGTAAGATGAAGAGGCCAAGCAAAGAGGCAGCAGACATGTGATATCATACTTAGTGATACACTGAGCACATGGGTTTTTTAGGGTATACAGAATGAAGTGGGTAAATCTGAGCTGAAGGACTTGACTGCTATGTGAGTGTTAATTTCTAGTCACAGGATTTTGTTTCATGAAAGACAGTCAGGTGATCTACAGGAAACATTTGCTGCAAACTTATCTAACAGGTTAAATACATTTATTACTCAAAACAAGACAGATTAAGCATTGCACTTTCATAAAAACTTCATCAGAATCATAAATTAAATCTCAGCACCACTTATTAAATATCCAACCCACCAATTTATTAACCAATAAAATTCAATTATCAATTAAAACACTCAGATTTCTTAAAAGGGACATATATACCCCTAAACAATATGGTACATTGAATAAACACATTCTGAAAAAAGTATATATATATATATATATATATATATATATATATATATATATATATATATATATATATATCAATATATATATATATATATATTATAAGTTGGTATGAACAAAAACATTCTATACAATATAAGATTTTAATCTAAGTATACTAGCAATAGATACATTGTCATTAAGGCCTGGGGGGGGGGGGGGGGGCAGTGGCATTCAACTTCAATTCCAATGCTAATTCCTTGGCTTCTAAGATATCGTCCCAAGGTCCACCCTGAAGGTCCCTAGGGACCTTTTCCAACACACAAAAAAACAAAATCATGTTCTGGATGTTTGACTATATGTCTAGCCAAAGCATTTTTCATATCCCCCTTCCTCCCCCATGTTCTTACAAATGTTCTTTAAATTTCCTTTTGGTCTTCCCTATATAAAATTTAGGGCACTTGGTACACTTTCCAACATATATCACACCCATAGTATTACAAGTGCTGTGGGACTTGGGCCAAAATCTCTTCAAATTAACCTCAGTGTAACCCCCTTTCACCACCATCCGACATTGGGGATAATGTTTACATTTGTAAGTACCCCATTTCTTATGAGTGATGCTGGGTTCATAATCAATGGTGGGATGTTCAAAAAAAGTTTTACCCCTTTTAAATACAATAAGCTGGTTTTATAAGAGAGACCATGTATAAATATTGGAAAATTTTTTCCTTATTTAAGGAAATGGACAAAGTTGTTGAAGTAAAACGCTGTATTTTATTTAGAAGGGGTAAAACTTTGAAAAATATTTTGAACATCCCACCATTGATTATGTACCCAGCATCACTCATAAGAAATGGGGTACTTAACACATGTAAAAACTGTCCCCAATGTAGGATGGTGGTGGAAGGGGATTACATTGAGGTTAATTCTAAAAGATTTTAGCCCAAGTCCCACAGCATTTGTAATACTGTGGGTGTGATATATGTTGGAAAGTGTACCAAGTGCCCTCAATTTTATATAGGGAAGACCAAAAGGAAATTTAAAGAGCATTTGTACGAACATGGGGGAGGAAGGGGGATATGCAAAATGCCTTGGCTAGACATATAGTCAAACATCCAGAACACGATTTTGTTTTTTTTGTGTTGAAAAATGTCCCTAGGGACCTTCGGGGGGACCTAGGGAAGATATCTTAGAAGCCAAGGAATTGGCGTGGCAATTGAAGTTGAATGCCACTGTCCCCCCAGGCCTTAATGAGAATGTATCTATTGCTAGTATACTTAGATTAAAATCTTATATTGTATAGAATGTTTTTGTTCATACCAACTTATATATATATATATATATATATATATATATATATATATATATATATATATATATTTATGTATATATATATATATATATATATATATATATATATATTTACTTTTTTCATAATATGTTGATTCAATGTACAGTATTGTTTGGGAGAATATATATATATATATATATATATATATATATATATATATATATATATATGTGTGTCCCTTTAAGAAATCTGATTGTTTTAATTGATAATTTAATTTTATTGGTTAATGAATTGGTGGGTTGGATATTTAATAAGTGGTGCTGAGGTTTAATTTATGATTCTGATGAAGTTTTTACGAAAGTGTGACACTTAATCTGTCTTGTTTTGAGTAATAAATTTATTTATTGCGATTCACATATTTTTTGTCTGTATTCTTGTTCTGGACTGCTTGCTTGTGTTTGGTGCTATTCTTTGTCCTTTTTGTGGTAATCGTATAGGTTTGTTCGTGCTTGTTAAATCAGCTCATTAAGAATACTAATTGCATGCATAGAGAGTCAGGCGAAAAATGCAGTCAGGCTATTGTCACGGATGCATAGTCAGAATGGATTTTAAATAATCCTAGCTCTTTTTTAACATTATTAACTCCATACAGTATAATATATTCACATGCAATCTTCATGCATTATGTATCTCATCAATGGTTGCCTGCTTCATTTCCTACCCTATCCCCCAACTGGTTTCCCTTTGGGTTAATCCTCTCTTTCCTTCTAGTATGACCTCTTTCAACTGTGTTTTCATTTTTTTCTTATTTAAGTTCCTCATTCTAGTCAAGTTTATACCATCTTCTCCCCATGTTCAGGATCCTCTTGCATAATTCATGCTCCCATAATGTTTTTTCCCCCTTCTAGTTATGAATGATAATGGTTTTAACTTTGGTATTCAGCAGTCTGATAATGTTCATTTATATTTCTTTATCCCTCATATAAAAGAATCCCAAGTATGCTCTGCTTCCATTTGAAATATGTCTCTCCAAATCTTCTATGCTTGCTTCCAGATTTCTTGTACCCACCCACAGTCCCAGAAAACATGCATCATACCTGCTCACTCCCTCACTTCCAATATCTACTGTCCTTTCTGCCATCCTTTATCAACCCCCATGGGGGTTACAAGCCATCTCTAAAGTATGCTCAGAACAGACTCTCCTAACCTTTGTACTTACTTCATATGCCTCATTGCCTGAATTGTCTTCTGCCAGTATCCTACACCTCCCTTCACTCCTTTTTCACTTTCCCATTTCTTTTCTGTTCTCTTATCTTTGACCTTCTCTCTTTTTCCCTTAGCACTTCACAGATCTGTTTGATTCTTCCATTTCCACTTCCATTTCCTCCAGGGTGCCATGCTTTCTCCTTTCACTATCCTTTCATCATATTCCCTGTCTCCTGTTGCCCATTTTGTATTCCTTTTCCAGGTCTCCATAAGTACTAAGTGGCATTCTATATTTATGTATTAACTCCTCCATCATTTTAAAACTTTTCCCAGCATTCTTTTCTCTACATACCAAATCTTTATCACTTATTCACATTTCTACATTTTTTTCTCTATCTTTACCCCTACCCATTTGTTCCCCATAGTTTTTGAGGTTTCATTCACACTACTTCATGTATCCGAGTTTTTTTTTACTGCAATGTCCTTTATAAGCTTCTCCACATCACATTCTCTCTTATTCTCCTTTGCTTAACCTCTATCCAGTGAATGATACATGTTAGTGTATACAAAGGGATATGTTCAGCCCCAGCCCTCCACTTTCCTATTCATTCTCATGTTTGCCTTGCTCACTCCCTTCCTCTTGCATTTAGATTTTTTTTTAATTTTAATAATGCTTAACTCTGTTGTGTGCTTATTCCAGTGTAATCTACAAGCTGCATTTACTGTTACTGGAATAATACATCATTTGCAATTTATTTATTTGTTTACTTGCTCGTATTGATAATCTTTTTGCATAATCCTTTTGCAGGGGAGGAGTAATGAGAAAAGCTTAGGAATAAAAACTACAATTAGAGTCGAATGCATGTTAAATTATTAATGATTGAATAACTTTTTGTAGGCTGACATATAAAGAGATGTCACAACTGGAAAACAAATAAATAATGCACACAGTTTCATAATCAGGAATTTCATAAACCACAATCTCTGATGCAGTAGAGGCATTGTGTGATAATGTTATAAAGAAGGGGGCAGAAAGGTTAAAAAAGAGTGGAGGAAGTGTGGGGAGAGGTTAGGAGCTCAATAAATGGAAGGGACAGGGAATGAGGGGATAACTTGGAAGAAAAGTGAAGATATTTTAAATCAGCTGAATTAAGGGATGCCATTACACAGTTTTGCAATCAGGTGATAACATCAGTAGAGTCACAAATGCAGTTTGTATGAAAATATTTTAAGTGCAGTCTTAACAGATTTTATTTAACACATTGTAAAGTTCAGTTATGGTATACAAAAACAGAAAAATCACTATTTTTTTGTTATTAGAAGTCTGGGTAAGATGAAGAGGCCAAGCAAAGAGGCAGCAGACATGTGATATCATATTTAGTGATACACTGAGCACATGGTTTTTTAGGGTATACAGAATGAAGTGGGTAAATCTGAGCTGAAGGACTTGACTGCTATGTGAGTGTTAATTTCTAGTCACAGGATTTTCTTTCATGAAAGACAGTCAGGTGATCTACAGGAGACATTTGCTGCAAACTTATCTAACAGGTTTAAATAAAAAAATAAATTTATTACTCAAAACAAGACAGATTAAGCATTGCACTTTCGTAAAAACGTCATCAGAATCATAAATTAAATCTCAGCACCACTTATTAAATATCCAACCCACCAATTTATTAACCAATAAAATTCAATTAGACTTAGTATGTGGGTAAATTCATATTTTCAGTTATTCATTCTCCACATCTCAGGAATCACAAATCAGGTGTTAAGATATAAATGGTTACTGGCAGTACTTTATTCAGTCTTCCTGACAATATCTTTGCAAAAATCTTGATGTCTAGATTAGTCAAAGAGATAGGCCTTTAATTTGCCAGCTCCTCCCTTTCTCCTTCCCCTTTAGGTATCATGATTATCCTGGCCCTTCTCATACTTAGATATTTTTCCTGAGTCTTTCTTTACTTCCATTCTGATACTTTTGTGCCTTCCTGTTGTTTATAAATCTCCCTGTGGTATTCCTTAGCTCTTTCCCTGATTAGCTTGTCCTCTTCTAAACAGGTTTGTCTCCTCACATCATCCCCTGCACACATCTCTCTCTGCCTACTTCTTCTTGTATTTCTTAGTTAACTGTTTTCTTGTGCTTCCACTCATGCCTCCCTCACTATCAGTAGTCCATCCAGTACCATTGTCAGATTTCTTGTTCTGTATTAATTTTACCCTCTAATTCCATTTTCTTTGCTCTTTGCTGGTCTGTTGTGCTTCCCCTTCTGTTTTAATTTCTTCTGGCTTCCTTCTGTAAGAACTCTTCCTTTTTCTCAGGCTTCTTGGTCACCCTTCCTGCTTTCCTTCAGCACTTATCAGATTTCCTGTGACAGTAACCTTGGTAACATCCCAGCAGTGAGCTTCCAGTTTGTCTTTATCTTTCATATGGTCCTGTATTCACTTCTTTACTAGTCCTGCAGTGCTTCTTCGTCCTGTGTATTATTTCGTTATAGCTAGCCTAGCTCTACCCCCTCCTCATTGTTTTCGGTTCTTTCACACTTGGCCTAAGTCTCACGGCTGAATGATCTGACATGTCGCCTGTAGTTAAATCTCTTCCATTATTTCCATTAGGTTTTCCTTCACCAAGAATTTGTTTAACCCACTCGACTGTACCAAAATGTTTCTTGTAAAGGTATAATTCTTCTCTGTTTAATACCTTTGCCTCCATATGTTGAGTCTTCCTCACTCATTCGTTCCTTGGATGAGTTCTTATCTCATCTTGTTGTTATATTGCTTCCTTCTATAGAGATTGTCTTTTTCTGGTTTTATGTATTACCCCCCCCCCCCCATTATCTCTAGTCTATATTTTCTTGTGTGTGCCCAGCAATCAAAAAAGTCTTGTAGAATCCTTTTTCATTCCTCTTGGATGCGTATATGCCCAGCATACATTATCCACCTTTCCCTGCCCTATCCCATTTTTATCACATTCTTCATGCTTGTCTGAAGTTCTATATAAAATACAATTGCTACCTCCCTCTTTCTTCTCCCTTTCTTGTTGTCCATGTCTCTCTCTTTGGGTAGTATCTTCTCCCTATCACTCATTTTCAGTTGTGTTTCTTGTAATAAAACAATGCCTTCTCCAGTCCTCATTAAGCTTTTCTGTATTCTCATTCTTCTGAGAAGATTTGATTACCCCCCATGTACCACATAATTATCTGTTCATTTAATTCCTTCCTTCTCACCAGCCCTCCATTTTCCCACTTGCTGCCATCTGGTGTAACACTACCTCTGGGCCTACTCTCTGAGCTAAAGACTGTGTTCTTTGATGGCTGCCTATGCTTGATACACTTCTCACCATCTCCAGCCTCTGGGTCTCTGCCTTTTGGTTCTTGCATATGCATGGGCATGGCTTGGACATGGGCTTTTTAAGACTTTCCTTTGCTCTCTTCTACTGTTCCTCATACTAATACATTTTATGCCAAACCAATATTGATGTCACATTTTTTTATATCATATGGTTCATATTCATTGGTCTTTCCTCCCTGCTGTTGCGTATCAGTCTGGTGTACTGGCTTCATTTGTGTGCTAGGCCATAATTTTTTTACTTTACAGTTTTACATTTGTTTACTATACTACTTATCCTTTACTGTTACTTTATTTCACAGTTGTCTGTGGGTAATTCTTTATCTTACTTTTCCTCTGTCTCTCCCATACATTCCTTTTTATGTCACCCTAGTAGTTAAATCAGTAATTATTACATAATTCTTCTTAGAATTAGATATTATACTTACGTTTACTGCAGTTGTTATACATCATTCAATAGTTAGGAAAAACATACTGCATACCTTGCAGTCTTGCCCCTGTTACCTGCCCCCTGACTGCATTACCCATTATTCTCATACTGTCTCTTTACAGGTATACACCAAGAGCTAGGCCTTACTGCCTCACACATAACTACTGCCATCACATCCAAACCAAGTCTCCTCATTTTCAATATAACTACAACTATTAATATTGCATCCAAACCAAATCTCCTCACATCTATTTCAAAAATAACTAACCCTGGATTTAGACTTTATGGTATCAATCTAGGCAACGTATGCAACAAAATTCATGACAGTCACTCATGGATTGCTCACAACTCAGCAAATATTCCTGCACTGAATAAGACTTGCCTAAAGTCCGATATAGCAAATGAACAGATTCTGGCACCATGTTACAACATTTAAAGAGAAGACAGGCAATTCCAAAAAGGTGGAGGCATCCTATCAGGGCCAGTGCTAGCATTTTTGGGGGCCACCAGCAAGTTTCAAATTGAGAGTCCTACCCATGAGGATATAAGGTGTAAACTTATTGCTGCCACACCCCCCTTCCACACCCCCCTTCCTTCTCAAGTTCTCCCCCAGCACCCCTTTAACGATCACTGTGTAAGTGTTAGTACATAGTACATACAGACCATTACAAAGGCTTGTAGTGCCAGTAATTGTACTATATCAAATTACACACGCTGACTACATTTAGTAGAAGTGTTACATTATGACAAGCGTCAGTACCACAACAGTGTAGCCATGCTAACAGATGCATAAGCTCACACTGACTAGCATTTAGTAGCAATGCCACATTATGACAAACCTCAGGATGACAACAAGGTAGCCACTCATTGAGATATATGCACTCACTGACTGCCATTCAGCAGTAATGTTATATTACAACATGCTTCTGCACTGCATTAAGGTAGCCATTCCCACACAGTTATACAAAGACACCCACACAGATTCCCACACACAGGCCACAGACACCCAAATATGATGAAGACAGCACTTCAGCAAGACTAAACAAAGACACCCACACAGACTTCCACACACAGGACAAAGACACCCATAGAGACTCCCACACACAGGACAGAGACGTACAAACAAAGTCCCACACACAGGAGAGAGCCACTCACACAAGAGCAAGACAAAACAGAGAGATCCACACTTGACAAAGGCAGCACTACAGCAAAATTGAAATACACAAGACATGCTAGACAAACTGACTCTGCCATAAAACACAGAAGATAATTACAGACATGCAGATCAGTAAGACTGCAGAGGCACATAACACAGCCATGGGACAGACATAGAAAAAACTGCAGAAACACAAGACAAACAAGAGAAAGCCATGGGGATAACAAACTCAGACAGACTCAAATCTAAAGAGAAACAGGTAGTCAAAAAGCACACAGGTGACAAACACCAGAATATCATTTGTCAGATTGCTGCCACTTTTATTGCACATTATGAATAATTGTGGTTCTTCCTTTGCATCTAGCTGAACTTGCATCACAACGAATCCTGACACTCCTATCTGTCCTTGTCTCATGACAAATCCTGACACTCCTCTCTGTCCTTGACTCATGATGAATCCTGACACTCCTCTCTGTCCTTGCCTCATGATGAATCCTCACACTCCTCTCTGTCCTTCCCTCATGATGAATCCTGACACTCCCCTGTGTCCTTCCCTCATGATGAATCCTGACACTCCTCTCTGTCCTTCCCTCATGATGAATCCTGACACTCCTCTCTGTCCTTCCCTCATGATGAATCCTGACACTCCTCTCTGTCCTTGCCTCATGATGAATCCTGACACTCCTCTCTGTCCTTCCCTCATGATGAATCCTGACACTCCTCTCTGTCCTTCCCTCATGATGAATCCTGACACTCCTCTCTGTCCTTGCCTCATGATGAATCCTCACACTCCTCTCTGTCCTTCCCTCATGACGAATCCTGACACTCCTCTCTGTCCTTCCCTCATGACGAATCCTGACACTCCTCTCTGTCCTTCCCTCATGATGAATCCTGACACTCCTCTCTGTCCTTCCCTCATGATGAATCCTGACACTCCTCTCTGTCCTTGCCTCATGACGAATCCTGACACTCCTCTCTGTCCTTGCCTCATGACGAATCCTGACACTCCTCTCTGTCCTTGCCTCATGATGAATCCTGACACTCCTCTCTGTCCTTGCCTCATGATGAATCCTGACACTTCTCTCTGTCCTTGCCTCATGATGAATCCTCACACTCCTCTCTGTCCTTCCCTCATGATGAATCCTGACACTCCTCTCTGTCCTTCCCTCATGATGAATCCTGACACTCCTCTCTGTCCTTCCCTCATGATGAATCCTGACACTCCTCTCTGTCCTTCCCTCATGATGAATCCTGACACTCCTCTCTGTCCTTGCCTCATGATGAATCCTGACACTCCTCTCTGTCCTTCCCTCATGATGAATCCTGACACTCCTCTCTGTCCTTCCCTCATGATGAATCCTGACACTCCTCTCTGTCCTTGCCTCATGATGAATCCTCACACTCCTCTCTGTCCTTCCCTCATGATGAATCCTCACACTCCTCTCTGTCCTTCCCTCATGACGAATCCTGACACTCCTCTCTGTCCTTCTCTCATGACGAATCCTGACTCCTCTCTGTCCTTCATTCATGACGAATCCTGACACTCCTCTCTGTCCTTCCCTCATGATGAATCCTGACACTCCTCTCTGTCCTTCCCTCATGACGAATCCTGACACTCCTCTCTGTCCTTCCCTCATGATGAATCCTGACACTCCTCTCTGTCCTTGCCTCATGACGAATCCTGACACTCCTCTCTGTCCTTGCCTCACAGTGAATTCTGACACTCCTCTCTGTCCTTCCCTCATGACGAATCCTGACACTCCTCTCTGTCCTTCCCTCATGACGAATCCTGACACTCCTCTCTGTCCTTGCCTCATGACGAATCCTGACACTCCTCTCTGTCCTTGCCTCACAGTGAATTCTGACACTCCTCTCTGTCCTTCCCTCATGACGAATCCTGACACTCCTCTCTGTCCTTCCCTCATGACAAATCCTGACACTCCTCTCTGTCCTTGCCTCATGACGAATCCTGACACTCCTCTCTGTCCTTGCCTCATGACGAATCCTGACACTCCTCTCTGTCCTTGCCTCACAGTGAATCCTGACACTCCTCTCTGTCCTTGCCTCACAGTGAATCCTGACACTCCTCTCTGTCCTTGCCTCACAGTGAATCCTGACACTCCTAGTTGCCCTTGTCTCACAACAAATCTTGCTGCTTTTTTGACCCTCACTATTTGGTCCTACCTACTGGAGTAAGCAAATTCTGACTGAATACACAGCACAGTATTATACAAGCCGGGATAAGGTACAACCTGAAATTTACCAGCATACATAGTATATTGGTAAAAAGATGCTAAGGATGAAGCTGCCAGGTGACAGGAAAAGAGGAAGGCCTAAGATAAGGTTTATGGATGTGGTGAGAGAGGACATGCAGGTGGTTTGTGTGACAGAGCAAGATGCAGAGGACAAGAAGAAATGGAAACAGATGATCCGCTGTGGCGACCCCCTAACAGGAGCAGCCGAAAGAGGAAGAAGACAATATTCTAAAAGACTACTGGAAAAGAAAATGTGCGCATACCTAGAGTCTTATTGGTCTCTTAAGAATTTTCTCAAGGACAAAGTCTTCAGTTAGGATGCTGTGTAATAAACCTTGTTCACTTTATGCTCTAGTGAGAGCACAGCTAAGCCTGAAAGTCTCTCCTCACTCCCTGATGAATGAAGGCATATCTTTATGAGTCAGAGTTTAGAAAAGCTGAGTTTAGCAGTAGCCACTGTAACGGATGCAGTCAAATAACTGTACAGTGGAACATAAGTATTTTTATAGATGTGATATAATTTACAAATGAGGAAATTTAACACAGTCTGTGCTGATGATTCAGTGTCAAGCATTTGAGAAAGACTTTTCAGTTCATGTCCACAGTCATAGTCAATGTCACAGTGGTCATTTGCCCTGCTGTCAGTTGTTCTTTCCAAGGCTTGTAGTGCTGGATCAAAGTGTCTTCTGCAACTTCACTCAATGCTTTAATACTTGATAAACATCTAAAAGCCTTATCAAACTGTGAAAGCTGCTCAAACCAGTCAGTAAATGACTGTATTGTTGTGTCCAGCAGCACAATAAATAACCCTACATGTAGTTTTGCCTTTGGGTCCTGTACTGTCTCATCCTCTCCTTCATAGTCAGATAACTGCTTTGCTTTCATCTGCCTCTTTTCCTGAAATGTGGTGCTAACATCCGGTTATTCTTGGAGGATTCATCCATGGCATGCTGAAATCCTGTCTCTCTGTAGTTTCTCAGCAAGTCCATAGTTGATTTCAGCTATTTGACAGCTGTAGAAATATCAACTGATGGGATTCTGCAGCAGTCTGCTTGCAGAATTTACCTCTGTCAGCATATCATACCGAACCATTAAACATACAACAAATTGATATGACATTCTGAGCACAGTCCCCTTGCCTGTTGATATGTTCTGGTGTCACCTGTACATAGCTTCACCTGTCTCCTGTAATGCTCCCACAACTCCCTTCAGCTGAAACCATAGTGCCTTGTCAGAGTCCACCCTGCATTCCCAGTGAGTCTCAAATAGTAGCTTCACAGTGATGTGTCATTTCAAGATCTGCCACATGTTCATTAATGCTTAACAGAGTATGTAAATGTTCTCTAGACATCTAAAAAAGACATTGCCCATAGGGATGACTGTGCTCCATCAGTAACTACAAGATTTAAATTGTGACAGGCATATGGCACATAAAAAGCCCTTGAATTTATCTGTTTTATCCGGGCAGCATTAAAGCTTGTTTCCATTATATAATACTGCCATTATATTAGCCTTGTCCTTGACAGTCATTAGTGTCCAGTTGATAGAGTTGCAGAGCCTGAAAAAGTTCATCTGTAAGTCGTGCTCCAATTGCATCATTCACAGGCTCATATCCTAGAAAGTGTCCTTGATATATCCACATAGCTGCCTACTACAGTCATGGGCTCTTGATTGAAGAAGTGTAGTGTGCAGTCAAGTCACAGAAAAGCACCAAGCATTGTTCACCTTCTCTACAGTTAGTTCTTAAAGTAGAATTTGAGGTCAGCTGGATAATATCATTTTGCATGTCTTTTCCAAGATAATGATCCATCACTTCTTTATTCCTAATATGATGCACATTCTTAGCCATGACAGCATCAAACTGTGACAAAAGCTGTACTTGGCCTAAGAAATTGCCATTGCCATGGGTGTCCAGTGCATCACTTGTCCTCAGGATGCCGTGTTACATTCTTCCAATGAGACAATGGCTATAATGCATTCTAACACACCGTGCTGGTGAGTAATTTCTTTTTCAGCTAGTGCTTATCTCATGTCATCCATTGTCTGCCTTCATTTTAGTCTGTTGTCCAGTTCCTTCCATTTGAGCATGCATAAATGCTTCATGCTGTGGTGCTCGGTCATGGCAGTGTAAAGCTTTGGACATCTCTCACTATGATCTGTAACCACCTGACCAGAGAAGATGGCTAGACTGTCCAATCAATTTGCACGGAAAGCAAAACTGTGTGTCATTTGAAACTAAATATGTCAGCCAAGTCCATTTAGTTTTCTTTCTATAAGGCATCATGTAGCTATAGTTCTCTGATGTAAATCTTCCTTCCTGTTCATTAACTGGGATGTGTGACAGCACAACTTGAGCAGGGCCTTGCTGGATGTCAGCTACCCTAAACTCATCCCCTATCAAGTCTGTCCACATTCATAGATCCTCAAATTACACATCTGGCACTCCATGCAAGTCACAGCCCACATCTTTTGTCACTAAAGAAGTATGTGCTGCTTCTAAATTAAAGTCTGGTAATGCTGGCAGAAGTAGTAAACTTACATTTTCAGATGTTAACATAATTTCTTCTGTTGTAATGGCATTAGGTTTAGAGGGAGTGCTAGTGCAGCTGCAACACAGTGGGTGTTTTCTTTGTTAAGGATACTGGAATCACAGTGGGTAGCTTTCACTGCAGAACCACTGTAGTCTATGTAACCTTCTTGCTGCATCTCCCTTCTCTGATGACCCACTAAAAAATAATTCCAAATGGAATGCTGCTGCCACTTTGCATCCTCATTCGTCTTTGCTGCTCCTGACAAATACATGCATTTCTTTCTACCTGGGAATGGAAGTAAAACAGAATTACTACCTGTTCAGACATCAGGCCCTTTTTTCATCTTTCTTTGCACTGCCCTTGCCACATTATACCTACTGAAGCAGGTGAGATAATAGATTTTAAGAAAATAATATTCTAAACACTTGTTCTGATGGTGACTACTGTTATGGAGGTTATCTGGCAAGTAAAAAGTCCTGTGTGACAGTAGTGGAATATTACCCATCAGATTTCCAAAGACTATTACGAAATTATACACCTTAATAACACGTAATATCTCTTCCTTTGACATGAATTACTGCAGGCAGAAAACCTGAAAAGTAACAGTGGCCAGTAGCAAAAAGAACTGTAATGCAGGCAGATACTAGAAAAAAATTAACTCAAAAAAGTCATGTTAGTTACTATGACTACAGGCACACAAGAATGGGCCACCTGTATTGAAAACACTGATCATAAGGGCAGGTTGTATAGTAGGCAAGATTGAGGAGCATTACCAAATGAAATACCCCCATAATGCACATCTATTTCTTTGACATTAATTAAGCAATAACTCACGCCTGTGTGTGGGTAATGCTGGATTTACACACAGTTGGTGTGGTTTGGTCACGAGGGCGAAGCCCAAGTGACCAAACAAAGAGAACCGTGGGTAAATCCAGCATTACCCACATCCAGAAGTGGGTTATTGCTATTATACAATGACATTATTTAAAAAAAATAAATACTTACTTTTCATTAATAATGGCATTGTATAATGCCTCCGTGCTGCCCTTCCGCAACTGTCCGGTATCCTGGGGCAGTTCTGATGTACTGCGCATGCGTATGCTTATGCAGTACATCAGAGCTGTGTATAGAGGAAGCAAGGGAGAAAGGAAGATCTCTGTTTCTTTTTTAAAGCTGTCTCGCTATGTTAAATGAGTTTAACATAGCGAGATATCTTTAAGAAAAGCAACGGAGAAAGGAAGATCTCCGTTCCCTTTTTTAAAGCTGTCTCATTATGTTAAATGAGTTTAACATAGCGAGACAGCTTTAAAAAAGCAACAGAGAAAGGAAGATCTCTGTTGCCTTTTTTTAAGATATCTCGCTATGTTAAACTCATTTAACATAGCGAAATTATAGCAACAGAGCTCTTCTGTTCTCCGTTGCTACCTAACACAAAAAAAAGTCAAGACTTATACTAATGGAAAAAATCCGGGTGACCGGACCTTTTTCCATTAGTATAAGTCAGATTTACAATGGGCACGCTGGTTGGGCTGGCCAATCAGCGTGCATGTTTCAGAATACTAATAAGCAGTCATTGTGTAATTACTATTCTACCACAGATAGAAAAAAATGAAGAACAGGTGATAAGTTAGTGAAAAAAACTCAAACACAAAGACTGAAAATTCAGCAACTCATTTTCAAAATTCCCTTCAGAGTTTTAAACATTGATAACTAATTCTTCTATAAGCACACATTTTCTGAAGGATAATGACTGAAACTGCAGCATCAGTAATTAGAAAATTATTTAGTTTTAAGGCAAACAAAAACATGAGGCAATCTTCAGTCTATTCTGTAAGATTCTCCTCCTTTAACCCCACAAAACACTTTAAATATTTCTTAAGCTCTCTGGAACCAGTGATTACACCTACCCCCTACCTCTCAACCTCCTAGCACATGAGTTCTGGGCAAAGCCAAAAATAATGGTTGAACAAAAGATGTAAACTCAGGCACATGAAAACTGCTGCTAGAACAGGTGATGCAGTTCCATGCATTATGTGAGGGACATGAAGTCTGAAAATAAATAACTTTACTTGAAAACCACATTTATGAGGGTCAGACTGAAAACAACAAGCAAACATCTAGCCATACTACAACATTCTCATGACACTCCCTTCCCCAACCTCTTGTCACAGGAATTCTGTGCAAAAGTGTACAGCCTGAGACAGATTTTAAATATTACTCTTATAAAGATACAAGAATACTAAAATACCCTTCTTTAGCATGAGTTTTATGAAAGTTGAAAACGTGTGTTATTTTGTAACTTCAGTTCTCAATGTTTTACACTGCCACAGTTGTTATGAAGGACAGGCCAAAAATATCAAAGGTCTGAATATTCTGCAGTACTCATTGCCCCATCTCGTAACCTGTTAACACACAAAATGTGGACCAAACCAAACATTATGGTTAGACAACAGGACAAAGGCAATCAGTAACACATTATTAGTAGTGTTTACAAACAAAAAATCTGAACATTTTGCAATATTATATAGGACAAAGACATAAAATCAAGTCACACTTTATTACTGCTTTTGCAAATGTATACCAATTTGGACATTCACCAATAGTGTTACAGCCCCCCTCTCATGTCTCAACCACTTGGCACAAGAAATCTGGACCAAAACAAAAGCAATTGTAGGAGAAACGCATAAAATCAGGTACAAATTTTAATGCTGCTGTTACAAACATATACCAATCTGGACATTCAGTAGTAGTCTCACAGCTCCCATCCCATCTGTCAACTACTTAGCACAAGAAATCTGGATCTAGCCAAAAGTAATGGTAAGTCAAAGGTATAAAATCAGGGAGGCATTTGAATACTGCTTTTACAAACATATAAAAATCTGGACATTCAGCAATATTCTCATATATCTTCTACCCTCCCACCACAAATTCTTAGAAGAATAAATCTGTAAAAGCACAAAAATAATGGAAGGGCAAATGTATAAAATCATGTTTTAAACACTGTTTGCACAAACTGATAAAAATCTGGGCATCTGGCAATATTCTTACAGCCTCCCCCATTCCCCATCTCTCAAACATGTTGCAGAAGACTTCTGAACAATACAAAAAATAACGGCTGGGCAAATATACGAGAGCAAAAATGCACAGACTTTAAAAATAGCTTTTATAAACTTGTACAGTATAGACATTTGGCAATATTCTGAATCCCCACCACCACAAACACACCCCTCCCAGTCTCTTATCTCAAGAATTCTGGACAAAGTCAAGAATGACAAGGGCCAAAGAACAAAACAAACACACACACCCGCAAAAAAAAAATGAAATACTAGGCTTGAAAATATAATGTAGACATTCTGCAAAATATAACAAAAATACACTACCCACTTCTCCTAAAATATGAAAATATGAAAAAAACCTACATTCTCCAAAAAGAAACAACAACAACTTATCTTTTTGTGGAGTTATTGCTGATATATTTGCTTGTGGTGTTCCTCTAAATGGTGATCACTACAGATCTTTTGAAATAGAAAAAAAATGTCCTAAAAGGACAGTTTACAGACCTTTTAAAATTAGGTGCCCTTAAAAGGGCAGTTGAAAAAAAGAAACTCCTTCTGGACCTAAATCCCTTTTCTGTCACCATTTTGTTCTTGTCCTCAGCTCCTCACTCACTCCTCCAATAAATTACTGTCCAAAGAAGCACTTCATACTAGAATTAAATACAACATGTGCCTTTTTAAAAGCAAATCTTCACATATGTAGAAGTGGGGTTCCTATCTTGTGATAGAAAATTGTAAACGGCGAACGCATATTGAGCGAACCTGATTAGTCGAAACATCGAAATGCCGCACGCGTAACATGGAAATCGCCATAGAGAATATTATCCCTTTACTTCAATGCAGTGTGATCTTGGAGTAGGAATATTTAATTAGCGGGGGTGTGGAGGGCTTGCCCCCTTGCCTACAGCGTTTAGGTAAGTATAGTTTTTTATTTTATTTTTTTATTATATTTTCGAAATTTCAAATATCGCTCATATGGTGTTCGATGTTTGAAACTTTCAAAACTAAAACTGAAAAGGTGAATGCAGCTGTCCAGAAGTCCGACTCAGTAACAAACCAAGGAAATATGAAGAAGAAGACTAGTCGGACTACCATGATAAAAATGAAATATATAATTTATTGGATGACAACTTTCAAAACTATAATATAGACCCGTAGAAGTGGTGTGAGGTCCCCTTGGACCAATCAAGTCCCTTCTTTGCCATTCCCTTCTTTCCTAATAAAAAAAATAATAATAATAAAAATCTGAACTGCAACCAATCAGGGTCCTTGCTTCACTTAAATGGACCTGATGGATTACAGCTTTTTGCTGATGTTATCACATACTGAGTATAGAAAGTAAAAAAAAAAAAAAACAGCAACTGATAACCTGCCTTGCTGTCGGCATCATTTGAGCAGGGCACAACAGAAACCCGTGGTATCTGATTGGTGGCCCTGAAAGATTGGGACCACCACACCCCAGTCTCAAGGATGCCTAATGTCGGCTATGCATCGTATATCTCACACTTCTTACCTCACTTCAACAATGCTGAGATACTCATATCTTTCTTAAGATTACGTATTCATAAAAAGTTCTGCACAATATCGCTTTATATCTGGCCTTAGTAATAACATTCCTACTACAGAAAATATACTCTTTGGGAGTCAGCACATATCTTGCTGAAAACCATGATTCTATACTCTCTCACCTTCTAGCCCTCCCTCAGGGGTCCAATCTCTGTACAGTAACCCTTTGTTCCAGTATACAGATTCCCCCTTCCCTTGAGAATCCGGTGCCTCCCTAGCTACCTTCCTCAGGCCTTGCAATGTAGGGTCTGAGAGCTGAGTCTGTCTGAAGTCTCTCCTTGTAACCCTTCCCAGCTCCCCTTCCACAGGAAGTCTGGCATCCTCTGACAGCGGTGCCTCACTGTCAGCCTGGGTACTACTACTTACCTCTACCTTTGCAGTTACCCTGTCCAAGGGAACATCAGTACCCACAAGCAGCTGTGGCACACTTTCATTCTCACTGCTACAGCGTAGCTCACTCCCTGAAGTAACCACCTCAGCAGTCCTGGCTGCAAGTATGCAGTCTGTGGGTCTCCCCAGGCTACCAGACCCACATGCTTATCTTCTAGCCTCACTGCATGTAACTGCATAAGTACATTGTACTGCCTCATCCAAATCCTTCCCTCTCAGGACATCTGCAGGATGGTAGTTCCATAGCCTGGTTGTCTCAAGACAACCCACTATTGGCATTCTGTCTTTCCCACTTACTGGCTCCCTCATCTTTGGTTCCCCACCTTGCCTCCATATACATCTGTATGCCACATGGACCCACTGATTGCATTCAAAACATTTCACAGTTGGTCCTGGATGTATACCTGGACTAGTGGCTTCCCCTGATACTGGCAGATTCTGCTGGATCAGTCTGTGCTTCCCACCATGGGTTCCTTTAGAACCATGAGCAGTATTGGGGGTCCGCCTCCTGTACAGGGCTGCCCTGCTTGCTAGGTATAGGTATCCCTTCTTCACCAACTTCTCTGAAGTAGCACACTGTCTATCAGCTAACCAGATTCTCATGTCCTCAGGCAAAGTGCTAAGGGCTTGTTCCCTTACGAAAAGGTCTGCCAGCCCTTCAAAAGTAGTGACCTGACATCCACTCACCCAGCTATGAAAATAAGTGCTCAAGTTCAGCAACATATTCACATACATTTTCATCTGCCTTGCATCTATGCTTAAGAAACTTTTCCTATACATTTCAGGTGTTAGCTTAAAACATTCCAATAAATGTCTTTTTACAGCAGTATAATCAAAACAGTCAATGTCATGCATTTTTGCTAAAGAAGTTACAGCTTTTCCATGGAGTAAGGGGGACAGGAACCGTACCCAGAGCCTTTGGTCAACTTCATACTGTTTACATACCTGCTTAAACATATGAATGAAGCTATCAAAATTATCCCCCTCTTTAAATTGTGGAAGAAATTTACTGACCTTTTGTGCTTCTGGGTCTGGTTACTCCCTTACCCATTACCTCCATGACTCGGGTGAAGAGTCAACATTTCCCTCTCATACCTCCTCTGCTGTTCATTTTCCTCAGCTTGTAGACTCCTCATTTTCTCAGCTGCTTCTAGTTCCATACGCCTGGCCTCCAACTCAAGTCTCTGTAGCTCTAGCTTGATTTTTATGTCCACTGCAGAAAGGTTGAGCTGTCCATTCTCCAAGGATATTGTATCTCCACTGTCAGTTTGATTGTCCTCCAGGCTGCTGTTCTCTGATGCAGCTGTAAACAAGGCTGCAATCAGGTCTGCTTTAGTCAGATTTCCATGCACCAGTCCCCTAGCCTGGCACATATCCGCCAGCTGGCTCCTTGTCAGCTTTCCATACTCTTCTGCTGACATGCAGCCTGCTCACCCTGACTAACACTAAGCTAACAAAAGAAATAAAACAATTGTGATCTGAACTCTGAGTAGAGACTGCATGGCTATTTTAGAATACAAAACACTTTCAGAGATCACTGTACATAAGCTACAGGAATTCGCTCTACCCACGCCACTACAAGCCAATTAGTATGTAAAGTAGATCCCACCACTGTCAAACACTTGTGACGACCATGCCCTGGCCCAGCAATCAAGGGGCCTCAATCCTCATCACTAACACCAGGGAGGTCATCTCCTAGAAGAGAGGAAAGGATAACTAACACACGCAGTAAAGTACAATTTCCCTTAAGTGCACACAGAGATCACAGTCAGTCTGGGCTGGTTGCTCCCTTGCTCACCAGGTCCCCAATAAGACTCCCCACTGGCACAGCTATAGGGTCCAGGTCTCAGCCTAGCTGGGCAAGCTAAAACCTCCAGTACCCTCTGTCCAACCAGTGCTTCATGTCCCTGCCAAGTAGCTGACACACCACAACACACTTTGAGATAAGTAGTTATACAACTTTACAGACACTCCTGGGAAAGGCTGACACATTCTCCAGCTGTGCCCCTTTACCCAGACTATATGGTAGTAATTACTGTCACCACCCAACTAATAATATCAGCTACTAAAAGGCCCTTAAAAGGGTGTCCAATAATTACAGTGCAATATTATAATCCAATGGGAGTATGACTAACAGTCAAGGCTTACTTTAGAGTGGCCTATTACAATAACCCCTATAAATATGCAATGTACTCTAGAACATATCTCTACACAAATCAGCCACAGGTAAAGGTTTTTAAAATATTTAATAATAAATAATTAAAACACAAGACAAAACTACTACACCACAGAGATATCTAAGAGTTCAGAAATCACACAGAAGCTATAAATAATACAGTAGGACAGGCCTGATTTCAAAGAAAAATAACCAATTAATCTTTACTAGCTTTAACTATTCCCACAAGAAATCACAGTGCTAGAACTTACATGTGAGCATAAGGCAGAGTGCTGATAAGTTGGATATCCAAGATCAAAATGCTCTGAAGTCTCTTGTGAAAAATAGTATTTAAACATTACTAACAGACATGTTTGCTGGGTCCCTCCCAAATTACATCATGTTGACACTTAGGTTTTCCCAGGCAAACAAACGGCATTATTTAGCAATCTAACACCTGCTTAGAAACTTACAACAATAGAATACATTTCACATGTATATTCTAACAGAAACTAGAGCAATAAAGCACATTGTACATCTAAATTCTGGTCATAAACTTTAGCCTTAAAACAATGGACATGAAACCTTCATCTAGATGCACTGGAGCCAAATTCTAACATGAAAGGGCAGAGTACAATCTTGTCACATATTTTGCAGTTCCATATTTCACAATGTTTTTACACTCAAGAAAACATGCCTGTATTTTACTTCTATTTACAAATGCCAGAATTATATATCAAATTCTATTTGACTAGGCTGGCAGCATTCCCCCATCTCTGCCCAATCGTCACACACACAATTTAAAAAATACTTCTTTGCTAACAACCTACTTTCTCCAACCCAACATGGATTCTGTTCTCACAATAGCACAATTACTGTTTACTAAGCTTCCTCAGAACAAGCAACTGCTATAGAAATGAAGGTAATCTTGTTTTCAGTTTATTCCTAGATCTGGACAAAGCTTTTAATACTGTCCCCCCATCAAAAACATTTACACAAACTTTCAAATGTGGCTATGTCTAGCACTACAATTACATGGTTCTAAAGGTAGGAGTCAGTTTGTAAATAGTACAATAGCTTCTACTACCTTTTAACTATGATCACTGGAGTACTGCAAGGCTCTGTCCTTGACCCACTATTGTTTTGCTTATTTATAAACACCCTTCCTTGTACTGTAAAACAAGTCTCTCTTTTTCGGTATACTGATGATTCCACATAAATCTACTCTGCTCTCACATTTCTCATATCACAAGAAATACCTCACCAGTCTATACTATATTATCCTGTAAGTAATGTAAATAAGTCATGTCTACATTTATCACTAGACACTGCTTTTCATCACACCTATGTAAATGAAATTTGTATATTGTTGTATATATAAATGTAACCAGTTTATTATTGTATAACACATTAACAGAAATCAAACCTAGGTCTTGATTTTATTACCAATTGCATGATCCTAAAACACCATTTATACTGTTACGAAATTGAAATTATTTTTATCTGTAATTTTTTTTTGTAATTTAATGGAGCTTTTCTCCCCAGGCATCCACTGAAAATGGACCTGAATGCCCAGTTGGTCCATCCCAGTAAACAAAAGGTAATAAATTCATAAATCTTTTTACTCCAGTAGAATCTTACTTAGATTACTCTCAACTGTTACTGAATGCTAATAAAGTTAAACTAATCTGCTATCCACAAAACATACCTAAAAAACACAACTCTGTTCATTAACACTTTAATCAATTGTACCAATCTTGAGTCAGTCTCCTATGAACATCTCACATTACCTGCACTTTCAAAACACAATTAAAACACCTAAAAACTAGACCTGTTATACAGAGCTAAGCCATTCCTCTTTGCTAGGAGCTGAAAATCTACTGGCTATGCCTATTTCATGCTAAGTCTGTATGCATTATCTATCTTTAATCCAGTTAAAAAAATTTCAGAAATGCTACAATAAAATGACAAAATTTGCAGCTAATATATCAAACAAGTCACTGGCCACCACTGAAGCAGCTCATATTGTTAGAACTTCTCCATTATCTTACATGCACCTAACTAATAACAGCACACAATATTCTGTATCATTCAGAAAGGTTCTCCTCCATAAAACATCTACTCCAGTGATACCATCCCACCAGATAACTATTGCCTTCCCATCTCTCTTCCTTGTGTGTCTCCTTGTCCGTGTTTCTACCTCATTCTCTGTTTCTATAAATAAAATCTCCCTTGCTAGAAGCTTCCCATTTTTCTGTCAATTTGATATAATGCTTTTACTTGTTTCCCTACAACCTTTTTGTCAGTTTTTCATTTTCATGTTATTGTCTTTGCTATGTATTTGTTTTCTGATTATCTTTTTTTACTGGTATGGGACCCCTATGTACTCCCTGGTCTTGTCTACTTCCATGTGTGATTTCCAGCCTTTGATGTTGCATGTTCTTTCAAAGTCTCACCTATATCCAAGATTGCCCTTTCTGTCTGTGTTTTAGACGTAGACATGTTTTTAAATATACTCACTCATTCAAATTTACTGTGATAGATCATGTATATTTAAGACAGAGAGGGTGACCAAAGGGAAATTTTTAGAATTTCAAGAACTAAAATGGCAGTTAAAAACAAATGTCACTACAAGTCCTAGTTTCAATGAAACAGTATCAATCAGCAGCTTATTAAAATTAAAAGGTGCCTTTTTTCTGTAATTTCTATGTTTACATTATTTTGGTGTATCATATAGCAACAGGAATGTCTATTCATGTGCTTTCAAACCATTTCATTGCATTAATCATATATATATATATATATATATATATATATATATATATATATATATATATATATATATATATATATATATATATATATATGTGTGTGTGTGTGTATGTGTGTGTGTGTGTGTGTGTGTGTGTGTGTGTGTGTGTGTGTCTGTGTGAGTTTGCCTTAGCAAGTATATTTATTTATTATCAAATTTTACAACTGAGTTTCATTAGTATACTGTTTCATCGTATTTAGTAGAATTGTAATTTTAATGAGGTTTCTTAAGTTTTAATTCACAAACATTTTTAGCACAAGGTATATTTTTTGAGGCATGTGTTTCAATTATTTTAATTACCTTTGTCAATTGAGCAATTAAATTAAATTGGGAGGGGTTTGCAGTGCATTTAAACTAAATGCATTATGTAAACTCTATTCTTATGAAGTCCACAGGACCATAGATGAAAGCTCTAAATGGTTGAGTAAAACTCTTAATTTATTGCTACTCTACTGTGTCCTGTGCATTTCCTTCCAGTGTGTTGGTTCATGGTTTTTCTTATCTTGGATTTCAACATTTCCCTTGGAACCATGTGACCAAAGTATTACAAACACAATTTCATCATTTGTGTTTTGAGTGACATTTCCAGTTTAATTTCCTCTATGATTGACTTGTTGGTCCTTCTTGCTGTCCATGACACATGCAGGATTCTTCTCCAGCACCACACTTCCAGTGAGTCAATCTTCCATCTGTCTTGTTTCTGGATCATTCAGATTTCACAGCCATAGTTGACAACCGAGAATATTAGAGTCTGAACTAGTTTTATCTTCATCTGCTGTCTGATTGTCCTTATTTTTGAATATTTTATCTAGAGACTACATAGCCATCTTGCCCAAGGCCAAATAATGTAATATTTCTTGAGTATTAGTTGAATCAGTGGTCACAAGGGCATCCAAACGGTTCATACTTGAAACCCTCTCAATTTCTTCTCCATTCAGCTCAAATTTATCAATGTTATCAGTTGACAGGGGGCAGCCACGGTGGTGCAGCGGTTAGTGTTGCAATCTCACAGCAAGAGGTTCTCTAGTTTGATTCTTGGCTGAGATGCCTTCTGTGCAGAGTCTGCATGTCCTCCCTTGTGGTCGTATGCGTTTCCTCAGGGTGCTCCGGTTTCCTCCCACATCCGAAAGACATGCTGTAGGTGGGTTGGACACTAAATTGGCCCTAGGTGAAAGTGTGTGCATATGTGTGCCTTCTGTGGAAGGTTGGGCGCCAGGCTGGTAACTCGACACTGTAAAACTCCACTGCCAATCATGTCCAGACCAGTGATCCGCTGTTGCGACCCCTAACTGGGATAAGCCGAAAGAAGATGATAATGATCAGTTCGCATAATCTTGGCCTTCTTCATGTTCAGTTCTAGTCCCATCCTTTAACTTTCTTCTCTGATTTTCCTCAGCAAATGTTCCATATCTTCCTTTGTTTCAGTCAGCAATGTTGTGTTGTCTGCATACCTTAGATTGTTTATCAGTGTTCCACCTTAATGTATTCCAGTGTTTATCCTCCTCTAGAATAGCCTTTTGGAATATGGCTTTGGCATACATATTGAACAAATATGGTGACAAGATGCAGCCCTGTCATGCACTTTTTCAAACCAAAACCAACTTGTGTTTCTATATTCCATTTGAACTGTAGCTTCTTGGCTGTCATAACAATTTTTTATTAACTTATCAATGTAAAACAGCCTCTAGAGAATATCTGAAAACTAGCTGGTCTTGTTACTGTACTCATCCTCCCTAAAATGCTTTCCATGCATCACGGTCCTTTTTTATCTCCTTCCCCTCTCTTCTATACTCTCCTCCTGTATAACTTCTCACCTTCCCTCTTTTCTTGCATAACTTTTCTACCCCTTTCCCTAACAACCTACATCCCAGTATTAGCCTTTCTACTTCCTTTTACTTTATCACTCATACTCTTCACGTCTGTCCCTATACTCTCTTCCTCATTGAAACCTTATTAGCCTGAATATCTTATACATTTTGTATGCATAAATATTCGACTACCTATGTATATATATCTTCATTATCAACTAACATTGTAAAATCTTTATTCATTTTTGTATGTAGCTGGTGAATGCTAGTTTTTTTTTACTTGTATCTAATTCCTATTTTCTGATTTACCATTAAATTGTATTTTATTGTGGAGCATTTCTCTCCAGGTCTCTGCTGAAACTGAGCCACTAGGCTCAGTCGGACTAACCCGGTCAACAAATGTAAAAGAAAAAAATAAATAAATAAAACTGTACAACCTGTTTCAGTATTCTCATTCGCAATAGAGTTGTTCATAGTTTTTCATGAGTGACACAGTTAAATGCCTTGCTGTAGCTGATAAAGCAAAAATAAATAAGATTGAGATATTCCTTAGTCTTTGCTAGTATCCATCAAGTGTCGGCAATGATATCTCTTCTCCCTCTTCCTTTCTTGAATCCTGCTTGAAATTTTGGCAGTTCTCTGATTACGTATGACTGCAAGCGCCAGTGGCTTATCTTTAACAGGATTTTGCTTGTGTGTGAAAGTAGAGTGATAGATCAGTAGTTGCTGCATTCCTTGGCATATCTTTTTTTATAAATTGGTATAGAAATAAAACTTTTCCAGTCTGTTGGCCAAATTTATTTATTTCCAGACTCGTTGACACAATTTGGTCAATGCAGCAACAGCTCCATTAGATCCCTTAATGAGTTCTATTGGCATTTCATCTACTCCAGGAGCTTTATATTTTGACGGGGCATCAATTGCTGCATTAACCTGTTTTTTCAAAATCTCTGGCTTTTCTTTCATTAGGTCTTCATCTCTATACTCCTCAACTTCTTCATTTGAATAGAGATTGTTAGTATAACTCCTCCACCGTTCTTTAATTCTCTCAGGCTCATTCAGCATTTTTCTATCAGCATCTTTAAGCATTCCCATTATTCGTTGAAATGTCTGCCTTATTCTTTGGATGTGCTGGAAAGCTAGTCTTTCTTTCTCATGTATGTGTTCAGATTTGATCTGCTGACTGATTGTGCTAAATATTGTTCTTTGCTCGTTCAGATTTCTTGTTGAAATAGCCATTTCAAACATGTCATCTTTTTTTCTTTTGGCAGATATTTTGACTTTTCTTCTTTCTTCTTTTGCCTTTTTAGCTTCTTTAGATATTCAGGGTTGCTTCTACTTTTTTACTTGCTTTGAAAGTGTTTTCTTGGCTTGCTCTGTTATTGTTGTCTTTATATCAATCTAATGCTCTTCTGGGACTTTATCTTCCATGTTTAGTACTTCAAATCAGTTGTTAAATCTTCTCCAATATTCCTCAGGTTTGTTATTTAACTCATAATCTGCCCTGGCTGTCTGATTAAGTATTTTCTTTTGTAACATCACTCTAATTTTACACACCAGAAGTTTATGATCAGTGCTGCAGTCTTATCCTGGTCTTGTTCTAGTTGTAGAGACTGCTGACTTCTATCATTGGTTGATACATATATAATCTATCTGATTTCGGTAAAACCTTTTTGATATTGTCTTATTGTCTGCATATAAAGTCGGCATTTATGATGTTGGAAGAATGTATTCATGATGTCCACACTGTTGGCTGTGCAGAATTCAATGAATCTGCTGCCTGCCTCATTTCTGTCTCCTACACCATACTTTCCAGCCATTGAACCTTTGTTTCCTTTTCCTACCTTCATGTTGAGGTCTCCCATGATTATTAATAAATTCTGTTTGGATGTCTGTCTTTTCTCATTTTTTAGCTGAACTTAGAAAGGTTCAGTTTCATCACCTTCGACATTACTCATCGGGGAGTAGACCTGCATGATAGTTATGTTAAATGGTGCTCCCTGAAAGTGAAATGTGATCAGTCTGTCAGTGATGGCATTATATTTAAGAATTGTCTTTGTGAGTCCCTTGCTCACAATTATTGCAACTTTGTTCTTTCTCTGTGTTTTATGGCCACTATAGCAACCCCAGAATACCTCTCAACATCTTAGAGCAAGAAATCTGGACAACGCCATAGATAATGGGGGACAAAGACTCCAAAATAGGGGCAATTTTTAAATATTGCCCTTACAAACTTAGAAAGTTGGTAAAATAACAGGTTTTGCTTTAGCATGAAATTTCTGAAGGGTATGAAGTCTTAAACTCAAATGTCTTTCATTATTTTCTGTCTTCAGTCGTGAATAACTTGCCAATAATTTGCCCAAAACCCACAATTTATTCAAATATGGACCAAAAAGTTTAGACAAAAATGTGGACATTCTGTGAAAATCTGTACAGTTGAGAGATATGAAACCCAATACTTTTCCAATTGGAAATGTCCTTGCCTGGTCCACTTTAATTCGCTTATACTAAGTATATCCACATTTCCATTTCAAATTTAACTATGTCTAATTTTCCTTGATTCATGCTTCTCGCATTCCGAGTTTGACATTGTCTTTGCAGCTCCTGATCTTTTCTTTTGGTCTAGCAACTTCAGCATCAGGACGACCTTGCAGTTTTGATCCATCAGCGTTACAAAAACCAGATGTACTTGAATTAACCAATTGCTCTTCCTAGTAGCATGGTGAGTGCCTTCCAACCTAGGGGACCATCTTCCAGCACTGTATCAAATTTCTTTTTGTTCACTGTCCATCAAGTTTTCTTGGCAAAATACAGAAGTAGATTGCCAGGACTTTCTTCTGCGCAGTGTAGATTCAATGTTGTCACTGTTGTCATGTTGAGCATGATCATTTTCCTGCAACACTGCCTGTCCACTGCAGCCCAGATGAGTGGAAAACTTTTAGCCTGGCACCTCCACTAGAACCTGTCCACCTTGGGAGACCCTTCTGGTAGTCAGACTACTGATGTCATAGCTTCCAGCTTCATAGATGCACGCAAGCATGAAAAGCTAGGTTTTCTCATCGGGGACATGGTATATACAAAGATACTAAGAAAACATGGACCAGGTTAACTTATGATGGAGGTCTGCTTGTACACTTTTAAAAGAAGACATGACACCATTACAGTCGGTATCTTGTATACCATCTAACAGATAATTCACAAACCAGTTTACTGGATTGAATTCAAGTCTATTGTCTATAGGAAAAGAAAGATAAAAAGACATATTAGAGAGCTTGGAGAGTTTTAAGAAAAGAAACCTGATGCGGCTTGGTTTCCTGTTTGGTTGAGGGGGGTGACAGTGAGCTGCCATTGCCTGCTCATCCATTCTGAGGGAATGGGAAGCACTTCTTGCTCTCCACATGGGTGACAACCAACTGTAACACTAGTATGTAGTAGAATTCTAGGCAGCCACGCCCACACTATCATTGTTCTTAGCACCACTAGGAATGCAGCATATGGGGCATATGAATCACATGCTGAACTCCAATAGCAGACTCAGAAGAGTTATTGAGGAGGGGGGACAGGGATACTTCCAATGGAATCAACAACAGTATATTACATTTAGAAAAGTTGTTTTAATAGAGAAATACTAAATATAAAAACCTGGTTAAGAGCTTTCATCTGTTACATAGACTTCATCAGAACCAATTAAATTCATTCAACAAACTACCCCTCTAAATGACCTATGGACATTATCCACTACAAAAAATAAAAATGTTTTGAAATTACTATTAGTAACATTAATAATGCTCTATATAAACTTTCTGAAGTCTGTAGTAATTTCAAAACATTTTTATTTTTTGCAGTGGATAATGTTCATAAGTGATTTCTTTAAGTGCACCACTCATATATAGCTCATGCCCTATTCTTTTTTGTAATGTATTTGTTAACCAGGCAGGAACAGCTCAGATGCATTTTTCTGGTTAAATGACTGTGACTCAGATTCACGCAGTAAACAAATGGAGGTGGGAGTCAAACCCCGTACCCTTAATCCAGGGAACTGCTCATTAACAGCTGTGGACCTTAATCCTCTGCAGTGACTAGCAGATCTTCACTAACTTCTTCAGTTTCTCTGATAAATCACTAAGGATTACAGTCAATCAATAATGTTGTCATTCAAGATTCATAGTTCTTATTTTCAGAAAATGCATGAGCATGCAACACCTGTTGTTTATAAACTTTGTAAGTGAATTAGAGCTGTCTGGTACTTAAGGCTCTGAGCTGTTGACAGACTGCCTCCTGGATCCTTTCTACACAATTTGCCTACAGTGTGACTCTGAGCAGGTTCCTCAACCAATCAGTGCTCCTTGCTCACTCATGAAAAGTTACAGCAAAACAACAATAGTTGAGTTGAAATACCTTTATGAACAAGACAACAAAGCTTTCAGGTTCAAAAACCCTTTCTCAATGTTGTCATGTGGTTCCCTGATTAACAAATAGATAAGTAAAATAATATTTAAACTTTTGTTTCTTTTTGGGCCTTTGTCCTCCTGTTATATTTGGCTTCGCCCAGAATTCTTGAGCAAAGAGGTATTTTTTTCTGTTTGTTCTAAAGTTTGTGACTTTCTGACAAATTATTGCAGATTGCACTCATTAAATAATGGCACGGTGGTGGTGCTGCGGTAGCGTTGTCGCCTCACAGCAAGACATTGTCCCATTTGATTCTCAGCTAGAGCATATTCTGTGTGGAGACATGCATTCGTGAATGGATGTACCTTCGTTGAAGATTCTGCATCAGGGCTGGCAACTCGGCATGTAAAAATCTACTGCCAATCATTAGCTGTGGCGACCCCTAACCGGGAAAAGCCGAAAGACACAACAACAACTCATTAAATAATGGCAGGCATGTGATAGTCAAACTTTGCATCCTTTGGAAAATACTTGTTAATGCAAAGCTGATTACTCTAGCAACTTTCTAAGTATATAAGCAAAATATTTTGGATGTTTGTTTCTTATTGTTGAGCAAATAAGTTTAAAAGACAGAGGGATGTTGTAATGGGTTACACTGTATGGTTCTCACAGGTGGGAGGTGAAATAACTTCTAAGTCATTACTTATGTATTTGTACATTCATTTGGTTGCAAGTAAACAACTTAAGTGGCTGTAACTAATGGTCACATCTGTGTGTGTATAAATAATTGGTTCCTATATCCCAATGTAGTTATAGTCTAAGGGAAAGAACTGATTGTAGTAAACAGGAACGCCATCATATGAACCATGTTCTTTGGGTACAATTCTTGATTTCCTTGTTTTGTTGACTGCTAACAGTGTTTTTATTGTCTGGCTATAAATAAACCAAATGTCAAAGTCTATGAGTTTAACAATGACTACATTTTTAATTTAGCTCAAATTTTTGCAGGCACATGGGCACAAAATGCAGTATTTTGGGTTACAACAGTTTGTCTGGTACTTAGTGCAGATGAGTAAGGCCATGAGCTTCTTCCTATAGTGCAGAGTTTGATTTTCCCAGCTTTCATTGTTTACATTGTCACTCTGATCAAGTCACTTCACCAGTCATTGCTCCTGTGCTGCTAGTAAAAAGGAACACTTGCACCTAGTCAGCCATCCCAGCCTGTTAATAAATGTATTACATATTTGTCTTCTGAATACCTCCATCCTTCCTGTGGCCATTAATGAGTGTGTCACTACTATGATTCCCAAAATGTTTATTGTAGTTTAATGGGCTGTCAGATGCATTTTCAATAAGTGTGAGTTGCAATAGAGAAGAAGCTTACTGTTGCTCATTCGAAGTCTAAAATTATTTTCAATGTGAGAGTGCTTTGTTTAGTAAGTGATTGTCAGTGCTTTTGCCATAAATTTTGACACAAAGTTCTAAATTAAATCTAAATCTTTGTGCCAACTGTAAAAGTTAAGAAAAACACAGTATTCATACTTACAAATCTGAACAGGAGCTTATGACAATCGGGGTGAAACAGACAAGTAATCAGATATTAATATGACAGAGGAGGGCCTAGTCCATGACCCTGCCTAGGGCCCCATTTGGTCATGATCCAGCTCTAGTACATACTCTATATAACTGTCATTACAAAGGATTAGTAAACTGAATGCAGGAATACAATATAGTCATTAACAATGTGGCAGAACTGCAGCCATTCCCAGTCATAGTTAATCTATCAGAGACAGGATACATATGGGAGTAACATGCTGTTTTCAGATGTTAAAACCTTCCCGTTTATGTACACAGTGGACCGATCATAAAACAGACTTGCTGTAAGTCTAACAAAAAATGGGGGACTTTCTGATTTCTTTGGAACAGGCTTAAAAGGGCTATTCTGAATTTGTGATGCTAACCTTTTGAGGTAGAAGATACTAACTTTAAAAGTCGGACATTCATTCAGAAAGCCTGCATGCCACAGATGGTTAAAATAACTGTGTTTGTTTACTGAAGGAAACAAATGAAAAAGGGTGAAAAAAACTGACATGCTCATTTTGGAAATTAAATGTAAATGCAATGCATTTAATTAACTGTATTAATAGTAGCTTAAGTGTGACATTCCTTTTTCTCTGTTAAAGAATATAAATATGACAGGGTTCTGCTGCATACAAGTCTTTATTTATATTGCTGGGATCTTCTGGTTGGCCATAAGGAGGGATTATTAGCTCCTTAGCTTTGAGAATATCCTCACTGGTTTAAAGCCTAGATGATTGTGATGCCTGTGCACTATCCCAGTAATCAACAAACTCACTCCTCACCCAGTAATCAAGGAACCTCACTCCTCAACACTAACACCAGTGAGGGGTGTCCACATTGGAAGGATAACAAGTACACACACGCACAGTAAAGTACAATTCCTATTACGAGCACATAGGGATCACAGTCAGTCTAGGGCTGGTTTCTCCCTTTCTTTCCAGATCCCCAATAAGACTCCCCAGTGGCACAGCTATAGGGTACAGATCTCAGCCTAGTGGTCAAGCTAAAACCTCTATTACCCTTTCTGTCCAACCAGTGCTTCATGTCCCTGCCCAAGTAGCTGACACTCACACACACACACACACACACACACACACACACACACACACACACACACACACACTTTGAGATATGAGTTCTAAACAACATACAGACACTCCTGGGTGAAGACTGGCACAGGTTTTCCAGCTATGCCCCCTTCTCTTCAGACTATCAGGAAGAAATCACTACCACCAACCACTAATATCAGCTACTAATAAGGCCCTTCCCAAAGGGTGACCAATTTCCCTGTATAATATTACTGTTACCCAAATAGTAAGTATGCCGAACAGCAAGGCTATTGGAGTGGCTTGGACAGTATCACTAAATACATGCAATGTACTCTAAGAGCTTAAATTATCTCTACACAAAACAGCCACAGTTGAAAGGTTTAAAATATGTAATAATAAATAATAAATAATAAAAACACAAGACAATGCTCATCAGTTCAAGACAGTACTAACAAATAGTTCAGAAATCACAAGAAAATGTTTTAAAATAATACTGTAGAATAGTCTGATATAAATACAGAAAACAGCTAGACTAATCTGGCTATTTCTATCTCTAAGAGAAATCACTGTTCTAAATAAATATCTTACTTACATTCAGAGCAAGCAAGTGCTGGTGAGTGGATGGTCTTCAGACAAAATCCAAAATGCTCAAATATTTCTCTCTGAGAAAGTTTTAAATTGATAAACACCCAATACTGCTGAGTAATTTCACATTGCATCATTTGTATCACTTTTTTTAGTTCTCAGGCTAACAGAAATTCAAAATTTACATTTCTTAGTAAGCTGCACCTGGCCAAGAAGCCACAGCAATAAAATACATTATACATGTAAATCATACATTATACATGTAAATCCTTAGCAATTGTCTCTTAAATCAAGACAATAGAAAGACTTTCCTGGCCCAGACATCCTGTCTCTGAGCTTGAAATCAGTCATACAATGCTTGACTTATCAGCATTCTTCCAGCACAGTGCACTGTGGTTAAATTTTTGAAGCTTAGTACAACATATAGTTAACATATAGTTCTCTTTACATTTGTAAACCAAACGTGGATTATATTAATATTTACAAATGACCAAATTATCTACAAAATGCTAGCTAGGCTGGCAGCCTTCACAATGATGATTTAGGCTGATATATCAAGTCAGTAAATCTTCAGGTCTTCTAGTTGTATACCATCTGTCAGTTAAGCAGTCTAATAGGGTATGATTGTCATCTGAGGTACAGGCCTAGAATTAAGGTGCATGTCCCTACTTGGAAGGAGAATGGTCAGTGTGTATGCATGTTGAAGATTGTATATTTCATGGAGGCCTCTATGGTTCATCTTAAACTTCAATGTTACTAGTAGTAGTATTTGGTATACAGCTGTGGGATGATGAACACAGAGAATTCAGAGAGTGTGACATTGTCTGAGGCCAAAGATGAAGAATTTGAATGCATAGTCTGATGAAGTTCTGTATCGATGGAATGCAGATAATTGAATCCCAAAAAGAGGGGAGGCAATGTAATTTAGCCAGGCACATGCTAACAATAGCAGGATATGTCAGTAATGGCAGTCTGACTTGAATAGCTGTCTGCATAGTTGCTGACAGAACCATAGTTTCTGATGCTGGACAAGTGAGAGACTAAATATGAATATATTTTCATTCAGAGCTAAATGCAGTTTTGAAGCTCGATGATTAAGTATAGGAGGTGTGTTTACTAAAAATGAAACCAGGAAGGCTCTATAGAAATGTAGTGCAACTGTAAGGGTGGTTGGAATGGAATGGTTAGGGCTGCGTCCATAAGAGGGGAGACCATCTCTGCTCCTATATGCCAGAACACTGCTATCCTTTCAGCCACTGAAAGGTGAAACAGAACAACTACCTTAAGCTACATGAGAGTGTTGAAACTGTGGGCTCTGGACTCACTCACTGCAGGAGAGCTTGGATAAACCTCTCAACTGTTAGTGCTTGCTAGGAATGGACCTTCAAATATGTCCTACAAGTTTTCCTTGAGTGAGCTATATCCTTGTGTTGTGTCTTAGTGGCTGAAAATGTTACCTCTACCCACTGATACTTAGGATCATAATTAAGATCCAATGAATGGCTACTGCAAGAACTGAGAGTCTATGTACCTTGTGATGAAGGAATCTGTTAGACACTTGGATGGCAAATAAGCACTGTTTTTGTCTCTGTATATGTCAGCCACCCTATCATCTATATCTTGTTTATTTCTTTTTCCTGACTGAAAAGTGGGAGGGGACCATCTAGGTGTGATGAACTGAAAATGTCTTGTTGCAGTTATGGACCTTTCATACAGTGTGGTAGCTAGGATGGGGTGAGAGGGGCAACTATTACAGGTGTAAAGTGTTGGGGGGTGTCATCAGCTGATCCTGATCTCTTTTTAATGCAATATTGACTTTTAAAACCTGATATTGCATTTGCGGTCAAACCTTAGGAATGTGTGTGGTCTAAACTGTAGCAACTGATTACTACATTGTAGCAAGCAATTCGCTACAGCTTAAAAGTAAAAAAAAAATATTTTTAAGCAAAACCTGAGTACTGTAGCACTTCATACAGGCAGGGTATAAACTTTGGCAACTGTTTGCTGCAGTTTAAAAGAAGAAAGTATTTTTATTGTAATAAAATATGCTGAAGGAGGTTGGGGCAGGGCACAGAAATGAGTCCTGAATGGTTGGTGCAGGAGCATGTTATGCATTTGGTCACCTGATTGGTGTGCAATTTTTTTTAAATTATTTATTTATTTTGCTTGGGGAGGGCTGGGGGGTATAGATATAATTGTAATAAACCAACTGCTTACATTGCAGTGATTGGCTTATTAACTTTTTTTGCTCTACACTTGAGAGCTGATGGGTTGAAGTGCTGGTATATAGTACTGGCCTAGGGGGATGCTTCTGCTTTCATTAGTCATTGCTACAGACTGTAACTGAATGCAGCATTCCTTGAAGGAAAATGAGTGATAGTGGGACATACTCAAATTTGTGTCAGCTGCAGCAAATTCACTCTACATTATTTTTAAATCTACAAATATTGAATAAATAAACAAATTAATAAACAAACAAGTACAGACTAGGGACATTAAATCCAGTTTTAATTCTACAGGTGCAGCAAAAAAGAGCCCCACAAGTAGAATATAAGCAGTGTAGATATGTTTTAATACCAATACTGCCTAACCTTACTAGCAGTAATACACCTGAACAAGCTGCCTGCAGTGGATGCATTAGTAGGGGAAGTGATAATGTTCCATTCAGTTAGCCATAGGTGGGGAAACAGAGAGTCATAAGATTACATGTCTGTAATGTTTTCTCATAGCTGGGTCATGTGAATGTGTTAATGCAATACATAAGGCATTCTGCATGCTGTTGAAATATTAAGCCTAGTTAAAAGTGGAAGATGGTTTTCACATTGAGCTCAAAATTGCAGTCATGACAGATCAGAAATAGACTAAACACTAAATAAATCATTAGCAAATTAAAATAAGACAGAGATACACAAATTCAAGCAGAACAACAATAACCACCTGTGTTTGCATAGAGGGATAAAGCTCTTACTATGGACCCTGAGTTCAAGTGTAACCTTGGGCACCTGCTGAAGCTGGTGTGTAAGAAGGGAGAAGTGATGCAGCATTGTCTGCTTGCCTTTCTTCAGGCAGAAGACAGTGGGATTCATGATCTAAGCACTTGTTCCCATATTCGATCCCCCTGAAGGAGACTGCAAATTACGCAGGGGTGCTGGATTTGTGGGAGTGTGGTGCAGTCTTCATGAGCTGAATCAAGCAAATAAGCTAGTGACATGCTCTTGCCGAAATAATCATTGCCCTATCCTGTGACAATTCAGGGCATGTACATTGAGGTTACACACAAAGGTTAAAATTCCCAAGTCTTAGACAGGTGATGGCTTTGCTCTTTGCTACCTGACTCTAACTCCTGGAGGAATAAATGAGCCATTGGATTCTTACCTCATAGGGAAACAAATAATATTTGCAACATATGCAGAGGAAAAAGAGGCTGACAACCATCATAATATAACTCATTAACCTCACTGGTGTTCCTGAAATAAACAGTGAGCAAAGCTAGCTACATGTTTTCAAAATCAACAAGATTACTAGTTAACTCAAAGTGACAGCATGCAAAAATCAAGAAATGAGCATGGAAACTGTACAGAACAATGACAAAGGAGGCAAGGGTAATTATAAAAGTACAATCAGGTAAGAGAGTGATGTAAACTAAATATGTTATAAACGTTAATCTGAGCCAACAGGGATAAGTGATGTGCCGTATATATATATATGAGAGTGCCTTTAGTAATCAAAACTCAAATGTTGACATCTGTTTTCACAACCTACTTTGGTCAACAAAACACATGATTGTCAGGTGTGCATGATCAACAATCCCCAGGGTTGGGGAATATGCCCATTTTCTGGGGACTGTGCAATTTCAGAGTTAATATATATATAATTAGCAGAGGAAGTGTGAGACACACAAAAAAGAGTAGAATTCTTTAGCATGGTCCTAGGTTGTGCCTTGGAGCATGTGAGTTAGCATGTCGATGATTTTCTTTTTAACATTTCGTAATCGGTGTTTTACTATCGATATACACACACACACACACACACACACACACACATACACACACACATATATATATATATATATATATATATATATATATATATATATATATATATATATACATACACATATATACGAAGACCCCATTTTCAGCAAAGGCCCAGCATTAGGTGACCTAAGCAGTTATGGCCCACTGGCCAGGATGGTTGCCACAAAAAAATCACATTTCTTCTTTAAGAATGCACTCTGTGCATTACATTTCTTCTTCAAGGTTGCACTGTAAGTGCATAGTACTAAAGACGCATGTACATTTAACATTGGAACTTTGTAAGCATGGGATTTATGGAAAAATGCTTGCTACCATTGCCAGATGAAAAAGATGGGCAAGCATGCTCGGAGAAATGTATGCAAAAAATGCCCCACTTAGGGATGGCAGGTTGGTTAACTTATTCAGGCTGAAAATCTGTACCTTGATTACAGGAGACTACAGCCTGAATCCTCTACACCAACTACCAAGCTGTCATCAACAGGTGCATTTTCAGGGACTGATGAGTTTCAGTTCATTTTCAAGGAATGTTGAGTTGCAGGGAAAAGAAGTTTACTGTTGCTACTACAAAGTCTGTTTTCAATGTGCAACTGTTTTGTTTAGCAAATGGCCATAATCAGTGTTTGTGCTATAAAACTAGAAAGTAGTGTTAGTAACACAACAGGTGGTATACCTGTTTTTGGTGCATACCATGTAGATGGATTGCTGATATTGCAGTGGTCTTTAAAGGGGGATGGGATGCTACACTCCTGAGTGTGTCCTCCTTTGGATGAGATGTCTAGAAAATATGAACACATTGTTAGTTTGACAGCCATTCCCTTTTGCAATATTAACAGCTTACCAATTTTTTAATGTAACATGGACAATTTATTCTTCAAGGCAGCAAGCACTGAATTTGTACATTAAACACTGAAATGTAAAGTTATTTGCCAGCAGCAACCTCTTAATTAGTTACAGATCTCTTTAATGTGGAATTATTTGGATGACTTTTACTTCTGCAGAGATTGAGTATATTGACAGATATTGGTGGATTGTAATGATAGAAGTCTGGTGGCCTTTTGTGGTTGAAATGTTCTGGAATGGGCAGTTTTGTTATTATTGGTTCACATTTTGTTTCACTGCTTACTGGAAAAATGTTCAAAACTACAAATTTAAAACACGCTCTAACAAGTGGTGCTGTATTTATATAAGGAATAAAATTTTATGCAATCAGGATGGTGCATCAAATAATAGGTGCATGGTCTTATATATGTGTGCAAGGGGCTCTCTGGTTTGAAAGCAGTCCAAAGGTAAATTTAATCTGCCACTGGCCAGACACATTTTCTTTGAATGTGGTTTGCAATGCTGTCTCAATGAATATGAGTTTCAAAGACTGTATTGCTTTGTTTCACTAACTGAAAATACATACTTTATTCAGCAACATAACTGGTCACCAAAAATAAGTATGAGGGAGTAAGCAAATGAGGATAGTGTAGCAAAATCCAATTATTCTGAATAATGCCTCACTGAAAATCGTTTCCTGCAAAATATTGTGAAACAATATAGAAGCAATATTAAACTCCAAGGAATATACAGCTTGACAGTAAGGAGTACTGAAGGACCTAATCAGTGACTCTAAAAAGTAATGTCTTTCGGCTTTTCCTGGTTAGGCATTGCCACAGAAGAACATCAGTTCTCTAATGATTGGCAGTGGATTTTTATGGTGCCGAGTTGCCAGCCCGATGCCCAACATTCAAGAAAGGCACACCCATTCACACACTCACCTAACTGCATGTTTTTAATGTCACTCGACCCTGGGGAGGACATGCAGATTCCACACAGAAGGTGCTCCAGCCAAGAATAGATAATGAAAAGGACAGATTGCTGAAGTGCTTAGGAAGGATATTTCAGTCAGTCAGATGACTGGCTGAGCAAACAGCAGATGAGTCACAGTTTTTACAGAGCTTCTGATAAGGGAATTTGAGCTAATCTAACCTGCCCACATATCACAGCTATCCTTTTCCTTCTTACCTGTTTCAGGACTGAAAAGTATCTACAAGCATAATAAGTAAATAAATAAACAACACCTGTTTTGATAATAGTAATACTAACAGTTTGAACCTGAAAACCTCTACAGCTGTTATGAGACATCTCTTCCACAGATGTGTGTGCTTTAGAACTGATACATTCAATTGTCAGACAATATTTCTTTAAAACTGTGCCATCACATGCATTGTAATGACAAGCTATGGTGTAGTTCAGGTAATTAGTATGCTTCACAAAGGTTCTATCCTTCCTTCCCCTATTCTGCATCAACTACTTATAAACTTATCTGCATATGTGGTGGTGGGATAATGGTCATGTTAGGTAATTTTTTCTTTATCCATGTGAGTAGCAAATACACACTGCATGACACAGGTCCAGTAATGAAAGGTAATCTTTTCTCTTATTTAATGTTAAGGAAGTGAAAAAGAAATCATTATAAAACTGGATAGTAATGTGTATGGATCATCTCACAGTCCATCTGTTACTGGGGTCATAGAGTTATGAAATTTTACACACTGTCAGCTAATAAATTAGGAATGTTGTATGTTACAGGTTACATTCATTAAACTCACAGTTGTAGAATTCATTAACACCTGCAACGTAACAGATGATAGTTGATCAGCCTAAGCAGCACGACAGAGCAAACGGCATACATCAAGCCTTCCTGGCATCCACTGTCAAATGAGCCATATGCCTAGAAGAACCTGTAGAACGAAGACCACAAAATATAAACTTCCACTAAGGATTTATGTACTTGACAATGAAGGATAGTTCTTATGTTTAAATTAAATTTAATATTACTAATACATGTAACTTGAGTTTTTCTTTCACTGCCTTACTATATTTTCCTTACCGATCATTAAAAATATCATACACTGCATACAGCTATATAAATAAACGAGATACTCTGCATTGACCATCTATTTCTACCTACCAGTATTATGCCATGATTTCATTTATTTATTTGTTTAGTTATTTACTTACATATTTTCATGTGTTATGAAGGCTTGGATAGCTAAACTTCACAAAAAGTATGAAACTCTGAATACATACCAAAAGGAACTGCTTTCTACCACAGAAAACAGAATGAATATTATCAGATCGCTATTGCCTATGGATGATCTGGTGGGAAGACAGGAGAAGTTATGATCCGTGGTGCTGAGTTATTGTTATGTTTATCTGAGATTCTGACTAAGTCATTCAGATTCATAATTCCACAGATGGTAGGGATTACTATAGCAACAACACATTATCAGTAGGGTACAACTAACCTGTCTCACAATGGTCTAATCTTCCTGTGACTCCCTAACCAGTGTCTCACATCCATTGCCAGGTCAGCAAGCCACCTCCTTAACCCTTGGTCCATCTCCGGCATCCTGGGGTTTTGGCTTTTTACATCTGTCAGGGGGTTCTATTTTTATGACCTTCCCCTGTTGCTTCACCCCTCCCTTTTTGTCTCATGTGGTATATCCTGGGAGGCATGCAATGGGGATTTGTGGTGTATTGTCCTATCTTCACAGCTTCTCAGCCTTGTCTCTACTCTATTCCCACCTTTGACCATACTTCCAGCCTCCACCAAAGATCATCATAGGAGATAGCCACAGAACCACCCAGTCACCAGGGATGGTAACTCCTGTCCCTTTTTCCTGGCTATAGCCATGGATTTTTCCATCTATACTACAGAAATTGCCTCAGGAACTGCAGAGTTTTACTGTTATGAAAATTTTCCAGGCAACATCTTTTCCTTACAACTTGCATGAAAAAATTATTTCTGCAGTGAGCCATGTGACAGTCTTATTCTTAACCTTTTAGGAATGTTCATTTAAAATGGTCCAGTGTATCTCTGAATTTTGTCAAATAAGGGATCTGGACACTGCAAATTGTTGTATTCCTTACCTAGCTGTAATGTTAACTTTCTTTTATTTTAGTACTGTCTGTCTTGGACAGCAAACACATCATGGTTACCATTAATTTGTGTAACATATGATTATGAAAGGTTGTTTCAGCAGGAAGTGAAGATCCAACCAAGGATGATGTTCCTTACATAGGTTTGTCACTTGTAGTTGTCAGCTGTACATGCTGTATGCTCTGGCTCTGTGGTACAGTGCTAAAGCCCTCACCATGACCCAGTTGTCGAAAGTTCAGTTAGTGGCTAGGGTGTCAGAAGAGCCAAGTAGTGCAGGGTGGAAGGGAATTGTTTATAGCAGCTCACCCATTTTTAGAGGACAGAGATGTGGAGACAGTTATTCCAGTCAGGTGACTGCTGCTGTTAAAGCCTCTGCTTGCATGGTCCCAATAACTGAAGGACCAGGGGCCATAGGCTTGATGATTCCAAGTTGGTAACAGTAGTTCTCACAGGTTGTGTGACTGGGAGTGTGTACATGCCATCTGAAGAGCAAAGAATGTTCCTGTGGTGATACAGGTGCCCATATCAGCCACCAGGTGTTGGGGTTAAGGGTATCTGAAAATATTATGGCTAGGTTTTTAAGTGCAAATCTTCGGTTTAAGTTGGTAAAGAGGCATGGGTGATGCTGAATAGGTAAAGCGAATGAGATGCATCAGTTGCAGATGCCCTTTCTTGGGCATTAGTACCAAAGTTAAATTTAAGCCACTGCTTCTTGAGTAAAGTTGTGATTAGCTTTGGAGATGTGTTGGATAACTACTATAGGTTAACAATGAATCTGTAATCAATCACTGTCTGTGAATATTAACAGCTGCAGTCTTAATTCTACACCACTGCTGGCATACTGCTTTGCTGTAACTTAGCTGTGGGCATAATAACGGGTAAAAGGAGCACAGTTGCTGAAATATCTTCAACTCCCTAAATGGCCCTCAAACCTTTAAATTCTCTACATGGAAAGTTATCATATGCATTTATTTAAGTGCTTGAGCACTTTACAAATTAAAATAATACAAACAAATAAATACACAAAATGACAACCAATAGGTCAGCTAAAGCAATAAAATAAACAACAATATCAGGAACAAACTGATATATGCAGCCATCAATATTGTTAAATCAAATATGTAAATTCATATATTTGAATACAGTGTCAGAGAGAGCACTGTAAATAAATAGTCTAACTCATGGTGGGCCTTTATGGAACATAAAGTTGCTAAGAGTTTGCTAAGTTATTAGACAACTGGGTAGAAGATTCCAAAATTACAGGCCTTAATACACAGAAGAATGAATCCCAGAAATATCAAACCATATAGCTGGAACCAGTAACAGACTATTGGAAGCAGACCACAAGGGTCATGATGCTCAATACCAGCTCAAGAGGTCTCGCAGATGGGGCACTCAAACAATGCAGGGCAAGGTAAAGCACAGCCAATACTTTATAGATTATATATTGCCTGATAAGTGCAGTGCAACTGTATTTGGGGAGCATCCCCAAAGTGAGTGGATAGTGGAATTTTGCACTAGTAGCAGAAGGTCCATTTCTGAGTCTGGAAGCCATAAGTACAGGACAATACAGTGGTGAAAATGGAAGGAAACAAAGGCTTGAACCAGGACAAGATCAGCTGGTGGGATTAGGTGTTGGAAGAGGGCAGTATTTATGATGTGGAAACAAGGAGACTTAATTGACAAGATCTGGTCCTCTAAGGTCATTCTGCTGTCAGTAATCACACACTAGTCATATACTGTTGACGACTGAAGAGTGTCCCCACAAAAAGTAACCTTGAACATTGCTCTTCTCCTTTAAACTTCTTTTTTGCAGTGGGAAGCCCCCTGCAGCACCCACACCCCTGAACTTATATATACTAATTCCAAGATTTCCATACCTCAGAGAAAAGTAAATATTCCAGGAAATGGCCATCTTGGACTTACTGTATGTGTCCACTTTTTCAGCCAGTCAGTTTCTGTGTTTCAGGACTTGTACTAGTGGGTCCAGTCATTTCAATTGGTTACCAATTTGAACTCCTCATAATGCAGAAGAATTTTTAACAAGAGCTACCATTTCCTTCTCTACTCAGATTTCTTTTTGTCTGTTTCTCTGCCCTGCAGCTGACCATCAGCTTATTCCCAGGGTATCTCCTCATCCATTAGGTCTACCGGACCAGCTGTTAGCCTGTCTTGGCTGATTCCCACCCAAGTCCAAGACTGGTGAGGAGAATGAGGGTCCTGAGGCAGTATCATACTGCTTCCACTGAGCGTTTATCCTTTATGCCTTAACTATTTCCACACCTCTATGAATACTCATAGCATCTCTAGGATGGACATGCAATGGACATGCTGCCATATAGCCCAACCTCCTCTAGAGGTAAAGCACAAGGAATGAACCCAAGTGAATACCATTCCTCCTCAGAATGGATATGCCTATCCTTCCATGGTAGCGGCTTAAATGACCAAGTGGCTACTTAAACCAGGTTCACCTGTGCTGTAAGCAGGGCTTCATCCCTCTCTACCACAGTGCTGGCTTCTACTCAAATCTTACAGTCCTCCAGAATAATCAATCTAGAGATCATGAGCACTGAGGAAACTGGCACACTTGAAAAAACATCCAACCACTAACATACTGATGATACATTAAAAGGATTCCATGGATTATTTACACTCTCAAAATATAATCAAAGGAGTCATTATGACCTGCCTTAATGTTATTTGTTGTTGATCAGTGAATAATTGCAACCCTACCCTCAGACTGATTCAGACAAAAGAGCTGTTTGACATACAACCTACAAGAACCAAGGAGAGACAGATAAAGCTTTTATCAAGTCAGGCATAAAAAAATGAGGTTAGAATCCTGTATTAATTCTTACAAAATCTCAGTCTTGTTACAGACAAACAGACATGACTGTGGAATATAGTACCAGAGCTCAACCAGCAGGGTAAGTCCTACCTATTGTATAAGTGAATTCTGGGTATATTTTTCAAGACAGAACAAAAGCTGTCCAGATGAATTTCACCACAGGGTGAATACCTCAGTGAACATTGATAGAGAACAATCCATCCCTTGGTGGTCCCCACCTCAGATTTCCACAGGATTCTTCCTTGTGTTTCTTATAAATACTGAGTTTTAGGCACAGACATATTTCAAGTCAATGCAATCTGACAAAGTCAAAAGTAACAGGTAGAAAGACCATGAAGGCTTTATAATACACACCTGACTAAGACTTATAATAAAATCAGATGATACATAATATAAAGTCAATTATTAATACACACAGAAAGGAAAAATTAAGTCAGAAAAGTTCGATAAAAAGAGTATATGACAAATGTGTGGTAAAACCAATACCTGGATAGAAACTTGCCCTACAAATAAAATCAATGGCTATCACATTAAATTAAAATTAAAAGTGAAATGTATTAATATAAATTAGTCACTTCCTTTATCATCCGCGGTGGTGGTGCTGCAGTAGCATTGTTGCCTCACAGTAGCAAGCTGTCAGGTTCGATTCTCAGTTAGAGCGTCTTCTGTGTGGAGACATGCGTGAATGGGCGTACCTTCGTTGAAGGTTGTGTGTCAGGCCTGGCAACTCGGTATGTAAAAATCAGCTGCCAATCATTAGCGGACCGGAGTTCCGCTGTGGCGACCCCTAACCGGGAAAAGCCGAAAGTCACAACAAGTCACTTCCTTGATCGCATTGCAATTGTGAGCTTCTCTGGGACGGATTCTTCTGCTGCACTACATTTTTTCAAAAGTATTTTTATTAACATTATTTATTTTGTTTAACAGGAACAATTAAACACTCCTATAAAAACAGGTTCTCCATCTGGTCCTAGGTTTTAGCATGCTTCATCGGCTAACATTTGAATTACATTTTTAAGTATTATGGTATGTCTGTGCTAAGATACTACAGTTTGTAATTGTGTGTATCTGAGCTGTCAGGAAACATATCTGGTAGGTATTGCTTCATCACATCTTGGTTAGATAGAAGAGTGTAAGTGCAAAAAGAAGACAGATAAGCTTATTATCTTTGGTGGGACAAGAGCTTCTTTGAACAGTCTGATTCTTTATCTTAACCATTTGCTGGGACACAAGTATTAAACTGAAAATCTGTCTCACTTTGGTTCCTGTACGAGTGATGAAATGAGCTACATGATTTCATACAAAAATATATTACAAAACTGTATGAGTGCCAGATTTTGTGATTTTGAAAAAAAGTGAAAAGGAAAAATAACAGAGTGGCAGCTTCAGGTTTTTTGTATACTAGGCTTAAACATCCCTATGGTCTTTAGCCTAGTGGGCACACATGAAACAACATGCAGATAATATATAGCTTATTTACTGATAAATGTTTCACGTCAGCCAATGTTAGTGACCTTAAGTTATACTTCCAAGTGTAAAAGTAATCAGTAGTTTGTCCCTAAAACAGGGCATATGTTGTTATAGATAAAGATACTCTAAGCCATGTGGTTTTGTGCACTTTTTATAAGGAAAACTATGGTAACTGGAACCACTGCTAAAAACTACTTTCAACAAAAAAAAAAAAAAACTGAAAATGACTGACACAGGCAGTGAGGGAAACATCGAATTAATGCTGATGTGTAGGGGCAGTAAGCTCAGGTGACGGCTGTGTTAACAGTGGGGAAGTAAGCATCTAAATTAGCACCAACACACAGAAGTCTGAAGGTAAATATGCCACTCTATGCACTGTGAGTCACAGCAAGATAGAAGATGCTATACTCTAGAAAGGATAACAGTAAATATAGAGAAGAAAGGTAATGAGGTGTGCAGCGCGTATACTTTATGGTGAAAAATTACAGGCTTGTATACTTTAAGGGCAAAAAGCTAATAAAAGTGATATGCAGTATTCAGAAACACAGAAGAGTATACAGTCTTGGTTCCAGCAGGATTGCTCAGTGTGGCATGAAGGATCGATTCAAAGGTAGTTGTAGACCTACAGCAGTAAGAAGCCTCTGGCAAGTAGTACTACAGCATTCTCTTGTATAAACCTTTATGCAAATGTGGCAGCCCTGAAACATAACTAATGTAAAGCAGCAACGTGCTCTATCCAGGAGTCTTATACCAATATACAAATAGCATGGTTAAGCAATTCAGAGAAAAACTCTACTGTTATTTCACATCAGAGCAGTGAGGAGTGAATGTGACATTTTATGGTGTGCACTCATCATTGCCTGTGGAAGCAGGTCTGTAGCACCTCAGCAGGTAAGTACTGAGATATTTGTGAATGTGTGTGTGCATATGTATGCAAGCATGCACATGTTTGAGTGTGTCCTTGTGTTTTCACATGTGTGCATGCATGCATATGTGGGCATGTATGTGTGTGTTTGTGAATGTCTTGGTGTTTGTGTGACTGTGCATTTGCTCTGGAGTGTGTGTGCGTGTGTGGGTATGTGAGCATGTATGTGTATGTTTGTTTTAGTGTCCATATCACGTGTGTGTGTGTGTGTGTGTGTGTGTGTGTGTGTGTGTGTGTGTGTGTGTGTGTGTGTGTGTGTGTGTGTGTGTGTCTGTGTGTGTCTGTCTGTGTGTGTGTCTGTCTGTCTGTGTGTGTCTGTCTGTGTGTGTCTGTGTGTGTGTGTGTCTGTGCCTGTGTGTGTGTGTGTCTGTCTGTGTGTGTGTGTCTGTGTCTGTCTGTCTGTGTGTGTCTGTCTGTGTGTGTCTGCCTGTGTGTCTGTGTGTGTGTCTGTCTGTGTGTGTGTCTGTGTGTCTGTCTCTGTGTGTGTCTGTCTGTGTGTGTGTGTGTGTCTGTGTGTCTGTCTGTCTGTGTGTGTCTGTCTGTGTGTGTCTGCCTGTGTGTGTGTGTCTGTGTGTGTCTGTGTGTGTGTCTGTGTGGGTCTGTCTGTCTGTGTGTGTCTGCGTGTGTGTCTGGGTGTGTCTGTGTGTGTGTCTGTGTCTGTCTGTCTGTGTCTGTGAGTATGTGTGTGTGTCTGTGTGTGCCTGTGTGTGTCTGTGTGTGTGTGTGTCAGTGTCTGTGTCTGTCTGTATGTGTGTGTCTCTGTCTGTGTGTGTCTCTGTCTGTGTGTGTCTCTGTGTGTGTCTCTGTCTTGTCTGTCTGTGTGTCTGTCTGTGTGTGTGTGCCTGTGTGTGTGTGTCTGTCTGTGTGTCTATGTGTGTGAGTGTGAGTGTGTCTGTCTGTGTGTGTCTGTGTGTGTGTGTGTGTGTCTGCCTGTGTGTGTGTCTGTGTGTATGTATGTGTGTGTGTGCGTGTGTGTGTGTCTGTCTGTCTCTGTGTGTGTCTGTGTGTGTGTGTGTGTGTGTGTGTGTCTGTGTGTGTGTGTGAGTGTCTGTCTGTGTGTCTGTGTGTGTGTGTCTGTCTGTCTGTCCAACACTGGAATGGTAAGGGGATGCTTGTTTGCACTATTTTCTCTTTTTCTTTGTTGTTTCTTCATTTTCTTCTCCTTCCCATTAAGATAATGAAAAATTATTAAACTGTAGCTGCTTCAGAGTCAATGTCACTTTGTTCCATTTTTCTGACAATGTACTGTTTCAACTGTTTAAAATGCAGTGCGACCAATTAACGTTTTCCATCTGTTTTTATCATCTGTTCTATGACTATTTAGCCTCTATGTCTCTTTAAACTTCTGGGCCAAGCATGAATTAGTCCATTAAGGATCAGTGTTCTATCCCATTAACATATATAAATAAAATCACAATAACCCAGTAGGTGTTTGATTCAGAGAAATGAGTCAAAAAGGAGCCATCTTCTTACATGTATGTGATTTTCTGGTTAGTTCTGTAGCGCTGCTAGAGTGCAAAAGGACAGCAACATTAATCATGCAGAGCCAGATTCTCTGATTGCCTCCATGAAAGTGAATTGACCAACACTAACAACCATACAAGAAAAAGAATATCTGCCTAATAAAATGCACTTAGTTCCTAAGCATTGATAATTTGGGGGTCTCAAAATATGTGTCCCACAATTACTTACTTTAGGTATCTGGTTTGATTCTCAGCTGGGCTGCCTTCTATATGGAGGCTGGCGCAAATGGAACTGGGCAATATGACTTCTCAATGGCATGCAGGGTCTCTCGTGAGATGATGCTATTAATTGTCAGAAAGCATTTGTTTTCATTATTTAAATCTTTAAGTTTCATAAAGACTTAAACCTGGTTGTAAATATGTAAATATAACATTTTTACTCTGTTAAAATATTGATTATTTCATTTATTTGTGTGTATATTTTATACCATGTTTTTTCTAAATGTTCTTGTATAACTGATTTTTGTATAACTGATTCTGATTTCAATTGTTTTGCTACAATTGTATTATATTTCTGTAGACTGTATTTTTCTTGGAGCTTTTCTTCTTGGCTCTCCACTGAAAATGGGCCACAAGCCCAGTTGGACCAACCCGGTTAACAAATAAATAAATAATCTTTCTGGGTTGTGGAATGCAAGTGGGAAAAAGGACGGCCAAAGGCAAAGGAAGAAGTCATAGATGGCAGCCGATAACTGAGGGAACTGAGTTATTAGAATAACCCCGAGTGGTGCTATTCAGTGAATTTTATTTGGTTGTGATAGAAATTGTTTTAATATTGTATATTTAGCGGCTGCTGATATCCTATTCAAAATGGAACATTATCTAATTTTCTCTGGGAAATCTTGCGTTATCAACCTAAGGAGGAATAGAATGCGAGGCCTGTACAGTTCCTGTTTAAGAAGGCAGGTGTGGCCCAAGGGGCACATAATGTGAAGAGTCTGTTTTCTGGTTGCTGTCAACTGAGAGACTTGCAGTGGAGTAAGTCATCATTTATTTATACAGTGAAGTTTATGCGGTATGTGAGGTTTTAGTCTGTATCAGCTGTTTGACATTATCATTATGTGCATACTTAGTAGTTTTTTTAATTATCTGATGAAAACCCATTTCAGTTGTGCTTCATGTGGATAACTTTTAAAATACTTTAGTAACATATTTTCTTTTATAGGATCATAGGAGGTTACTAGGCTAATAGCCGTTGGGCCATTACAAGTCTAGCCAAGAGTTTATCCCCAAAAAGAAACCTCAGTCAGCAGCTGTTACTCCTGTCAATGAGGGACACAGGTGGAACCCCTGGGACACATTTGTGGTTTCCCTTCCACTCATTAAGGTTACGCTTGAAGAGGGTCAGCAACTATTTAACATGTATGGGAAGTCTATTCCAGAGATGGGCAGCCTCTGGGAGACAAACCTGTCTCTCCAGCAGGTTTTGTTGATGTTGTGTATTAGATTCAGGCCTTTTGAGTAGGTAATGCACCAGGAGTTAGACTTATGGATATGGAACATCTCTAGTAGGGCAGGGTCTGAGATTGCCTTGTAGGCAAGACACAGACAACCTCTGAGCAATCTGTATGATACTGAGTAGAGTGATAGTGATTTGAGAATGTCCATGCATAGGACAGGTGTGGGAGGGCCTTCCCATTTGGTGCAGATATTTGGAGAGGTACATAGTAAATGGGATGTTATACTTAATTATTGATCTAATGAGGGAGGAGTATAGAGAGGTAATAACCTCCTTTTTTCTGGATGCAATCCCTTTACTTATGAGATGAACCAATTAAAAGGCTTTTCTGACCACTCCCACTACATGATGGTATAATGTGAAATTGTTGTCAACCTGAGTACCCAGGTCTCTCACCACAGGTTGTGTGCTTAGGGGGTTGCTGTTGATGTGGTAATCAGTAAGGGCCATTTTTTTTGCATTTAACTTGAGGCCATGACTTTGGCGCCAGTTATTAGTTGCTGTGAAACCCTCTTGCAGTATGTTAACATCATTTTGGGAGACAATGACAGTACCAAACCTACAGTTGTCTGCAAATTTAGTCAGCCACAAGCCTTTTGTCTTTGTCTGGAGCTCTGAGAAGTAGATGCCAAACATTAGAGTCCCAGGATAGATCCCTGGGGAACTCCATTAGTGACAGGTCTGCTATCAGAGGTGAAGGAACCTATTTTGACCTTGAGGGTCCTGTCAGTGAGCCAATTGGCCACCCACCTGATGAGATAGGGATTTACGCCAAGTTGTGCTAGCTTTTCGATGATGCCTGAGTGGGGGATTGTTTCAGAGGCCTTGGCAAAGTCAAGTATGTACTGACTTCCCTCATCCAGGACCTTGTTGACAGTCTCAAAGACGTCAACCAGGTTCAACAGGCAATATCTGCCCTTGACGAATCTGAACTGGGTGGGGTCATGTGCTTGGAGATTGTTTATGTCCTTGTTTATGAGATCCATAATAATATGCTCCATGGCTTTACAGATTAGACTTTCAAGCTAATGGGACAATAGTTTCCAGGGTCAGTAATGGCACCACCTTTGCGCAAGGGGATGACAATGGCAGTTCTCCATTCTGCTGCAATGAAGCCTGTACTTAGGCTGTGGTTGAATAGGGTACTCAGTGGCAAAGATAATTCTTGCTGGAGATTGTGCAGAATACAGCCTGGAATACTATCAGGTCCCACAGAAGCTGTGTTCTTTGCCTTGCGTAGGGTGTAGTATTGTTGCAGTTTGTTACTCTTTCATTTTAAGAGTAGCAGAATCAAATTTAAAAGGATTGCTTTTCGAATTTTTTTTTTTTTTGGAAATGCATCCTTGTGTTTATTTCAGTCTATGTGGATGTTTGTCCAACATTTTTATTTTTGGATTTAAGTCAGTAAAAATGGTTCTGAAGTTTCTAAACACAAGGTTGCTAATTGTAGTTTTACTTCACAATTTTAAAGATCCGCTGATGTGGAGTGATGAATGTAAATAGTGCACCAGGCTATATACTTTTTTAAATGGTTTGATGTCTAACACAGTGTCTGTCAAGACATGAAACTGCTGTGCAACTTTAGAATGGTCATTCACTTGCATTCCTTCCCTTTTGTGGGCTCTTTTGAACCTGGGTATTATTTGAGCAGTACTTATTGGAGAAAAACGTGTTGGATATATTAGATAGGAAAACAAGGATGCTTCATGCTCACCAAATGATTTATAAAAATCAGTGCATACCAAGGTTATGTATTCCCCATTCCAAAGGAGGAATGGGCCTCCTTGAAACTGATTTCATGTATAGATCTGCAATCTTGGGACTCCACACATATCTGCTGACTTCACAAGATCCAAATGTAGTGAAAGTTTCAAAACATGAGGAGAATAAATCTAAGATGACTTCTCTGCTTAATCTGGCAGAAGCATATCAGCATCAAGCAGGAATGGAAATCAAACCAGAAGTAGATAAAAATCAGGCAGCAACTGAATGTGGCAAAAAACAAAAGAAAGAATATAAGGTGAAGGACCAGATGAGAAGGCAAGAAATGTGGAAAATGCATAAATATTGTTGCAAGTATAGAAAACTTCTGGAAAAACCTCATGTTGATCAGGAACAAATGCATGAATCGTTAAGGAGAGGCAAATTCAAACCAAGAGATGAAAGGTTAATATTGGTGGCCCAAGATAGTGGGCTGCGTACACATTGGTTTACAAAGTCTATTGAACATGTGTAAAACTGAATTGGAAACAGTTGCACACCTCGTTGCTGGTTGTGATACACTAATGGCAGGAGGACTGTATACTGAATGGCATAATAATGTGGCAAGATTGTTGCACTGGGGATTGTACAAACATTATAGTATTGAAGTGGCTGAAAAACACTGGAACATGAGCCACAGAGCATCATAGAAAATTATGAAGTCTACATTATATGGGATCACCCATTACCAATAGTCAAAAAGATAGATGTGAGAAAATCAGATATAGTGGAAGAAGACAAAAGTAACATTGAGTATTGAAATTTCCATACCCAGTGACTACAGTGTCTTGCATACAGAAAGACATCAAGTCATAAAATATCAGGATCTGCAGGCAGAAACAAGAGCAATGTGGAAGAAAGATACCCATACAGTTCCAATAGTAGTAGGATCAATAGGTCTTATAAAAAGGTATAAAAAGGAATCTAGTATGTTCTTTAGCATTAGGTTATTCTTCAGAATAATTCAGTTTCTGAATGTCCATTGCAAATCTGCAGTCAGTGGAGAAAGTAACCGTCATGAAGATGTCTTTATATCCCTCATTGTGGTTTCTTCTCCTGTTAGTTCTGTGGCTGTTGTCAGGGTTTGGGTAATCAGGGTTGGTGTTTTTTGGACGGAGGTAGGTTCGAGCATCTTGAAGATGAACTTTTTACTGTTACCACAGGCAAGGAAATCTTTCTCTATGTTTGCTATGTTGATGGTGAAATCCCTTAGTTCCTTCAATACTCTCACAGTCCTGAGGCCCTGGGATTTAATCATGTTCTTTTTAGTCTGGAAAGGATGCATACTGTTCCGGTGCAATAGTAAGTTTACTCTGGTTGGTTTTTGGTATAGGTTATTTGAGAGCCAGTCAGAGCTTTCCAGTTTTGATATTGTGAGGTCTAGGACATTAGCACTGTCTTTGCTGTGGAAAGTTCAGGAAACAAATAAAAGAAAATTCAAGTTTAGTTAGTTTCCACCGATTCTTGTACTTCCGAACAACAAAAAGAAAACCGAGAAGGTAGAAAAACGCTCACTTTATTCAGTAACAAACAACAAAACTTTTGGGAATGTCCCCTTTTCAGTGTTCACTGAAGAAGGGACATTCCCGAAAGCTTTGTTGTTTGTTACTGAATAAAGTGAGCGTTTTTCTACCTGTTCGGTTTGCTTTTTGAAAGTTTAGGAAAGTCAGTTGAAAAATTCCAGTAACCTTGCCTCCATGCTGTTCCAAATAATATAAATGTTATCTATGTATTAGAAATAACAACCCATATGCTGGTAGAAGGGAGAGTCGTATGTTTGTTCTCTCTCCCATTTTCCTAGGGTGGTATTAGCTAGGCTGGGAGCCATAGCTGCATGCAATACTCCATTTTTACATGTAGAAAGATTTAATGAAATGGAAAAAGTTGTTGCTTAGCAGAATGCAGAGAAGTCTGCTGATAACTTTGTTCTCTAAATCTAACCCTGTCCAGTGTTTCCTGAAGGATTCTATTACTGCTTGAATGCAGTAGTCATGTGGAAGCACTGTGTAGAGTGCTTCTGCATCGATAGTCACCAAGAAAGACATTGTGTCTACCTTGAAGTTGTGGATTTTCTTGAGGAAATCTCCTGTGTCCAGAATAAAAGAAGAGTTGCTTTTAGCTAGGGGCTTGATTTGAACCTCTAGCTATATTGACATGGGTTTGGTGATGCTGCCCCCACTACCTATTACTGCCTATATGATGGATCCAGAAGGTTTTTGTGGGGCTTGGGTATTCCAAAAAAAATGGGAGTTTGGGATGGGTAACTGTGATAAAAATAAGGATTTTTTTTCATTATTTATGCCTTCTTCATTCAAGAAAAAAGTTCCATCATTATATTTTCATAAGCAGACTTAACTTGCTTGAGGTCGCTCATAATAATCCTGGTTGTCTAGCATGGATACAATTTTCCAGTTGTAAGCTTCAGTGTCTGTAACCAAAATGCCCCCTCTTTTTCTGTCTTCATGGCTCTTCTTGTGAAGTCAGAGCTAAGTGCCCTGTATTCATGTGGCTTCAGACTGTAAAAATGTTTCCTGGGATTTTTTTTTTCAAAGCTCTCCTAATATCCATTTCACATTTGGTCTAGAAGGTTGATACAGTGGGGTGTGGTGGTGTACAAAATTTGCTAAGTTTCTTCCATTTTTCTTTATTGAAAATGTTGGTTTAGCCTTATTGTGGAAGAAAAGCTTTAGGCTGATTTTCCTTGTAAGCATCTTAAGGTTGAATATCATCTGTATGGTATCACTTCTCTGATGGGGAACTAAAGTCTGACCTTTTTCTAAAATGTTCAGTTCAGTTGGGAATAGGGTGTTCTTAGAATGATTCCAGATCTTGTTCCTGGTAGAAGTTTGTTGTTGTCATACAATCGGGGAAGTTGGTGGGTGGGAACCAAAAATGTTTCAGGTCCCTCTTTCTTTGCCAGCTTTTCTCTCTGTGGTGCGGGTAGTTCAATGGTGATTGGCTGAGCCTGGGGTGATAGACTTCCCTTGATTGCTGGTTGTGTGGGGTGGAGTGGGAGTCCTCAATCCTCGGTTGTTGTGTTTCCTGGGATCTTTGGAGGGGAACTGTGGTTCTGGGTATCCAAATGGGGGACTCCAGGTCCTGTTGAAAAACCTGCTGGTTACTTTCAGAGCTGGTATTTTCCATTAGTAACTGTGGTCTGTTAAAGGATAAAGTTCCATCTGTGTAAATTTGTACAGTTTAGCAAAACCTGAAATAGCTTCTTCCAATATCTTCACCTAAACTGCCATTAGAGAATTATTGTACAACATGACTTATAGAAGGCAATAGCATTTGAAATCTGTCTGTTCTTTGCAATATTGCAGTACTATTTTTCTTACTTTTAGTGGTTTCTTCCCTCACTGCTAGACTTAGGCCTTTCTTTTGTTTCATCTGAAAGATGCTGTAAATTCACTAGCTTTATTCCCCTTGTTTCTCCTCAGTTATTGGTTGAATAAAGGGATAAGGATATTCAGTACTTTGTATATAGTAGTCAAACTGACTGAGAACCTTTGCACTTAATATCATCGTGATTCTGCTTCAGGGTTTTATTATTATTTGAAACATTACATAAAATGGAAATTTCAAGATGAAATATTTTTGTCTTCTATAACCTCATGGTGGCATATGTATATGCTTTTCTAACTGATTCGATTTATCAGAATAAAACTATTTTCAAATGTTATAAACATATCATCTCAGATACATATAATTTAGAATATGAAATTATTTATTATGTCAGAGGCCTTGATGTGCCTTCTGATTCTGATGCCTTACCCAACATATTGCAAAGCTCCCATCATGTCTGCAACCTCCATTTATTCTATCCCTTTATATGGAAATGAGTTTATGCCTTATTCACTTCAGAGAATAACTCCTTTTTTCACAGACTGGTTGCCAAGCTCTACATCCATTTTGGACAGAATTGGAGGAGGGCTGCAAACAGATGTTGATCATGCCCATTTTGTTTATGCTAGAAACATTTAATGTGGAAGCATAACCATCATTTACATGAGAAAATGCCTTCTTACTCCTGGTGGTAGTGGTGAGAGCTAAGAAGATAATTACTAATTATTGGGAAGCTTCAATGTTCCCAGATACAACTGCCAGTTTTGAAATTGTAGCTCATATCTATCTAGTGTACAGAAAAAAGGAAGACTTAGAGCAACAGCAGTGCAGGATTTCAAGACCACACTCAGAAATTTTCTTCTGTCAGAGAATATGCTCTGCTGCTTTCCAGATACTGGGCAGGCCAGTAAAATAATGTGAGACAGCAAATAACTTTCATTCATATTAAACAGCTACAAATACATATATATATATATATATATATATATATATATATATATGGTCATTATTAGTACTACTCTATGCATTTTAATATAGCTTATGCAACTATATTCACCCTCACTGCATTCTTGAATATTCTGATGTATTTTTCATGGGATGCTCATTTTTGAGCATGGGCTGTGATTGAAAGGGCCTCAGAGAAACTACTCCTACATGGGCAGTAAAACAAGCAAATACACAAATAAATAAATAAAATTGCTTTGTGTTCCACATACAGAACTGCAGGAAGAGTTGGTACAGACCATTTTGCCCTCATAGGGCCTGATGCCTTCACTGAATCAGTGCTTCTGTTAGAACAACCTATGCAAGATCATATACATTTGTGATATTTGTGTATATTTTGTACTGTTACTACCAGTATGATTACAGTGAGCCTATGGACTCCCTCTTCTCCCACCCCTTCATTTTTAATGTTTAATGTATCCTTAATGCTTGAGGTTCTGCCATTTGTAAAGTTTCAATTTATACTTTTATCTTCATTATGTATTTTTAATATGTTTTTGTAGCTATTCTACAATATTATATGTTAGAATTTTTGGCTGTAGAGTATGTGTTTGTATTAAATACTATAAATACTGTTCAATTTTAGATGCCTTTGACTTAATAGCAATAGGCCTTCTGTATACAGATGCTTTACCATAGTTTGTCATTTTCCTTGTATGGATATTATTCCGATATAATAGCATCTCAAATATTTTATTGTTTTCCTGTTTTGAAGAATTTAAATGCTCATAAAATAAATATATAAAATAAAAAAATAAATACAAAAGTCAAAGGACAGGATTAAATGTTAATGCTTCACACTTTAAATAGTTTTTAAATAGTGTTTTTTACAATCAATATATTATTTCAATTAACCTTTATTTTACCCAGACTTTTAATTTGTTAAGTCTTTATGATGTTCAGCCTTTCACACAAAAGCTCTGCCTTTGGTCAAAGGAAATAATCAGATTACGTATAGCGGCATCTGTACAGGTATTCCCCTATTTTAGATTTTCCTTTCTAATTTCTCCGGAGTTCCTCTAGATTTTTCTCTAAGTTCAGCAAAACTTTATTACATTTTATTTTCTCAATGCTGTATTAACACCCAGTACTGAATTAATTGCCTTCAGAAGCATTCGTTTTAAGGCTTAGAATGGGCAAACAAGCTTTTCTGGTACCAGTCAGTTAGTTAACATCAGGTTATAGTCAACTCATTAACCACTTGTTAAGAAAAGCAAACATTCTAGTGCCACAGACAGTATGATACTCTCATGCAAGATGCATATGTGTGGAATGCAAGCTATTTTGTAAGTGCACTTAGATTTCAACAGGTACCAATACGATTATACAAGAACTTTTACCAGCATCGACCAGTACCTCAATAATTTGAAATCTACTAAGGTTAAAAAACTGCAAAGAGATTGCTTAGCCTATGACAATGGTACGGCGTACCCAAGCCCACCGATATCACAAACAGGGGCATTTAACAACAATAACACTGCCTCTATGCAAGGCCCTACTCAGGTGGGTGATCTCGACTTAAGCTTTAACCTTGATCAGCAAATTAACTCTCAGACCCCCTGCTAGGAGGATACGACCGAGTCTTTCTCCATAAGGAGAAGCAAGAGAATCAATAATCAAAATGGAAGGGGCCAGCAGAAAGTTGAGGTTAACACCACACCTGGTGCAAATGTTCAGAATCTCCAACAACGGGGGGCTATCCCCAAATGAGTGAATTATATGAACAACAGGAAGAACAGCAGGAGGTTCAACAGGAAGAAACTTTAGAAGTGTACCCTGAGCCTAAAGAGAATCTGAATATCATTAAAAACAATACAGGGGATTTTCAAATTTTCATCTATTCAGAAGTTAACATTAGTCGCAAATTAGCTGAATTATTACCTAGGGGGTACACTTTTGTTCCCTCACAACATATTAATGTAGCCAGAGCAATCCTTGACATCAAAAATTATACCAGGAAACTAAATCTGAATATTTCATTTGGTAACAATGACAGTAACAGTTCAAATATCAGGAATGCCTTGCGTGTACCAAGTACTTTCAACCCACCGCTACATCCCAGCCTGCGGATATTCGAACATGCATGTGAGCTCGACCTAAGGCACTTAGAGAAATTCTCTAAGAATGCTACTGTCAAAATGAACGTCAGCAAATATGAGTGGGATGAAATGAACTATTTAAGATCACTTAAAGTACAGGTTTCCAAATCAGATAAAGGTAGTGGCCTGACTATCATGGACCATCATGAATATGTGAAAAGAATGAGGGACATTCTAGCAGGGGAGGCTTACCAAGTAGCTTCCCTTAATGAAATAAACATGGCTTACCAATGGATAAATATGTATTCAAACAATTTATTCATAACAGCTAGAATTGAAGCCAATGTCTTCAACCACATGACCATGTCTTACCCTAAAATCCCAAGACTGTTCGGGATACCCAAGATCCATAAGGATCTAACCAATCCACCAATGAGACCTTTAGTGGATGGTCGAGATTCAGTCACTTATCCATGTGCGAAAGTAGTGGATGCTATTCTGAAAAGATACCTGACAAGTGAGAGTCAAGTCTGCAAAGACTCATGGTCATTTTTAAAGAAAATTAATGAACATGAATACAGTGAGAATATAATTTTCTTACGATAGATGTAAAAGACCTCTATACATCTATCCCACACTTGGATGGAATCGAATGGATTATGGAGATGTTAAGGCAGAAAGGAGCCCCTGATTCAGAAATTTCACTTGTATATGAGTTGTTGGACATTGTTTTATCAAATAGCTATTTCATTTTTGAGAATGACTTCTACTTGCAGAAAACTGGGGTTGCCATCAGTTCACCTTGTGGAGCCAGTTTGGCAAACCTAGTTATGACATTCTGGGAAACAAATGTTATATTCAGTACTGAGGAATGCAAGAACCTGATTTTGTTTTATACTTGGTTCTTGGATGACATTTTTATTATGCTGAAAGGGGATTTTGTAGAAGCTAATAGATTAGTGGATTACTTTAATACCACATCCTTCCTGAAATTCACTCACACTTTTGATAGTGATGAAATAGCATACTTAGATATTAATCTTAGAAAAGATAGGGGGAAAACCAATACTTGTCTAGAATTTTCAGGAAAAGTACTTATTCCAACGCATTTCTCCATTATTCCAGCTGCCACCCTTACCATCAAAAACAATCGGTCATTGAGGGCCAACTGGTAAGGGTGGCTAGAATTATCACTTTGGATAGAGACTTTGAGTTAGAATGTGAATTACTAAGGAACATGTTTTTAGCTCAAGACACCCAGTGATCTAATAGACTCATGGAGGAGGTTCAGAGTAAGAGTAGGTCAGGCATTTACACCCCAATTTTGAGTTTGGGAGGGGTACCAGCATCAATATCTAAAGAAAAGTGCAGGTTAGTATTTAATGTGGATAGTCTAGTTACAGGAGATGATTTCACCTTGAGCCTATTTACTACCTATAATGTAGATAGCCATCTTGTACAGACTATGGTCCGAAAAAACTGGGAATGGCTTAGATGTGGCCCGACCTTACTCAGTAATTTTGGTACTTCACCAAAAATTATATATAGGAGAGGGTGTAACATCAAGAACCTCTTGGAATCTAGCAGACCACAACTGGTGAAGTATCCTGAGATGTTTAAGTGTGAATCCTGCAACTTTTGTTAATTCATGGAGGTAGGAAACACATTTGAGGTGAATGACCATGTCTTTAGATTAAAAGACAGCTACAACTGTAATACCAAATTAGTAGTATATTTAGCAAAGTGCCAGTCTTGCCCAGTATTTTATATAGGCAAGACTGAGCGTAAGTTCCGGGAGCGAGTGTACGAACACCAGTACGCTAGCAATAAAAAGAAAATGGAGAATGCATTGGCTAAACATACAGGAATATTTCCAAACCATAAATTTAAGTTCAAGATTATTGACCAAGTCAAATATGACATTACGGGTGGTCCCATCTGCCTTAGACTTGAAGAACATGAACTTTATTGGCAAATTCACCTTAACACACACTACTACCCAGGTATTAATGACGTGCTTGATTAGATGTCTACTTAAATTGAAAAGTAGAACTAGATGACAAAATCTCTTCTAGGTATGTAACACAAAAACTATTTTTATGTAATTTATATATTAATTTTATACTAATATTATGAATAATATTCATCTCTAATAGTAATTCACATTAGTAAACGTAATACCAGAATATTCAGCCTCGATTCTCCTTAAAGGTCATAGTTAGATTATGTATTTTTATATATATATTTTAAATTATTTTTATATAATGAATGCCATATTGTGGAATGAAATGAATGGCATTGCCTAGTATGAATGCTACAGATTTAGTAATATGGTCATCATAGCTAGTTAAAATTATGTACTAACATCAAGTTAATTTCTTGTATGGTAATTTTAGTCACTGTTAATGATGCCTAAATTTATTTCTCGAACTCCCAGCTGAGTTATTTTTCTGGGCTAGGCGATTAGCTATGAACCATTATGAAATGTAGTAAAAAAAGTTTGTAGTGCAAAAAAGTTTGTAGTGTAGAATTTCAGCAGTGTAATAGTAATTTCTTATAGGAAACCTTATTATTTCATATGTTTATCTGTTCTTGTTGAAAGTATACCTATCAGCATACTTTACTTTTAAACCATAGCTTCAATCTTCATAGTGTGTCGAACAGGAAGTGTTAACTATTGTTACTGATGTCAGCATTGTTTTAGTTTTAAACAGTATTTTTTCATAGTGTGTCGAACAGGAAGTGTTAACTATTGTTACTGATGTCATCACAGCATGTCAGCTGACAGGCTCAAGCACTTCCTGGTATTTTATTTAACTGAAACTTGTACTTTGAATGTTTGCATCTGACTAAGTTTGATTTTATTAAATGAAAAGTGCTTTATGCACTTTAAAACTACTGGTTGTTTTCTGAAGCCTTTTTATTTTTTTTTCTATTTTAACAGTATGAAAAATCTTAAAAGGAGAAGAGGTATATTAAAATGGTGTGCTGCAGTAAATGCACATATTATATTTTAGAAAATATCAGATTTTTAACAAAGGAAGAAAGAGCAAAACTGAAAAACTTTGGAATGGTGTGTTAGTTTGTAGCATGAGGAAAGAACATGCTCAGGCATATGTATATTATGTGTATTTAGGCAATTTCAGGTGTACTCTACAGTCCAGCTGGTGAATCTGGGTATCCTGAGGCAATGTTACAACTGCCTCATGTACACAGGCAAACCGCTCCTCCTACCACAAAACACTAACATATGCGAGAGATGCAATTATGCAGCCAAACTGGTGGCTAAGCTGTCTCCACCCAAGACTGGAACAGACAGTCAAGAGGAGAAGGTTAACACTTGCATCACACCTCCAGCCACACATAGATTTACTAAACTAGCACTGGCAACAAATATACATAAATACACAAAATCATACTCTAAGGCTCTAAATAAAAACCTGCAAAAGCATCAGAGACCTCCAAAGCAGACACCCAAACAACCTGCACCTCCCGTCACAAACCAGACAACATAAAACACAAAATCAGTGTGCCACACAATCACAGCCCTTATGGCAAAATAACATACCTAACACATTAGTAATAGGTGACTTTATAGTCCGGCACACTGACATCCCACTCACTAGGCTGGACAAGCAGGAGGTTACTGTTAGCTGCCTGTCGGGAGCCAGAATCTGCAACATAACACAAGCACTCAAGTCACTCCAGAACAAATACAAATATGATTCTGTCATTGTTCATGTTGGTGTGAATGACCTGAGATGTACCTCCCTGGACTACATGAAAAGAGACATGAAAGATCTCTCTGATCATGTAGCCCAGGCTGGTATGACCCTGACTCTGAGTAGCATCCTGCCCTCACCAAGAATGATACCTCAGTATAAAGAAAAAAATTATCAGTTTCAACAATTGGCTAAACTTCTGGTGTCATTCAAAGGAGATCCAGTGTCTGTTAACCTGGGATGACATGCTCGACAAGCCACATTGCTTCGCAAGAGACGGCTTGCACCTGTCACTCCTAGGCTTTTGAATATTGGCCAAGGCTCTTGCTGCCCCCATAGTGACTTTTTTAGGCAAGGCTCAAAAGTCAAACCCACCTCAGTAAACAGCACAATTAACAAAAAATTGAGCATTATGCTACTCAACGCCAGGAGTTTAAAGCTGAAAATGCATGCGCTCAAAGCACTCCTCATTATGGAGAATGTTGACATCTGTGCAGCAACGGAAACCTGGATCAATGCTCCAGAAAGCACCCAGCACTACCAGACTAGAACTCGTACCACACGTTTCAGCCACAGAACATGGACCAAAACACAAAAAGGGGGGGTGTATCCATATTCATCAAGGATACCTACACCTCCAGGTTAGTGTCATAGCATGATACCTCTGAGATTATCCATGTGCAACTTATATCGGGCAAATTTGCAATACAAATTGTGGCCTGCTACAAATCACCCTCCATGACCCAGGATCACCACTCCACCTTTCTGGAGACACTGGAAAATATTAAGGTCCTACCAAACACCCTGATATTGGGGTGATTTCAATTACCCTACCATTAACTGGGAAAACTACTTGACTACAAATTCCCAGGCCTAGCGCTTCCTGGAATTCATCAACTCAAACTCCCTTGATAAGCTGATAAACTCCCCTACCAGAGGTGAAAACATATTGGACCTGGTCATCACAAACATGGGCAACAGGTGTTTCACACCAGAGGTCAACCTGTCACTGGTTAGATCAGACCATAAAGTAATCACTCTGGATGTCCACACCCCACCACCACCCCCAACTAAGGAAATCACAGTAAAAAAACTTTTCTAGAGCAAACTTCAGCTTTCTTAAGACAGATGCAGTAAGTTTCACAGCCTCCAGGCTAAAGGATAACGCTGCCCAAGGTGCAGAAACCTTTAGAAATGCACTCTATGAGCACCTACAAGGATGCATGGATCATGCCATCCCTATCAAAACCAAGACTCACTCCTCTAAGAGAAGGAAACCAGTCTGGTGGACCCCTGCCATAAATAGGCTATACAATAGGAGGAAACTAGTTCAGAAAAAAAGCAAATCCCAAGAAGGAAAGACATCCCTGATCAGTATCATTAAGACACTAAGGTCCCTCATAAAATCATCCAAGGCTAACTTCGAAAGAAAAATAGCCAATGATACAAAAGATAACCACAAAGCCTTCTTTAGCTATGTTAAGACTTTAAGTGGCAACTTACAGATATGCACTGAACTAGTGCAAAATAGCACAAAATATACTGAACCACTGATATTGCCAACATTCTGGCAGATAGAGTCAGTGCAAACTTCACCTCCGTCTCACCCCCAAAGGGGCCCACAACAATACTGGAAAAGTGTAGTGTCCTGGAAATCACAGACGCACAAGTGAAAATAGCCCTTTCAAAAGCCAAAAACACAGCAGCAATGGGATCAGATGGTTTCCCAGGATGCGTCTTGCATGAACTACAGAACGAACTAACCCCCCACCTAAACACGCTGTTCAACTTCAGCCTCTCCATAGGCTACGTGCCCATAGAATGGCACACATTAACGGTTATTCCACTCCACAAAGGAGGGGCCACAACTGACCCTGGGAGCTATCCCCCTATAAGCCTGACTAGCCTGGTGTGCAAGGCTATAGAGCGCATTATCATGGAACTCATTAACAAAGACACTGGGAACCTCCAAACACTTGACCCGACCCAGTTTGGCTTTGTTAAGGGCAGATCATGCCTACTAAACCTGGTTGACTTCTTCAAGACAGTCACCAAGGCCATAGACAAGGGAAAGGTTGTTCACACAGCTTACCTTGACCTCATCAAGGCTGTCAACACCATTCCCCACTTGGGTATTACAGAAAAACTCACCAGCCTGAACATAAACCCCTACGTCACAAGATGGGTTGTCAACTGGCTTACAGACAGAACTCACACGGTAGGAATAGCGAGCTCCAGGTCTGACTCTAAACCAGTCACAAGTGGTGTCCCACAAGGCTCAGTCATGGGACCCCTACTGTTCAGCATATACTTCTCAGAAGTACAGGCAAACACAGGAGGACTATGGCTAACCAAATTTACCGATGACTGCAAACTGGGAGCCATAATTGACTCTCCAGCTGACACGGACATCCTCCAAAAAGGCCTTACTGAGATGGACACCTGGTGTCAAAGTCATGGCCTCAAGCTAAATGCCAAAAAATGAATAGTCATCCCATTTGGGAAAAACAAAACACCCACAAATTACCACATAGGTGGCAGCCCCCTTAATACAGAAGAGGTAATAAGAGATCTGGGGACCAAGGTAGATTAAATCTCTCCTTTTGTAATCATATTGCCAAAGTAGTTAGGAAATCCTTCTATGTGGCCCATCTAATTACTAAAGGTTTCGCATCTAGAAATAAAGAGGTTGTAGTGCCCCTCTACTCGTCACTCATCAGACCCATCATAGAGTGCAATGCCCTATTTGGGATGTACCTCACAAGACACTTCCAACAGCTCGAGAGACCACAAAAGTACCTCACCAAGAGGATTACTGGCCTCAAACATATGTCCTATGCAGCCCAACTGAAAAAACTCCGGCTGTACTTAGTGGCATATAGCTTACTCAGAGGTGATGTCTGCCTGACTTACAAAGCTATGTCCAACTCAGAATTGATGGGCATGCTCCACCTAAAGAAATATAAGTCACTGCGAGCCATGCGCTCTAGTGAGCTAAACCTCACAACAACATTAAATAGAACATGCTGGAGGGATAGATTCCTGTCACAGAGACTCCCCATGCTTTGGAACAAAATTTCAAACTACATTAGGCAGAGCCCCTCACTAACACTCTTCAAGAGAAACCTTGATGAGTGAATGGGTAACAGAAAATACACCCCTGGGATCACTTCATTGGCTCTGCTTGACAGAGGATCATTTAATTAATCAATGTGGTGGTGAAAGCCGACACACTCTGGCTAGGCTTATAAATGCCCTCAGGCAGATAGCCTAGTACCTACCCATGTCAAGAAAGCATTAAAATATTAGATGTAACCATAGGGGAACTAGGACGAACTACAGTAATAGACGTGAGAGGGAAAAAAGTGTGTGTATAGAATTATAGCTTTATATGCATATGTAACAAAAAAAGAGAGAGGAGTGGTGTTTAAAAATATTCTTGAATAAATTTGTGTAAATATGGACATTATAGTGGTAGGTGATTTTAATTGTAATTTAATGAAAAATGAGAGCAATTGTGATGTTAAAATGGCTAAAGAAATGACGAAAAGTGGAAAGTTAAGTGTATGGGAGAATAACTACTGGACCTGTAAAATTCGAACAGAAATTCATTTTTTTATTATCTGATAGTTTAAAAGTTATAAAAAAGGAATTAAGTATGCTGGATTTTCATATCATGTGGAAATATGGGTTAAAGTACAGGAAAATGGAGAATATATAAGAATAGGATTAAGGAAAATGAATTAGATTTAGAAGCAAGAAAAAAGAAGTTGTGGAATTATGGAAAAATCATATGACAATGAGGGAGTTTTATGATAATTGGACTGTTTGGTGGCTTAATTTTAAATAAAAATATAAAAAGGTATTTTTAGAATGTATAGGAAAGAAAAGAAGAAAAGAAAAAGAGATATAAGATATTACGTCCAGAAACATTTAGAGACTTATTAGAGAAGAAATTTTCCTTTTATGAAAGAGAAATAATAACATTAAAATTAACTTGTTATATAAGGAAAAATATTGTTTACAAGGAAAGAAAGAAGAGGTAGTACCATAGTTAAGTAAAATAGTAAAAGAAGAAAAAATAATGAGAATTAAAAAATAAGGAAGGTAAGCAAATAAGACAGCAAGAAGGAATATATAAAATAATTAAAGAATATGTATTGGAATTATTTGTTAAGAGAGAAGAAAACATAGAAAAAACTTTTAAAGGTGAAAAATTAAATAAGAAAGATAATGAGTATTTAGAACAAAAAATTAACCATGAAATAATTGAATGAAATTCTGAAAGATATTAACATGAATTTTGCAACAGGACTGGACGGAATTGAATATGGTATGCATAAAGAAATGAAAGAGTGACAAAAATATTTTTTTATAGAAGTTATGAATGAATGGTTAGAAACTGGAATTAAAGAGAAAGAAATATGTACAGGAGTTATAAAATTTATATTTAAAAAAGGAAATAAAGAGGTGATATACAATTTGAGACCTATAACATTGAATAATATAGGTTATACATTTTTATGAGAATAACAACAAAAAGGTTACAGAAAAAAATGGATAGAATATATAACCAAATTGTATTTGGAAGAAAAGGAAAAGGAAGTCAAGAGTTCATAGGTTCATAGGTTCATACTAGGCTATCTGCCCAAGGGCATTTATAAGCCTAGCCCAGTTGGATGTGGGGCCAACCCTTTAGTTTGATAAAAAACTATGCCTTATGCCTTTCTGTGCCTGCCTCTGTCAAGCAGTGACACTGAAAATCCCCTGGGATATCTTGCTCTCGATCACCATCCATTTAGTCCAAGATTCTATTGAACAAGGCCAGCAGCTCTGGCTCTGCGGGATTTTGTTCCACAGCATCCACAGCATCTCTCTGATGAATGAATCTGTCCCTCCCTCCAGCTTTATAACCCCTTAAGTCGTTTAAGTCTTTTTTGCTCTTCTGGTCTTTGGGATCTGATTTTTGAGGATTCTTCATTTGATCAAATCTGGGTTTGGCTGCATTTGTCATGCACAGCACAGGTCACCTCTAGAACAGCTCTTGTAGAAGCTAATAAGAAGATTCTTTCAGTTTTGCAGTGAAGACATATTTTTTTTTTGACTTATTTTTTTTTTGGTGAGGAACTTTTGGGGAACTTTGGGGCCATCAGTGCATCAGGTGTCTGGTCAGACGAAGCAGGCATTTGTACATTCATAGGTCGTCATCTGCAAACTTTGTTGTCAGCCATAACCTGTGTGTGTTTGCTTGTACTTCAGAAAAGTAAGAACAAGAGAAAGGACCCAGGACTGACTGCCTGTGGGACACCACTTGTGACAGGCTTGAGTCTGGATGGCCTCTGACCCAACTCTGACCCTGTGGGTTCTGTCCAGTTTGCAACCCATCTTGTGATGTATGGGTTTACAAGCTGATGAGACCTAATTGTGGGTTTAATTCCTCGTTGAGTTCTGGCGAAGCACACAGCCGTCCCATCATCAGTCCCATTTTTTTTGTGTTTTAGGGGCAGCAGTTCAGTTCTACCTAGGCGTGTTTGGGGGGTTGAGGCTACGGGAATAGATATTAGATATCTCCTTTTGGGGACTGAAGCACTGAACCAGTATGTTAGCAATGTGTAGTAGTAGGTTTAACATCAAATTTTTTTTGATATTTTTGGAGCATATCTGGCATATCTGGGAGTCTCCTAGCTTTCTAACACCTAAAGAGAGTATGATAGCCTTATGATTAGAGTTAGAGTTTTTGGCGATTGGTTCTTTTATGAGAGATCTTGGATGATTTTTATTTTGCTCTTAGTTTTTACTTATTATACCTTAAAGGTGTTCTTACCTTTTGCTGTAGCTTCCTTTGTTGTTGAGCTTGTCTATTAGGGTAGTTGAAGTCACCTAGTATGATGGTGTTTGAGACATTATCCCCTCCTCCAATGTTTTCTACAAAGGCATGTGAGGTTTTGAGAGAGTTTGAGAGGGTGGCCTGTAATTGCTTTGCAGAGCAGCAGCAGTCTTGCCTATGGTGGTGATGGTCTCTGAAACCTGTTAGTGCTGGGGTACTCTCAGGAGCCTTGAACCAGGTTTCTATCACAGCACAGACATCGATGTTTATTGAGAAGGGCCTCGAGTCGAGAGTCGCGTGCATCTTGGGAATTGAGACTTGCAGCATTGAACGCATAGTTTTTAGTTTTTCCTTTTGAGGTGTTCTAGGGTGGTAGGTTTTAGATGAAAAGCCTTGCCTAAAAAGCACTGATGGAAGTGAGCCAATATCCTTGCCATCCGAGGGAGGCCAGGCATTTGACGTTTTAGCCCCAGCTTGGCGAGGCCAAGCGTGGCTTGTCAGCATGACGATCCCAGGCAGACAGACATGAAATCCTTTGAAATTTGAATTTATTAAAGCCCGTTATTAAAGCTCATCATATTATGGTATTGTCTTGTGGCATCATTCTAGGTGAAGGTAGGATAATCAGGTCAGGTCTGGAGTCGCACCATAAGAGGCTACATCCCCAGAAGCTCCTGTGCGATCAGGTTTCGTAGGAGGTAGGAGGAGTGCGTCTCACACGGACGTGGACAGCGTGGACCAATGACTGTACCACTGTGAGTAGTTTGAGACCTGAGTACTTGCGTTATGTGGTTAGCCCGACAGGCAGCTGCTGCCTCCTTCTCATATAGTCACGTGGTGGTGATCAGTGTGTGTGACTATGGGAATCACCAATGACAGGATGTCTGGCATTTTTGTTTTTGGCCAACCAAGCCTTGTGACTGTTGACACTTGTGGACTATGACCTATGTGTTGCATGTGTTGAATGTGCTGGGTGTGGTAGTTGTTTAGGTGTCTGCTGGTGTGGCCTGCTTTGTTTTTGGTTTTTGACTGACCATCCAGTATGTCTTCTTGTGTATGTATGTGTATGATTTACGATTTGTGATTGTGTATGTATGACTGGGTATGTATTGTGTGGTTGTTCTCTTCCTGTCACAGTCTTGCCAGTCCTATGTATCCAGCTTCAGCTCCCAGCTTGGCCCGGCGTGCTAGTGCATCTCTGCATGTATTTGTGTTTTGTTGAGAGGAGGGAGGATTCAATAGGAACAATGGGAGGCATTTGTAACAATGCCTCAGTTTTCCCAATTGAGCTGGAGAATTACTGAAGGACACTAGCAACTGACATACTGTAAATACTAAGTACTGACACTCAAACTTTCAAAGGTGAACGGGGGGGTGGGGTTTACTATACATTGGGGTACTATCTTATCAAGTAGAGTGCTTTGTAGAAGGTGCAAAGTACTTAAGAGATAATAGTAGCTGGAAGCTTTAAGAATAGAGTAGAGTCTACTTAGGAATCAAATGAATATGCATTTTCGTTTATAGGGATATGCTGAAGTTAGATCAGCGCAAGGTACAGAAGTTCAGCGTGTTTATAGCGGGGGGACTGGGAGCTGGGGGTTCACCAAAGCGGACAATGGAAAGGACAAAAGGTGCTCTCCCTTTCCCACTGAAGTAAAAAGGCAGCTCTAGGTCACTCCCTCCCACACTGGTAAGCAAAAAAAAACAAAGCCCAGGGATCCAGCAACTGAAAAGAACTAAAAAAGCAAAGCTGATCAAGCAATAAAGGCAGTTTTAGTTTATTCTGGAAAAACGAGAAAACAGACAGTAAATGCTATAAAACAAATAAATTGGCTAGTGCTAATTGTGTAGCCAAATTGGCTACTGAGTGCACTTTTAAGTATTAGCCTACAGAACAGTGCAAGTACAATTAGTAACTTAAAAAACAATAAGCAGTGTAAAATGCGAGAAATCACTTTTTAATGCAGTAAAACAGAGAACAGCAGTACACACTTATATAACAAAGGGAAAGCCACAAAAAGTTCAGCATATCCACTCTAGAAAGTCACTCTTTTAGTGCAGATGCCAGATCACTCTGCAGGCCACCGCTTACATCTTGGAAGAGTTAATTTACAAGCTGGAAAACGTGTTTTGGCGTGTTTTATGAGGGGCTGAGGAACTGGGAATTGGCCCACTTCTACGAAATAGGACAAACTTTTCTGGCTGAAGCTTCACCTGATTAGAACTTCCAGGCTGCTCAGTGGCAATGGCTAACCAGGCAATGGCAAAAATTCAGGAATAAAATAATATATTTTGGATAATAAGAGAAATAATTGTTGATATTATAAATAAAAATGTAGAAGCAAAGGTTATGATAGGGGATATAAGTAAAACTTATGATAATATTCAATATAAACCATTATGGGGAATTTTGCAGGCATATAATATAAGCAAAATGATTACAAGTAATAAAATCTGTTTATGAAAGGATCTATGTAAAAGTATAAATGGCTGGACTGGGGAAGAAATAAAATAGAGATGGAATAAAGCAGGGCTGCCCAGCTAGTAGTGCAATTTTCTCATTAGTTATGAATGTAATAGTGAAGGAAATTAATAACATGTCAAGTAGCGGTGGATACAAAACGTTAGTCAAGTAAAACTTTATCATCATTCAGACCATACTACCACAAAGTGCACAGCTGAATGAAAGTATATTCCTCCAAGCTGAAAGATACACATAACACAAAACCATGTCAAAAAAAAAAAAAAAAAAAAAAAAAAAAGGAAGCACATAAACAATATACACACACAACACAAAGTCCAGGCCAACCAAAGCTCCATATTACCCAGGCAAATCTCAATCCAATTCCAGCCATCTACCCAACAGAAAACTGAAAATCAAAAACTTGAATGGCACACATCCAGCAGACATTTGGGTCTCCATCAACCGCCCTCATCCACATCAATGATCACAACCTTCATCATCCCCCACAATGTTAATCCATCATCCACTCTGCCACCAACCTTGTCTCCACACCAGCAATGGCAGAGTTCCTCTGTCAAACTTATATCCGGATTCCACATAACACCAGCCGACAGCAAGTACAAATGCCAGTAATGTATACTTATGCAGATGATATTGTATTAATTGTTAAATTTAAAGTATGGATGGAAGAAGTAAATGAAAAATTAAGTATAAATTAAAAATGGTTTAAGTATAAATAAAGAGAAAAGTAAATGATTTGCTTTTGAAGGCATGATAGGAAGTATTGAGTTTAATGAAAAATATATAGATATATTAGGAATAATATTTGGAAGGAATGAATGCAGACAACAACAATAGGATAATGTACTCAAAGAAGTAAAGGATATGACTGTTTTTTGTAAATCATATAGACTTTCATATAGAAAAAGCTACACTTGTAATAGGAATAATATGGTAATAGGAAACATTGCTTATGATCCTAACATCTATATTATTCCTATTAAGTATGAAAAGGAACTAATGATGATTATATTTTCTTTTAATGGAATTCTAGACTGAATCCAGTCAAGAGAGAAATTCTATATATGAAAGAAGACCAAGGAGGTTTGGGTTTAATAAACCCATTAGTACATGCAATGAATTATGAAGGAAAATAAAAAAACATGATAGAAATGATACTATATTATAAATACAAAGAATTTTGGGAAGGAGTGGAATTTAAAAAAAATGAAGTAAAAACATTGTGAATGAACAAATGAAACAGTAGCAAAACAGAATTGTGTTATGGAAAATAAAAAAGAATATATGTGAGAAAAATAGAAAGGCATGATACTTAAATATAATGAAAGCATTTTTATTGCATTGATCCATGGAAATATTTAGAAATAAATAAGAAAAAAAACATGATGAGATATAATAACTATAAAAAGATTAAAGAATCTATTGATTATTTATGGAGATTGTCTATTAGAAAATCACCTGTTAAAGCAAGTATGCCATGCAAGAAAAAGCAAGCTAGAATATGTAATTGATGTGGAGAGTTTGAGACTACTGAGCATGTGTTTTTGAAATGTGAAAGAGTTAATTTGTAGAAAGAAATTTGTAAACATAACAGGGTAAAAAGTTTGTTAAAATTTGAGCAAATAAATATGGACATAATAGAATTTGGTTATTATGGTGCATGAAAACAGGAAGAGGTGAAGAAAATGGACAGAGTGATATTTTATGTTTCATGGACTATATGGAACAAGAGATTAAATGAAATTAAATACAATGGAAAATGGACTTTGACAAAGATTCTGGAGAAAATAATGTTTTGGTTGTGGATAAAAGAGATGGGGGCAATGCTTAAATTGAAGTTTATAATGTATGGAGATTTGTAAATAGACATACATAATGTAACTAGTATGTAATGTATATATAAATAAAAAACCTACTTGCTATGACACTTGTACTGCATGCAGCTGATGAGTGTGAACATCTGTTCCATTCTTAGTGCAGTGGTGACTCAGAAAATGGCACAAAAACATGATGACTAAGTCAAACAGAGTAGAGGTGAATGCCGACTCAGTGGAGTTGTTTGATGACATAGGGGAGAATAGGACTGTACAGAAGAAAGGAAGAGATTGCATAGAAGCTACAGAAGATTTATTCCAGCAGGAGTTGCTTGAAAAGATGAAAGAGGAAGAGAAATAAGACAAAGGAGCTATAATTTCAACCCTTAGTTAGAAGGGAGAGGAAGAAGAGAGAAGAATTGGAAAGGACAATGTATGTGGTGAGAATTCAGGGTAAGGAAGTATTTGAAATGGACAGGTATGAAGTATGGGTTAAGGCTATTGTACCCTTAGGAATAAAGGTGCAAGAGGTAAGAACTTTCATTTTAATTAAGAACGAGAAATAAAAAAATGCTGTAGCAGAACACAACAGAGTCTTTAATTACACAAAGTACGGAGCACTTTCACTCCCATTGAAAAGGAACTTAATCAGAAACAATGTGATCTCTACTTCCTTCATTTATACACTTAAAAAAGGATGCCAAAAACACTGGCAAAAACTTAAAGGTATACACACATTAAAATATCAAGTACTATTCCTAAATTTCCTGCATCAAATATATATGTATGCTAAACACCAATACCATTAAATATAAATGTAAATATTGTATAAAAAAAGCATAATAACAGATGTGCTAAGAATTAGTAAACAGTAAGCACATGAAATAGCATATATGATCAACTTCACTATTTAAAAACTTTTCAGAAACGTTTGATGATAGAAGTCAGATGACAGGCAGTCTGACTTAATTTTTAAAATAGGCTTGATAGATATTATATCATTAATACCTGGTGGAGCAGTTGCATTTAGTAAAATTTACTAGTGTAGCTCTCTCTTCTCAACAAAGATTTTCCAATCACCACCCCTTTCTGGGCATTACACCTTCTCTAAATTGGTAAAGCCAAATTTCTTAAAATCCTTGCACACCAAATAATCCTTGTAAAGGGCATTACAAGAGTTGGCTTTACAAATTGCATAGATCTGCTGATAGATTTTTGTCTTCAAAGGTCCAATAATCTTTACTACATAGAATGCTGGATAAGATAGACAGAAGGCTTTATATATTTATATGGGTCCCATTTAGATGATTGAAGTCTTAAAACTTTGAATTTCATATAGCCAACACCATATGATTGAAGTTTTAAGACTTCAAACATTCTAAAAGGAGATCTCCATACAGAACAGGGAATGTTTCCTTTTCCTCACTGTAGTGTAATCTCGGAGTTGGTATATTTAAGTAGTGGGGGTGTGGGGGATGCAGAGGGGCTTGCCCTTTTGTGGAAACATCCAGGATCTTGTTTTTCTTTTTTTTTGATGTTCAAAGTCTTAACGTTTTGATCATATGGTGTCAGCCATATGAAATTCGAAATTTTAAGACTTTGATCATCTAAATGGGACCCATATACACACACACACACTATACCATTAGAGTTGCACTCAAATCTGCCTTTGACTGTAATCCATCTATGAAAACCTTTCACAGAAAAACTACTGCCTTCAAAAATAAATCTATACTGCTTGCAAGTCCCACACTGCTTCATGCCCCAACCTTTGCTAGAAGCAATGTCATAAATCCTGCCTGCTTCTATGATGGTTTTAAAATGTTTATTTAAAAAAAAATATTAAATCTAGGTTGTTGCCCCAACTGGTTGGTTAAGCCAAGGCATCCAAAAACAGTACTCCAGTGTGCTTTGATGGAGCTTTTCAAAAAAATGGATGTCTTTGGTGTATTGCAGGACCAACACCTATGAAGGGTCACCTGGACTTTTATCATTGTTTTTATTCTGACCCACCATGGATCCAGGTTGTGGTATAATTTGGCCATATCGAGAATATCTGTGCTGTATCACAAAACTACTAATATCATCCAACATGCCCTGTGGGTAGCCCCAAGTTGGTGTCATGATGAAACTGATCTACTAAGCGTCATCAGTTGACCTTTCACAAAATTCTTTTTCTGCCTTGCAGGGTATTGACTATCAAAATGCAAATATGCATTCAAAAAAGTGTTTTCCTGAAAATGATGGACTTGTATCTTTGTTACTCAAAATTTATGTACAATGTGATATCAAGAAAATTAATGGAATATGTGTTCCATTGGTGGGTAAATTCTAGGAAGTCAGTGGAGTGGTTTAAAAAGTCCATAAAAGAATTCAATTCCTCTGAACTGCCCTTTCATAAAATAAATATATCATCCAGGTACCTGAGATAAACTTCAGTCATAGACGAAAAAGGTGAACTTAAAACCATGGAGGTTTCCCAGAATCACAAAACCATGTTGGGAAATATGGGATATGAAGCTGCCCCCATGGCCACACCTCTGTCATTGTAATATTCACCTTCATAGTATACAAAGTTGTTAGTCAGCACAATCTCCATACACTGGAGGATCAATATAACTTCAATATCACTCATATCTGTGGTCCTTACCATAGCTTGATGAAACCAGTCCTACCCCTCTTCATGGGGGGTGATAGAAAATAAGTCTTTGATGTCTACTGTAACAAAGAGGGCTTTATGTATAATCTTAAGAAAATGTCAAGAGTCTTTATATTTTGCTTATCCACTGTATATTATTTAAGCTTAAAGCAAACAAATTTGGCTAATGGTTCCATTTTAGACCCAGCAGGAGCTACAGTAGGGATTAAAGGGGGAGAGATATCAATTTATGGATCTTAGGAATTCCAATAATTGCTGGAATCCTAGGCTTCTTCGCTGCTAAAAATTCCCTAGTGGTCATAGATAAATCAAACATCAAGAAAATGTCCTCCAAAATCAAATCAATAGCGTGCTAAGCAATACTGATTTTGTTCCATGAAACCTCAATAAAAAATGTTCCATTATGTAAATAAGCCAACACTCTGGAGGAATAACAATGTTTATCCATTATGAACACTCTCCCACCTTTATCAGATTTCATGTGGAAACTTTTATCATTGGCCAATTTGTATAAAAGTTCCCTTCTCTGAAGAGTAATGTTGCAAAATTTGGGTTTTCTATTATTATAATACCATTCCCTCAAACTTTTCTCACATAACTGATCAAATAAGTGAATGCTAGGTAAGAGGGGTGGGTTAGAAATGCTAGTTCTTTTTAGGCCAAAACTAGAAGAGATTTGGTCATTAGGTGCCAGAATACATTGCAAGCTCAGCTTCCTGGTAAATAATTTAAGGTCAGTCAATAAATTTACCATATCAGACTGGCTGGAAGGCACATATTTTAAACCTTTTTGAAATAAAGGGAAAATTCAATATTTCAGTATTTTGAGATTAGAAAGTGAAGCCATATATATATATATATATATATATATATATATATATATATATATATATATATATATATATATATATATTATAAACTCAGCTTAAACAACATAAATCATAGCAATTTCTACCAAATATATGCAAGCCCCACTGCCCCACACCTGCTAATTATATATATCTACTCCAAGATTGCACTTAACTACACTAATTAGCGGGGGTGTGGGCGAGCCCACATGGGGGTGCAGGCTTGCCCCTGCATATTTGGTAGAAATTGTTATGATTTATGTTGTTTAAGCTGAATTTACGCATAATATGTGTTTTCAGTATTTTGAGTTTCAGTATTTTGAGTATTCAGTATTTTGAGCTTTCAGTATTTTGGTTTCAGTGTTTTGAGTTTCAGTATTTTGATATTTCAGTGTTATGAAGTGAATCCATATATATATATATATATATATATATATATATATATATATATATATATATATATATATATATATATATATATATATATATATATATGTATATATATATTCATGTATTATATGTATATATATATGTGTGTGTGTGTGTGTGTGTAAACAGGATAAACCATAACCATACAGAGAGAAAAATGTGAAGTCCAAAAAACAGCCAATAAAAATTGCAGTAGATTCTAAGTAAATGTCAAATGATCAGCCATTAACATAATTCCTTTATCCATGTTTATTATGATGAGCACTTTTGTCAACTAGCAGACTTCATCAGATCAGAAATTAAAACACATTAGCAGAGGTTTTTATTTAAGTAGTTCAACAAGGGGGGTTGGGAGTACCAGCTGGGTTCAGTGGATGAGATTTTAAGGAAGGCAGTCAGATTGATCCCTGTGGTTAGCTTAGGAATCAGATGGTATTAAAATATGTTTTGCATACTGGAGCAATCAGCTTGATCCCTGTAGTTAACTCAGGGTATGGATAGTATTAACAGCTGTTTTGCATACCAGATGCTCTCAGTTATAGCTGTTTATTAGATGATTTCTTCTATAGCAGTTGACCCTTAACCCTTTGCTTTACAAAAGTAATTTATTTTCTTGTATTACAGAGTCATGAACATTTGAAGCATACCTCTCAACCTCTTACCACAAGAAATCTGGACAAAGCCTGACATAATTGGGGGACAAAGGCCCAAAAATAGGGACATATTTAAAATATTGCTCTTATAAACTTAGAAAGTTGCTAGAATAACAGGATTTGTTAGCATGTATTTTCTGAAGAATAGGAAGTCTGAAACTCAAATGCATGTCATTATTCAGTGGCTTTAATTCTTAGATCATCCCAGTGATTTGTCAAAAAAAAATTTCATGAGAAACAGACCAAAAATATGAGGCAAAAATCTGGACATTCTGCAAAAATCTGTACAGTTGAGAGGTATTTATTTGAAGTATATGTATTTCATCTGCTATACAAAGTTGAAACACGGTAATACAGAGGTTGTTAAATAGCTTTTAGGAACTGGAACATAAGAAAATAACTAGATAAGCTCACTTTTACAAGGCCAAGATCCCCTACACACATGGGGGTTGAAATCATATGGGCAAAGTGCTAGATCTTTTTTTATGTGGGGACTTGCAATGTTGAGTCCATTTCCCTTAACTCAGCCCCTGAGCTTTGGTTACTAAAGCTAGAAACCTTTCAGTACTGATGGCCAAGGCATAAATGGATGCTAATTGTCAGACTTTATCTGCTTTTATGGGCAAACTGGGCAAAATACAGGAATTTGCTGTCATGTTTTATACCTCCAGTTTTTCTTCATATGCATTATGTCCAATAAATGGCACGAAAACAAATGTTACCTTTCCCTGAAAATAAAAGAAATTTGGGTAATGGAATGCATGTAGTATGTGGTTTAGATCTTTATATATTTTATTGTAGGGCTAGGGAACATATTTAGATACTCATGACTTTATATTCTCCAACAACTTCCTCCTTAAGCCTACATTAAAGTAGGTCAGTGGTAAGACCTCTGCTTCACATTTCCAAGTTTAAGAATTGAAAACTGACAGCCAGTCATAGTTTGTATGTGATTTGCATTTTCTCCATGCCCACACGCACGTATGTAAGGATGTGTGTGTTGTGGGGGGGTTGTGCATATTCTAGTTTCATCCTGCTTATATAAACTGATTAGTTGCATTAAACTGTCCATGTATATTGCATTTATCATTGCCTTTGTAGCAATGTTTATGGGCTGAAAATGGACTGAGACATCCCAGTTCACCTGCCTGGTTAACAAATAAATAAATGAATCAATATACAGACATTACATATATTTCACACCAGATACTAACATATTGTGTGTGTGTTTTTTTGTGTGTGTCTGTGTGTTATGCTAGTCAAGAAGATTCTACAACTTATTCACAAAGGATCATGGAAAGAACGGGCAGGCCAAATAGCCATCATCTCCCATCAAAGTTTGTACTTCTATATTTTAATACACAGATCACAATAACTATGGACTGAAACTGACAGAAAAGTAACAATATTATTGATATTTTAACTAAATTAAAGGTTGTGTTGCTACACAAGCATCAGTCAGCATAGATCTGGATTGGAGGCCTAACAGTTTGAAAGTATAACTCACCTCACACTGCTGCACAAATGGCAGCTAACCTCTGCTCAACTAGCAGTTTTAACTGTACTTCAATACACAGTCATTCATTCTCTCTCATTTGTAGTCTCTCTGCCACAATATAAGGGTGTTTTACCCATCTACTAATATCCCTCAGAGACGCACACTCCAGAGATCTAAACCTTGTCATCATTGTGAACAAAATATGCTGGAGGGATAGATTTCTGACCCAGAGACTCCCCAGACTCTGCAATAGACTGCCCCTACATGTTAAGAAGAGCACCTCTTTGGCCCTCTTCAAAAGGAACCTTGATGATTGGATGGGAGATAGGAAATTCACCCTGGGGATCACGCCCTGCTAGACAGGGGTCCAGGGAAGTAAATCCTGTGGGAAGAAATAGCCAGGGAATTGTTATGGGTAGGCTTGTATAGGCCCTAGGGCTGATAGGCTAGTACCAACCTATGAACATATAAACCATACCTCTCAACTTCTTAGCAGGAAATCTGGACAAAGCCTAACATAATGGGAAACAAAGGACCAAAAATAGGGACACATTTTAAATATTGCTCATAGAAACTTAGAAAGTGACTAGAATAACAGGATTTGTGTTAGCATGCATTTTTTGAAAAATATATCTGAAACACAAATAAATTTCATTATTTAGTGATTTTAATCCTTAGATCATTCCAGTGACTTGTCAAAAAACACATTTTTTATGAGGAATAGACCAAAAATATGAGACAAATCTGGACATTCTGCAAATATCTTTACAGTTGAAAGATATGACTGATACTATTTCTAAGCCATAATCCTGAGTAAATAATATTGAGTCATACTGACTAATTAGTAAAAAACAGAGTAAACAAAAAACATTTGTAACTGTATTGTCGCTCCCTGGTTTGAGATGAACTGAAAGTTAGGAGCTATGTGTTACATATATCAGGCTCTCTCACTTTTTTTTTAACTAGCTGAACTTGAGAGGTGGCTAAAACTACCCAAGTACTGTAAAGTAGTATGATTGAGTCTATTGATGTGGTTATTAAAATGCATTCAAAAAATTCACTTATCAATCCTAGGTTTTGAGGTACATTTCTTAAATTAATTTCTAGAACAAAGTTATGCTGGACACCTGATCATATTCCTTTATACAATTCAATTATGCCTGGACACCTGATCATACTCCTTTATACAATGCAGTTACTGCTTTGTTAACCAAATTTGCTTCACTTTTATAAACCATTTTTTAAATATGACCCAGAACGTTCATTTTATATTAAAAAAGCATATGCTATTCAGTTATGCAGACAAAATACTGTGCAGTAATAGATACTTGTACAATTTTAGTTTAACAAATATACACATTAAAAACTAGATATTATTAAAATAATGTATCATTTTATAGAAAACTCCAGGAGTTTATAATTCCAACAAAGTGATAAAACGAGAAAAAGACAGGAGATAGCTCAGATATACAATACATGTGTGTATGCATATATGTGCATATATATATATATATATATATATATATATATATATATATATATATATATATATGCATATATATATATATATATATATATATACATATATGTGTGTGTCTTAGTTATCAGTGCACACATTTTATCACATGCTGAAACACTGCTGTGTTTTGTCTCTGTACATTTTGTCAAATTATGTAATCGTTGAAGTTCATGAGATTAACTACTACATAATTAAAGGGCTTTTGATTTTGTTTGACTCTGGAGTTAGTATATTTAATGAGTGTTGAAAGGAGTACCATGAATTGAGAGGTATACTGGTGATGTCAGTGGAGAAAGATGAGACAATGAAATGGAAATCATAACCAAGAGTGGGGATATGGGCACCACTGACTAAGGGCAGGTTTCACACCATCAGTCATAAGGTATAGATTCAGGAAGTACAACAGACCATGTGACCGGCTCACGTCTTAAGTACGATAGTTCAAAAATGGCTGGGAATAATGAGAATAATGGGGAGCTAGTCCAACAGGTATGTCTCAAACGCATACTAAAGCAGCTATCATCACCGATCCACTCATAATCATCTATATCTAATGCTTATTGTCTCGGCCCCCCTTTATATAACTCACACCGACAGATAACGACATTCGACGACCTTTATTAATAATAGATCAACATAAACTTTATTCACACTGAACAAACAATAAAACAATAACTTCACCAAATTAATGATCTCAGGGCAGTGTACCTACTCACCCTGGCCGATTCATACATCAGGGCAGCATACCTACTCACCCTCTTCCATCCTGCACCAGAGCAGTGTACCTACTCACCCTACAATCCTTAAACAGGCAGCATACCTGCTCACCTCTTTCAAACCAACCCTTAACCAATGAAGTTCACTCATAGTCAAGCAGTGTCCAGTAACTCACTTAATCCTCAACTCAAATCCATGACCACCTTCCCTCGAGGGGGAACAGAAGAGGACAATCCTGTCCCTCTTCTCTGCCACCAGCCTGCTCCCAGGCTGTTCCCCCACCCTATTCCATATTCTTCACCATACACTCTAAAAACAACTTCAAGTGAACATTAAACAAATCCAAACAAACATCATTCAAATGCACCCCATCAGCTCGATACCAAACAACCGTACCATCCGAAAAATCCTTATGTTCAATAGTATGCATCTCTAAGATCCTTAATTGCCTAGCCAATCTCTGATTAATAAACCTCCTAACCCGCTCAATAGCCCGATGACTAAGAGCATTCCTCCAGCTCAAATGGGGAACTAACTGACCAAGCTATACACATACCCAGGTACAACATCTGCAGCTTCAACAAATCCTGTAAAATAATATCTACCAAACACTTCTTAGAAAGGATTCCAAGATCATTACCCCCCAAATGAATCACTAATATTCTAGGATGCCCCACCCTCAATCTTACCTTGTCAAACTCGTGCATCAACCTGTCTTATCTAAGTCCTCTAACCCCATGCCAAGTTACTGATTAACCTAAATGTGATAAACCCAAATTTTACCATCCTCCCTCACTAGTGCACATTTTCCTGCCCAGTGGATGTAAGAGTGACCCATGATGACAATCTGCTTTCCTAAAAAAAAGAAGAGAATTAATAGTAATACAAAACAAAACTTTATCTAATATATGATAAAAATGTATTTAAATACCACCTCCATACCCTTTTAATAACCTCAATGGAACTGGCCTCCCTAGCTAAATCAGAAGCCCTACCAATTTGAAATGAATGAGCTGCAAACCTACCTGCTGGAAAACCCATACAATGAAAAACCCTCCTAATGAGATGTATGAATCTGTTGCTTGCTGAAAAGAAAAGCAAATCAGACAAACTTCCCGTCCGAATCAGTCTAAATTCCTTTGCCCACCTTTACCAGGCAAAGCTTAGCATTCTTATCAGCCTTGAGCACAACTACGGAACCTTTACCCAATTAATCTGTCTTAGTCTTCCACAACCCAATAATAACCACCCCAGCACCTATCATTACATCCTTCCAAAGTAATGATCCTAACAACTCAGACACACGGAAGGCACCAAAATATAACCACAAACACAATGTCACCCATATAACATAATCCAAAGAATCTAATAACACTAATCCTTCCAACAAAACTTTCAACAATGCCCTCGTCAATGGCCATCTCTTATCCCTATGTTCCCCATCCACCTTTCCCCAACCTTTCAACATACGTCCTACTGTCCATTACTTCATAAAATCCTATAACCCCAATACCTGTGCAAATATGCTAATGGCAGCCAAATCCACCCTAACAGTTTGTAAAGCCTTACCTAACCCCCAAGCTCGAGCTAAATAGCACAGCAATAATTCCTCCAACCACACCCCTTTTGTCAATTGCAGAACAAATTGATGAAATTTACAAAGAGCCCTACCATAAGCCTTCCTGGTAGTGAGAGCCCAAGAATGATGCACCAACCTCCTGTCAATACTTCCACCCAGTAAGGGGGGCCCATGAAAACTTTTTTCCCCCCCTTAAATTTTTGGTGTTGGAGCAGGTGGTGCCAGACCCACGAGGGGGCAACTGGGAGGCCAAATTGGAGACTCGAGAACTGTTCTGGCAGTTGAAATTGGATGCCTGCACCCCTCCTGGAATGAATGAGGCTTAAATATTAACAGCATTCTAAAATGAGAAGAGCACAGTTATAATATGTGACTATTTAGTTTAATTTTGTATAGGTTCACTTGTTCTTCTTTCACCTTCTTGTTGTTCTTTTTGTTGTTGTTATTAGGTAGTGTTGTGACATTAGTCAGAAAGCTCCCTATTTTTTACAATGTCACTGTAAAAAGTTTGATTTATTTATCATTTATCTATCTATTTTAGTTTTTGGAATAAGAAATGTGATTTAATTTTAATTCCAACTTGTAACAATAATTAATCATTTCAAATTTAAAAAAATTTTTTTAATTTATGATGTACTTTTATGAATTTTGCACTGACAAGGCACTTTGCAGGGTATTATTACCATTATTGACTATATTAAGAAGTATTTCTTACACAAAAATATATATTCAACTTGAGAAACTGTTTCTCTTTGTACTATGTTTTTAACACAACACCATCAAAGGTATTAACTTCTAATTGATGGGTGGAGTTACCATTTAATTGTACTAGTTATTTAAAACTGATGTGTAATGGATAGCTCTGTTTGTTGCCTTGAGAAAGCCTAGTAATATACTGGGTGAAAGCGCTTGGCTTATCTGTGTTGCTGTTTTATTTAGAACCGACTACGTGTGCTGTTTTTGGAATTAAAAGAAATTTGATTTTATTGCCTGCTGTTGGATTATTTGGCCTCGGATCCTATGTGCTGTGGACTATTATATTCTTGGTTTATTTTGACTTGTACGTTCTATATTTTAATACACAGATCACAATAACTATGGACTGAAACTGACAGAAAAGTAACAATATTATTGATATTTTAACTAAATTAAAGGTTGTGTTGCTACACAAGCGTCAGTCAGCATAGATCTGGATTGGAGGCCTAACAGTTTGAAAGTATCTCACCTCACACTGCTGCACAAATGGCAGCTAGAAGAGAAGGAAACCTCTGCTCAACTAGCAGTTTTAACTGTACTTCACTACACAGTCATTCATTCTCTCTCATTTGTAGTCTCTCTGCCACAATATAAAGGTGTTTTACCCATCTACTAATATCCCTCAGAGATGCACGCTCCAGAGATCTAAACCTTGTCATCATTGTGAACAAAATATGCTGGAGGGATAGATTTCTGACCCAGAGATTCCCCAGACTCTGGAATAGACTGCCCCTACATGTTAAGAAGAGCACCTCTTTGGCCCTCTTCAAAAGGAACCTTGATGATTGGATGGGAGATAGGAAATTCACCCTGGGGATCATGCCCTGCTAGACAGGGGTCCAGGGAAGTAAATACTGTGGGAAGAAATAGCCAGGGAATTGTTATGGGTAGGCTTGTATAGGCCCTAGGGCTGATAGGCTAGTACCAACCTATGAACATATAAACCATACCTCTCAACTTCTTAGCAGGAAATCTGGACAAAGCCTGACATAATGGGAAACAAAGGACCAAAAATAGAGACACATTTTAAATATTGCTCATAGAAACTTAGAAAGTGACTAGAATAACAGGATTTGTGTTAGCATGCATTTTTTGAAAAATATATCTGAAACACAAATACATTTCATTATTTAGTGATTTTAATCCTTAGATCATTCCAGTGACTTGTCAAAAAACACATTTTTTATGAGGAATAGACCAAAAATATGAGCCAAATCTGGACATTCTGCAAAAATCTTTATAGTTGAAAGATATGACTGATACTATTTCTAAGGCATAATCCTGAGTAAATAATATTGAGTCATACTGACTGATTAGTAAAAAACAGAGTAAACAAAAAACATTTGTAACTGTATTGTCGCTCCCTGGTTTGAGATGAACTGAAAGTTATGAGCTATGTGTTACATATATCAGGCTCTCTCACTTTTTTTTAACCAGCTGAACTTGAGAGGTGGCTAAAACTACCCAAGTACTGTAAAGTAGTATGATTGAGTCTATTGATGTGGTTATTAAAATGCATTCAAAAAATTCACTTATCAATCCTAGGTTTTGAGGTGCAGTTCTTAAATTAATTTCTAGAACAAAGTTATGCTGGACACCTGATCATATTCCTTTATACAATTCAATTATGCCTGGACACCTGATCATACTCCTTTATACAATGCAGTTACTGCTTTGTTAATAAATTGCTTCACTTTTATAAACCATTTTTTAAATATGACCCAGAATGTTCATTTTATATTAAAAAAGCATATGCTATTCAGTTATGCAGACAAAATACTGTGCAGTAATAGATACTTGTACAATTTTAGTTTAACAAATATACACATTAGAAACTAGATGTTATTAAAATAATGTATCATTTTATAGAAAACTCCAGGAGTTTATAATTCCAACAAAGTGATAAAACGAGAAAAAGACAGGAGATAGCTCAGATATACAATACATGTGTGTATGCATATATGTGCATATATATATATATATATATATATATATATATATATATGTACATATCTATCTATATATATATATATATATATATATATATATATATATATATATATATGGTTCCCATTCAGAAGCCTGAAACATCATAAGCCTGAAAATCAAAATCCTGAAACCAAAAGCCTGAAAATTCAGAATCCTGAAAACTCAAAATCCAGAAAGCCCAAAATCCTGAAAGCCCAAAATCCTGAAACTCAAAATCCTGAAAACACAAAATAGACATACTGATGTCATTGTGGCTTTGCTATTGTTAGCCCTGTGGTGTTAGGTCATCGTTGGGGTCAGGTAAGTGTGCGGTTGGTTTTATGTTAGGGTTAGGGGCGGTTTAAGTGAGTTAGAGTTAGGGCGCAGGTTAGGCATGTATGCAATAGTAACAAATATTGGGGTTAGAGGCGGTTTAAGTGAGTTAGGGTTAGGGCGTGGCTCAGGTGAGTGTGCGATAGTGACGGACCTTAGGGTTAGGGTTAGGGTCAGGGTCAGTTGGTAGATATTAGTGTCTTTATAGTGACATATTAGCATTATTTGTGTTTTCAGGATTTTGAGTTTCAGGATTTAGGGCTTTCAGGATTTTGAGTTTTCAGGATTCTGAATTTTCAGGCTTTTGGTTTCAGGATTTTGATTTTCAGGCTTATAATGTTTCAGGCTTCTGAATGGGAACCATATATATATATATATATATATATATATATATATATATATATATATGTATATGTATATATATATATATATATATATATATATATATATATATATATATATATATATACACATATATGTGTGTGTCTTAGTTATCAGTGCACACATTTTATCACATGCTGAAACACTGCTGTGTTTTGTCTCTGTACATTTTGTCAAATGATGTAATCATTGAAGTTCATGAGATTAACTACTACATAATTAAAGGGCTTTTGATTTTGTTTGACTCTGGAGTTAGTATATTTAATTTCTGGCAGTGTAGAGGCAAACTTTTTTGTTTTACTTTTAGAAATTGCAAAGGTAACCTACTGGTTTACCTTTGCAGTTATTTTTTTGATAATTGTAGAGGCAACTGGTAATTTCCAGTGGTTTGATCGATGTTTTGTGTTTCTGTCAAATTCACTTATATTCATTACAAGCTTGTGTGTGTGTGTATATATATATATATATATATATATATATATATATATATATATATATATAAATATATATATATATATATATATATATATACATACATATATATATATATATATATATATATATATATATATATATATATATATATATAAACAAAAACAAGAAGAAGCCAGCTAAAAGCACCATTGTAAAAGTATCCAACAAGCGCAGCAACCATTTACATATACACACACACACACACACACACACACACACACACACACACATATATATATATATATATATATATATATATATATATATATATATAAATATAGACACACACACACGCATGTGTAGATAGGTAAATAGTTCTGTACCTCACAGCAAGAGGTTATATGGTTCGATTCTCAGCTGGTTTGCCTTCTGTACAATCTGCATCTCTACCCTGTGTTCACGTAAGTTTTCTCTGGGTGAACACTCTAAACTGACCATGGGTGTGACTGTGTGTTTGAATGTGTGGTATAGAACAAAATCATGGCAGGGCTATCCACAAGTGTTATAAACCTTGGCTCTAGATTATTGTTATTGTTGAAGTGACATCCCAAACCTATGCAAAAAATGGGAAAAAAGAGCTGTGTATATATAGATAGATAGATCGATAGATAGCTAGATAGATAGATATAGATATATACAGTAGGTCCCTACCAGTTGATCATGTTTTCAGAAACTGGAACTCCATATGGTCGAGGCCGTATGATCGAGTTTTTGAAAAGTCAATGCTTTTGAATGGAGATCGCAGTACAGCAATGATCGGGAAATTTACTCTTTTTCTGGCTGTAGTGCTATCTCCGAGTTGGTAAATATAATATGCAGGGGGTGTAGGGGGGCTTGCCTCCCTGCGAAAATGTATAAAAAGATAGATTTTTTTTTTTTTATGTTTACGTTTTTGGAAACTCGATCATATGGTCTCTGATATGTTTTTAAGTTTCTGAAAAGTTGAGCATATATATAGAAGTATGTCAATACGAAGTTGTCTTAATTATGAGTTCTGTAGTTGTCATAATTATGAGTTCTGCATTTTACAATTTATGAAGCTTACATATTGCCAATATTTTTTACAGTTTTTATAAAAACAGACTACATTCATTTAAAAGAAATACAGAGTGTTTCAGGTTTGAAGTTTCTGTTTTATCAACCATATACAATGGGCATGGAAGGAAGTAACATGAGATAGATAGTGCCTTCATTATGGAGCTTGTAAGACAGAGATCCAAAAAGTAAGTATAATCACTGAGGGAGGGCCTCTTCAATCAGAAGAACAAGTTTCAGTGGCTACGTGTTAGATAATGAACTGACTGCTGTCTATCAAACTATATTCACGTGACGAACAGAGACTAATGATCATACCTCCCAACATTTCTTCATCGAAATGTGTGCCAAAAATATCAGACTAGAAGCTGTGGTACAGAATACGTTAATGTCATAATATTTTAATGAGTACCAAACTGCTTAGAGTGGACCAAAGTCAAGTGATCATACCTTCCAAACTTTTTTTTCACCAAAATGTAAGACACATTTTATGTGACAAGTAGGAAAAATGCATGTGATAAAATTGGATTGCATCTTGCACTGCAAAACATAGTCGAACATTTACATTAGTGCTTTAATGTCTGAGGACTATATAGTATTATACTTGAAGTTCCCCTAGGCTAGGGGAAGTTTTGCCTTTTCTTCATGTTGCTGTGTTTTCTGAGTGTTGAAAGGAGTACCATGAATTGAGAGGTATACTGGTGATGTCAGTGGAGAAAGATGAGACAATGAAATGGAAATCATAACCAAGAGTGGGGATATGGGCACCACTGACTAAGGGCAGGTTTCACACCATCAGTCATAAGGTATAGATTCAGGAAGTACAACAGACCATGTGAGTGGCTCACGTCTTAAGTACGATAGTTCGAAAATGGCTGGGAATAATGAGAATAATGGGGAGCTAGTCCAACAGGTATGTCTCAAACACATACTAAAGCAGCGATAATCACCGATCCAGTCATAATCATCTATATCTAATGCTTATTGTCTCGGCCCCCCTTTATATAACTTACACCGACAGATAACGACATTCGATGACCCTTATTAATAATAGATAAACATAAACTTTATTCACACTGAACAAACAATTAAACAATAACTTCACCAAATTAATGATCTCAGGGCAGTGTACCTACTCACCCTGGCTGATTCATACATCAGGGCAGCATACCTACTCACCCTCTTCCATCCTGCACCAGAGCTGTGTACCTACTCACCCTACAATCCTTAAACGGGCAGCATACCTGCTCATCTTTTTCAAACCAACCATTAACCAATGAAGTTCACTCATAGTCAACCAGTGTCCAGTAACTCACTTAATCCTCAACTCAAATCCATGACCACCCTCCCTCGAGGGGGAACAGAAGAGGACAATCCTGTCCCTCTTCTCTTCCACTAGCCTGCTCCCAGGCTGTTCCCCCTCCTATTCCATATTCTTCACCATACACTCTAAAAACAACTTCAAGTGAACATTAAACAAATCCAAACCAACATCATTCAAATGCACCCCATCAGTTCGATACCAAACAACCTTACCATCCAAAAAATCCCTATGTTCAGTAGTATGCATCTCTAAGATCCTTAATTGCCTAGCCAATCTCTGATTAATAACCCTCCTAACCCACTCAATAGCCCGATGACTAAGAGCATTCCTCCAGCTCAAACAGGAAACTAACTCTGATCAAGCTATACACATTCCTGGGTACAACATCTGCAGCTTTAACAAATCCTGTAAAATAATATCTACCAAACGCTTCTTAGAAAGAATTCCAAGATCATTACCCCCCAAATGAATCACTAATATTCTAGGATACCCCACCCTCAATCTTACCTGCTCAAACTCGTGCATCATCCTGTCCCATCTAAGCCCTCTAACCCCATGCCAATTCACTGACCAACCTAAATGAGATAAACCCAAATGTTTTGCCATCCTCCCTCATTAGTGATGTTTTCCTGCCCATTAGATGTAAGAGTGACCCATGATGACAATCTGCTTTCCTAAAAATAAAGAAAAGAGAGTTAATAGTAATACAAAACAAACCTTTATCTAATATATGATAAAAATGCATTTGAAGACCACTTCCCTACCCTTTTAATAACCTCAATGGAACTGCCCCTCCCTAGCTCAATCAGAAGCCCTACCAATTCAAAATGAATGAGCTGTAAACCTATCTGCTGGAAAATCCATACAATGAAAATCCCTCCTAATGAGATGTATGAATCTATTGCTTGCTGAAAAGAAAAGCAAATCAGACAAACTTCCCGTCCGAATCAGTCTAAATTCCTTTGCCCACCTTTACCAGGCAAAGCTTAGCATTCTTATCAGCCTTGAGCACAACTACGGAACCTTTACCCAACTGATTTGTCTTAGTCTTCCACAACCCAGTAATAACCACCCCAGCACCTATCATTACATCCTTCCAAAGTAACGATCCTAACAACTCAGACACATGGAAGGCACCAAAATATAACCACAAATTCAATGTCACCCACATAACATAATCCAATGTACTACCTTCTAATAACACTAACCCTTACAACAAAACTTTCAACAATGCCCTCATCAATGGCCATCTCATATCCTTACGTTCCCCATCCACCTTTCCCAAAGCTTTAAACATACGTCCTGCTGTCCATGACTTTGTAAAATCCTGTAACCCCAATACCTGTGCAAATATGGTAATGGCAGCCAAATCCACCCTAAAGGTTTGTAAGGCCTTACCTACCCCCCAAGCTCGAGCTAAATAGCACAGCAATAATTCCTCCAACCACACCCCTTCTGTCAATTGCAGAAAAAATTGATGAAATTTACAAAGAGCCCTACATAAGCCTTCCTGGTAGTGAGAGCCCAAGAATGATGCACCAACCTCCTGTCAATACTTCGACCCAAGGTTCCACACCTCCTCTGGCAGGAGTTCCAGCACTTCTAACACCCCTGGAGTCAACAGCTGAAACCTGTAAAACTGAAAGTGGGACAAACTATCAGCAATGTCATTCCCCATGCCAGGCACATGCACTCATGTAAATGAAAAGTTTATAAACAGACTCTGTAAAACCAGTTTACGTAAAACCAACAGTGACAATTCTGATTTAGCCATCTTATTTTGTAAAACCCATACCACAGCCATATTATTAGAATGGAAAACTACTCGCTTATCCTGTAAATAATGCTTCCAAAGGGAAACCTCCCTCCCGGGCCATGAAATTTGAATTCAAAGTAGTGAGGTCACGGCGACCACATTGAATGGCTGAATGATTTCCTCCACACTGAAGCTGCCCATATAGGCATCAACTCTAAAGATGCCACATCAGCTTTCCATTCCTCTTTCCAACATTGGGGCCATTTAGCTACAAAACACCTCCCCCCAAAGTAAGCCCTCATGCCCATGTCCCCAGCTGCATCCATGAATAACTGAAGTTCCTCCTGCCCCACCCAGTCTGTTTGCCAAAAAGAAATCCCATTAAATTGTCCCAAAAAAACAGGACCATAACAACAAATCCTCCTGAACCAACATGGTCACCCCAACCCAATGGCGTCTGCTCCTGCCCCCTTTCAGCATAAATGGTACTGACCTAGAAAAAGTACACCCAGGGTGTACTGTTCAACAGGAAAAGTTCAAAAGTCCTAACAACTCCATAACTTTCCGAATCCGTACCCTATCCTTAGCCACAACCAACTTTATCACTGTCTTCAGCCTGTGCATCTTATCTACAGGCAAACAAAACAGTCCCCGTTTAGCATCCACCTTTAATCCCAAAACTTCTAATGCTCTAGCTGGACTTTCCAACTTATGTTGGGCCAGTGGTAGCTGTAGCTCCTCACACATACTTGTAAATTCCCACAAACCTTCCTGAGCTCCTAACTGTTCTTCTCCAACTAACAAAAAAATCATCCAAATAATGAACAGCCTTCTGCATACCCGCCCTTTGCTGCCATACCTACTGCGGCACCGTATTGAACTTCTTGATTGTTGCACATCACAGAACAACCCATTGGCATAGCTTTGTCAAAATAATATTTGTCACCCACTTCCATTCCCAACAGCGGCCAATCATCCTGCCTGATAGGCAGTAAATGAAAGGCAGACTCAATATCCACCTTTACCAACCACGGCTCCCTAAAATCCTTAATCACCTTAATGGCATCATCCAAGGAAGCATAATGAACCTTGACATCCTCCTCCACAATGAAATCATTAACTGAACCCCCTTCAGGATAAGACAAATAAACCAACCTAAACTCCCCCACACTTTTTTTGGTACTAACCCCAAGGGCACCTTGCAATTAACAAAAGGCAGGCTATCAAACGGACCCAATAACCATCCAGCCTGACACTCCTTCCCCACCAATCCCTCCAATATATATTCCTTACTACACACTGAGTGCAGATTCTTGCAAACCACCTAATTTTCATCCACACAAGACTTAATAGAAAACCCTTATTAAAATCCCTGTAAAATATCATCTCTAAGCGCTAGGTCAGAGAAACCTTGGATCATACCACGTAGGACAGCCACCTTAATGGGGAAATGCCCCCCTTTCCCCTATACCCACTGAAGAATCCACCTCCCTGGAATCCATGAAAATTACCTCTACTCCTCACAGCTACAAACCCTTGACTGGAGGGGAAACCTCCCTCCTGGGCCATGAAATTTGAATTCAAAGTAGTGAGATCACGGCGACCACATTGAATGGCTGAATGATTTCCTCCACACTTTGAGCAACAGTGTGAAAACTGGCACCCTACCCATGAACAGGATCCACTATTAAAAGGCCAACACACCCCATCTCCTTCTCCCCCTTTTCCCAGCCTATTAAACCCACCATAAGTATCCATCACGATAGCTAACCATGTATCAGGATGACACCCCTCCCATCATAGTGAATGATCCACTGCCTTCTGTTTACAGAACCTCTGATCATACCATAACCACGCATTCCCTGGCTATAAATGTTGTGCCTTCTGAACTGTAAGAAAATAACCCAAATGGGGCAAAGCCAAAGACCTATCCTTTTCCAGATGCACAGTCACGTAGTAAATAAAACCTACAACCCAGTTATAGCATATCCTGGGGTGGCTATTACCAATTCTTTTCCTACCCAAAGCCACCAACAAATCCTTACTACTGGCCGACTCTGCCTGTACCAAATGCTGCACACCTTTCGCATCAGTTAACTCAAATACATCGACATATTCCCCTTTCCAAATCTTTTCCTTCACTGATGATGGAGTATGCAGGGTCAAAATGACTACCCCTGATCCTTTTCTCAATGCCTGTGTGGTTAACTAATCACCTGGACAAAGACCAAATTCAGGGCCTACCTCTGAGCCTGAAGCAGAGCTCTCCCAGGACCCTGCACAACCCCGAATCACACCCCCCACCGGACCCGGATGTCCTGAGTTTCCCTTCTTTGCTTACCCCTGCATCCCTTGCTGCCCATCTCACCTGTCAGAACTGAAGAAGCAAAAACATTACCTGAGCCACCATCTTGAGATCTGCTTGGAGCTGATGACCCAACTGTGACCACCTCCTTTGCTGTATGCTGCCTTTCCCCCAAGTTGTAGCTGTCGATGTGGAGTGCCACCTGTAGTGACCTGGTGCCTGCTCCTGCTCCTTAGCTGCTTCTGACATCAACACCTCTTGGAATAGTTCCTTGGCCTGCACCACTATGGCCTGGGAATGCTTCCACAGTCCAGGTAAATTAGCCATCTGCAGAGAGGAAAAAAAAAACACATTGATACCATAGTTATAGTAATGCACCAATAGTTCCTATACCTCAGCAGCATGTTTATTGTAACTAACAGCCCTGAGCAGTCATGACCCACAATCCTACACCTTAAAGCCATAGTTCTCAACCTCCATCTCCAAAATGAGGAACACTAGCCCTCATAATGTGGAACAAAAGAGCAAAATGTGCAACACGTACTAATGGCTTACTAACAACTTCAGCTATGAAGATCATAGGATAGTTAAAATATGCTGGTTTCACTTATAAAGAAGATATTTTAATGAATTACTATTATTTATTTCTATTTACCATGGATTTCCCTTTAAAAATTCCTAATACTGAAGGCGTTACAGACCCTTTTAATGTGGAACTTCAAGGAACATGAACTTTTTAAGACCCCCAAATGAGGTACATTCCTCGTAATAAGGTACACTTGCGAGGTATGCTTAAAGCTGCTACCCCCCCCCCCCCCGTTTAACAGCTCACAGCCAGTACGAGCTCTACTACAGCCCGCATCAATTGCTGGAGCCCTCAATGCACATGCACGAAGGCCTCAGCCACGTGACAAATGTTCCCTGGGCCTGGAACCAGTCAAACAATGAAAATGGCAGTATGGACATACCAGGGAAACCTAACTCTGCAGCCACGACCACGTACAACCACCAATGGTCTACAAACTTCCCCCTGAACCAACAGCTATGAAGAAAACCAGTATACCACCAGGGAAAATGACAGGACCCGAAAGGACAAGGCCTCCAACCACCACATGGCCAGTGGAATGACAGGACAACATGCCGCTACAACCTCAAATCACCAACTAACCAGACAAATGCAAGAACAACCAAAAACATCCCCAGCCCTGCCATCATGTCACAAGCCACTGGGGAACCAAAGGAAAGGAACCACAATGTGAGGTAAGCCATGCACCACACAGCCACAGCCTGTTCACATGGTAAAACACTTTTCTAGCACCTCTCATTACTTCCAAAGTATCCCACATTCAGACAAAGCTCCCTACACAACCATCACCCACCACCTACCATTAACACCCCCACATAAAATTGAAGCAGTCAGGAAAATAAAAGGGGGGCTCCTGATGAAAATCTCCTTACAGCACACACACTCCAAGGCCTACCTGTCACTGAAGTACCTACAAGATTGTCTGGATGTGGGTTAGCTGCAACAACACTAACTCACATCAAAATGTGCCCACTTCCTCAATTCCCCCCATATATATCAGCTACTCTAAGTCCCTTCCTAACCTACATCACTTCCCCTAAGCTCACAAACTACTTAACCCTTTGTTAGACAAAGTCTAGAACCTGTACTCTAGCCTACCAAAACAAAATTCCCTATCCCTTTACTCCTAATATATCCCCCCCAACCTGACTACAGAGGGTCCAGGACAAATTTGTTTTTCCCAAACCTCATCTGTCATATGATACACAGGATAAAGGCTACAACCTATTCATGAGCTGCTTCTTGTAGTTGGAGTCCATCAGTCTCCGTCAACCTACTGTGTGAGTCATCACTTAACATGATAGTGGTCCTGGGGCAGTAGCATACAGGAGTGGGGAGAATAGGGCATTTACGTGAGTGCAGGGTGATAAAAGGGAGCAATCCTGAATGCGCCATTCCTGCATTCTTCTTTCTGTATCAGTATTTCTGAATGCCGGTACAGAAAGTAATTTGCAAACTTTTGTGCGCTCTAAATTACCATTAGCAGTCTATCGTAGCTGTCCTTTGCTTTTTCTTCTCTATTTGAACAAGAGATACTAGTTCAGGGGCTGACCTAAGGAGCTGCTAACTGCTACACTTCTGTCCTGGGGTGAATCTGCAAAATGTCCATGTGGATCAGTTCTCTATCCTGCTTAAGAAATATAAATAAATAAGTAAATGGAAAACCTACTCTGTTGGAAGGATGCCATTTCTATCAGTAAACAATGAAGACTTCTCTGCAAACTTAACAGTGACCAAAGATGACCCCAGTAGATAATGTAAAACACGTTATAATAAGCTGGGTTTATTAAGCATTTATATTCATCCTTTTTAAATATTTCTACTAGAGAGTTTGCACTTGCTAGCAGCTTATGACATTTCATCAAGAACATCAGTGTTTCCTTTAGAAGCATTCACTGCATTTATGATAATTTGTTTTCAACAGTTTTTTTTTGGCATAAAGACAAAATGACATCCAAACTACAGGGCATGTTAACATTTTCAAGGCCCTTATCAGTTCCTACTTCCTTTGCTTGGGGTCTTATGTGCTATGGAGAACATTCCTGTAGATATCTGTTCTGAAATATATTTTGTCATTTTAACTGCTTGCTGTCTCTGTTTGAGGCTCCATGACCTTTGCGACCATCACAGTTACATTGTCATCATTTTCTATTATAGTTCATCTTTTCTTGAATCAATTAACCAATTATGTGATTGCAGCATTCAAAACAATTGCCTGAGTTAGCCGTTTTAAATTATTCAGACTGTATCACACTTAATTCTTTCTACCTCCTTTATGTTCTCTTTATATTTCTTTCTTTCTTTGTCTCTATTTCTTTCATTCTCTAAGACCTTAACACACATAGACCCTACTCAAAAATAATGTTGCCCAAGACAGAGATGTGGTGTAGAGGAATAAAACCCTGACTATGGATCACGTAATCTGCAGTTCAGTTAGTGATTTTTGTACATAAAGCCCTGGCATGAGGAGGATGGGACACATACCTCTCAACCCGGAAACATCAAAAATCTGGAAAAGGCCCATGAGAAATAGGTACAAATCGGTATGCTGATTAACATAAAATTTCCATATATAATTATGTAACCCCACTCACTCCAGTGGAATTGTGGGAAACCAACTTTCAAATGCAAACTGAAAAACAAACAACCAAAATATGGCCTCAGACTACCTCCTTTAATCATAGGAGGTTACTAGGCTAATGGCCTTGGGTCCCTTACAAGCCTAGCTAAGGGTTTATCCCCACAAAGAAGTCTCAGTCAGCATCAGCACCTGTCGCCCCTGTCAATGAGGGGCACAGGTGGACAGACTTGTGGTTTCCCATCCACTCATTAAGGTTGAAGAGGGCCAGCGATGTGCTGTGTCTGATATGTATGGGAAATCTATTCCAGAGATTGGGCAGCCTCTGGGTGACACACCTGTCTTTCCAGCAGGTTTTGTTGATGTCACATATTAGATTTGGCCTTTTGAGCTGTTAGTGCATGAGGAGTTAGACTTATGGATACGGAGCATCTTTAGTAGGGCAGGGTCCAAGATTGCCTATTAGGCAAGATACAGATCATCCCTGAGCAATCTGTATGATACCAAGTAGAGTGAGAGGGATTTGAGCCTGCCTGCATAGGACAAGTTCAAATCACTGTCTACACTCTTCTATTCTCTGACGTAGATGTTGAAAATCTAAAAAGTTATTAACATAATATGGATTTTTTTTGCCAGCTGTTTGTAAATTAAATGCCAAAAGACACGTACTTAAATGATTTTAACATTAAACACATTTTAAAAGCAAACTTATTATGAATTATATTAGCACTATCAGAATATATATTAGACACGTACAACATTTACTGGACAAGTTTTCCCCACGAACATAAACTTCCATACACTTAAACAGTTTAATCTACAATTAGTCACTAAAAATGCAAACTCTATTTTAATACAACCACTTCCACAAATACATACTGTTTTTAATGAGCTGGAGAGTTGGCATAACAGTTATGATGTTTACCTCACAAATAGAAGCTACAGTATGATTCTCACCTGCATATAAATGCAAGAAGCAAGAAAATGTAGAGCCCAAACAATTTTTTCAGTATTTCTATGGCTAAAAGCACACACTCATTTCTAATATAATTTGCCAAGACACAACACACACAACACAAAGCTTAAATATCTGCTCTAAACCATTTATTTTCCAAACTAACAGTAACATTTACTGAGCTGTTACTTCCACATCCAAAACAGCTTAAATAACCAATTTATATATAGATTTACAAAGAAAGCTTGTATGCAAAGGAGTTTTTAAACTTAAAAAAACAAAGTGTGCATGCAAAGTTATGCCACGAGCCCATGACTAATAAGAACGAAAGCTGTGCTCCTTCAATCAGCGCAAGGAACGCTAACACCTAATTTATGTTACAAATAAACAATGTGGTTACCGTGACCGGTCGTTTAGACATTAGCCAGCAACTGCACTGTGTTACGTGTAAAACAATATGTAATGGAATTAAAACTAAAATCATTTTCACCTCATCAGTAACGTGAAAGTAAAGGACCCAACTATAGAAAGGGCACCCAAAACAAACTGGCAGCAATGCCAGAATGGCCATTAGCACTTTGCAGCATTAACACACAGTTTACTGTTATATGCATACTTGGAAGTCCATCTTGTGCTCTATAAATTAATAGAAAATGCCTCAAAGAAAGAAATAAAACCATAAAAGACCATGCTGGGCCCAGGCATTAAGTCATACTAGTGAAAAAACATGTCAAGGCATGCACACCAAGAAACAGACCCCCTACACAGCTCCTTTCTGTCCCATTTTTGATTCAGCTTAAATAATAGAAACTTAACTCACATGGTCCTGGATATTGCTCCATTTTTCATCAGTCGGGGAAAGGCTCCTGTCCCTACCCATCAACTCATCTAAAAGCTGTATGGCAGACAGCATTTCCTGCTTGGTGTTCAAATGCTTTACTCTATTCTGGTTAGCACTTCTACTATTTTAAAAGTAACACACACACTGTGACACACCACTCCAAAAGTCAACAAATTGCGACCAGAAAGAAACAAACAGCAGCAATATCATCAAAAGAATAAGTGCAACCAGAAATACAAACACACCCCATTCCGAAAGTCATATGCAGCAATAATATCACTTAAAGAAAGAACAGAATTCAAATGCATTTTCACGCGACCAGAAAAAAATGGTTGCATACTCCTGTCCCATTTTATACATCTGCAGCACATAATTCCGTTCTGTATATCATCAACAGTAGCACATAAAATGTCTGGCTCCTAACTGCTAGAATTGTTGCTAAAACTCTGCCATCAGCTTAAATAAAATAGCTGCTGCCAATATCTGTTTAAATAAAACAACGAACAGTTGTCAGTTGTGTAAACTCTACTTAAATAGAGACAAGAGCTTCTGCTCTGCTTAAATACACTGGAGCTATACACACCAGAGCTGCACTGGTCAAGCACATTTGAATTAGAATGATACTGCGATACACCATAGCTGACAATAGCTGTTTAAATAAAATAATGAATGAACCAGCTGTGATCTACTGCCAATAATGAACTACTCTATCTCTGCCATCAGCTTAAATAAAACAACTTCGACAATAGCTCTGTTCAATAGCTACTACCATGCCAATAACACCGTTTAAATAAAATAATGAATGAACCACAGCATCTGCGAGCTGTTACCAATAACTACACTGCTTAAGTTTAAATAAAGAGCTACTTCTGGAACCACACACAGTATAAACTAGTATCAAGCACATTTTAATTAGAATGCTACAGTAGAGTGATGGTGTGGTTTATTTTCTTTTTTTTTTTTTTCATACCTGGCAGCCCATTTCTCATCTTTACTTGCAGGTTGCGGCATGTGGGTGTGTGCTGGCTGAACTGAAAGTTAAATTTGCACAGATGCCAATGCCATTGCTCCTATATTCCCTCCAATCTGACCAAGTCCAACTAAGCTGATGTCACATGCCCCTTCAGGCTGGTGATGCGTGATGACATCAGCCATAAATTTAAAGTTGTAACACAAAACAACTAAGCATTCCCTATGACAATCCCTGGTGGAGGATGGAGATTGTCATTGGGAGGGGATGATCCAAAGAAGTGATTAGGATGGGGATATCATATACGGAGTGAGATGCCACACATCCACACTGCATGCCAAACCCTTGGACTTAACCACCTAGGTGTAGGGAGGGGGAAATGAAATGGAGTATACCATAAAGAGAAACCCCACCACCAAAGATAGACAGAAGGATCTCACTGGTCTCACCTTAAGTTCCGCTTAAGGCCCGGCTGTAACATTGGTCACAGGCTGAGGCAAGTAGACCTGACTTGACATGGGGGATTAAGAGTGGTTGTGAGGATGAAATAAAGGAGCAAGGCAAGCACAAAACTATATGCACACACACACACACACACACACACACACACACATATATATATATATATATGTGTATATGTATGTATGTGTGTGTGTGTGTGTGTGTGTGTGTGTGTGTGTGTGTGCACGTGCATGTGCGCGTGTGCGGAGGGGGGATTCCCTAAAGTAACAAAGTATATTAATTGCTTAGTTCCAATTGTATTTTGCTTATTTTCTATTTGTAGTAGTGTGTGTGTGTGTGTGTGTGTGTGTGTGTGTGTGTGTGTGTGTGTGTGTGTGTGTGTGCATGTTTATCTATATATGTATGTACATGTACAGTTCCTCTGCATTTTGTCGACTGTACATTTGGTTGGCAAATTCTAGTGGTGCTATTTTATGTCGAATGCATGGATAGATGAATGGTCAAAATGTTGGCAGTATGTTTCATTGAGACAGGTCAATAGGGTTTGGAGGGAGTGAGAGTGTTTCTGTGTGAGTTTGAGAGTTAGTGTTAGGGTCAGGGATAGGTAAGGGGATAGATGCAGTGCTGTTAATGTGTATTTGCAAATGTTTGTGTGTCTAAGTGTTTCTTGTGTAGTGCCTGTGTTACAGAAAGGATATTTTAACGTAAAATGTTACAGTTCTGGGAAGAAGCAAAAGCAGAGTTAGGGTTAGTACCCATTACTGAGGTGGCGTGGGGGGGGGGGCATACCTATAAGGTTCACATACCTGTAGCATCTCCCAGGAAAGACTTAAGGCTGACACAGGATAGGGTGAAAGTTATCTCTCTGTTGCCAGGATTAGGAATGTTGTTTGGGTCTTTAGGTCCCTGCAGCACCAATATGATTATGGCCTTGTATTTGCCTGTGTGGGGGTGTGACAGGTCAGCCATTCTGTTTTGGGGTGATGCAGGGAGACATTCTTGAGCTCTTCACTTGTGTCTTTGAGGAAGGCATGACCCTGGTATTAAACAGCGCTATGAATGATGCCCGAGTTCAAACATACAGTAGTTAACCATAAGACATGATATCCGAGTAAATAAATAAAGCCAGCCATGGGTAAATCCTGTGATGCCCACACCCAGGGGTGGGCTACTGCTATTACATAATATCTTTGTATAAGAGTTCTTTAGCCTTCCTCCTTGTTGTTTTCCATTAGCTGCCATACTGCACATGCATAAGATGAGACTAATGTTCCTATGCTTACACAGTACATCATTGCAGAGAAAGAGAAATGTAGTGGAGAAACAGGATCTACGTTTTTTTTTTTTTTTGCTATTTAAAAAATCTAAAATTTTACAAAGTGGCAGTGCAAAAATATGAGGAAATCAGGGATGTTTCAGTTTCTTTAGTTTTTGCAGAACGTGCTTGATTTTTTTCATAGTTTATACCATCTCTGGTAAAAAGAGATTTGCAATGCTGTTATCCAGCATATGCCAATATAAATACTAGCTGCTCCATGGTACTTCAGTGGCCGGACATCTTTCTATTGGTATAAGCTCAACTTACGATGGGCATACTGGCTGGGCTGTTCAATTATTGTGTTCATTTTGAATAGTAATGATCCTTTATTGTATAATTACCTTTAATATTTTCTTATTTAATTACTACCGTTCTCTGGTGATCCAGTCAGCATCAGTATGGGATGAAATGATTAACAGACTTCCCTGCTTTGCTAGAAAATGCCTGCACCTTTCACTCCTCAGTTTCATGTATAGGTTAAAATGTTTTTTTTTTTTACACAGTTCCAGGAATTTTTGTCATCAGTCCATCAGTTTCAAATGTGTTAAGTCTCAAAAGGTCTCTGTCCTTATAAGTGACTACATTTCTTGAATTTTAAAACCCAGAACATTTACCAAATTGTCTCATACATAATATTTGCCTATTGCACTGTTATTTTGTGTTCTTATTCTCACAGTTGTTTTCTCTTCATTTTAAGGTCAGTTTTACTTACAGTTTTTTGGTGTACTCCTTTTTTGCCTGCTCTCACTGCTGTTTAATTACTATATTCTGTTTCCATAAAAGTGGAAACCTTCTCAGTTTGTTGCTCCTGTTCTTGTTTACTTTCTGTCACTGATACATTTTAACTGCTGCATTCTCTGCTGCCACATCACCTGGTTCCTTCTCCGCATTACCATCTGTAGTACTTCTGAAAAAAGTTATCTGGCATCTCACTCCATGCAACAGCAGAAGTGTCACCTGGATCATACTGCTTGATTATTTTAAACAGAACATCATCAGCAAACCTTTCTGATGTCATTTCTGTTATCTGCACCACTTCAGCAGACTTGTTAACTTAATTCTCCATTGAGACAGCTAAACACTGTCCATTTATTTTCTCCATTGAGACAGCTAAACACTGTCCATTTATATCATCCACAGCACAGGATATGACTAGAAAAATCAGTACATTCGACTTGAACCTGAGATTGGTGTTGGGAGATGGATATGACCAGGAAGAAGACCAGTAACACTGAAATGACTGAATAAATGGGAGACTATAATGAATCCCTCTCACTGGGTATAAGAACATGCATGTGAAATGTAACTTTGCAAGAAAAAGTGCCAGAGAAAGGTTGGAATTTTGCTGAATGTGCAATGGGTGGACTATAAATTATATACCTCACTTTATGCCATTAATGTTTATAAGGACAATGAAGGAAATAAAGAAATAAAACTATAAATAAGACAGACACATGGTGCAGGGTTTGATTCTTGCATGGGGTAAATTGCTAGGCTTAAAATGACCCACAAGGGAAGTTAGCCTAGTACTAATCTATGAAACTAGGATGTAAATTGCTTATATTTTAAAGCAGCTTTTATAGTGTGTCTCAGGGATATTTTAATTGTGAGGAGGTGAAGTCTTATCAGTGACTGCTATATATGTCAAAAATATTAAGCAAGCATTGTTTTTTCGTAGTTGTAAGATATATAGGTTTTATACTGTAGCATGATAAGAAAGGCTGGGCAGAAACAAGTCAGTATCAATTTAATGTTGTGGTTGTGACAAGGCTAGCCACTTGGCAGTGTAACATTGACTGTAGATTGTTTGGACACATTAAGTGATGCTGGTTTGACAACCTGACCCCATGTAAAAATGGGAAGAAAGGGACTGAAGATGACTACAATGACATTGTTGTCATCTTAGGCTGCTGGAATGGGGGTGGTATATAAAAGTATAGTGATTACCTTGCTTTTACAGTGGGTGATGTCTAGATAAACTCCTTTAGTTTAAGATTATAGTTTTTTAATCAAATAGGTGTAAAAAATAGGACAAATGATGAAAGGCATGGAAAATTGTAAGATTTTTGCATTTGAAAGTTATTAGCTATTTCTTTCCATTAGGACATGCTCTCAGTGATTGAAAGGAATTCTGCAATTGCAGGGAGTTGGCAATGAGAAGTCAGAACAGAATATTCTAGAGAAATTTACAAAGAAGCTTTCATGCATTTGCAAATTTACTACCTGTTTTTTTTCCCCTCTAGGTCTAGGTTAGCTTTAAACTTAACCCTTGAAAGCCCATTCCTAACTTCTGTCTCCTCAATATATTCAATGTTTTTAAGCTGGGGGTGAAGGGGGATTTGAATGTAAAGGGGGAGTTGAACGTACTTTTTCTTCTTAGCCCACCTATATTCGGTCTATTGGCCAGAGGGGAACACCACCAAATGTACCTTTTTTATAAACAATCTAACATCTAAAATAGTTGTAGCCAAATCCCCTTTTTTAAGGGGCATGTATTTCAGGCCATTTGACAAAAGACTGAATGCTCTTCTTTTAAATCTATATTACTAAAATTATATATACTATTCCCATTCTTAGTAAATTTGAATTTATTATTTTTTTCTTACATTATAACATCTTCATCATTGTCCGAGGGAGGGAGGGCTATGTTATCACTATTTAAAATCTTCCCCTTCTTCCCCCTTGCCAATAAAAATGTTGATGTTGATATTATCATTTTTATTCCTTAGTCTTTCAGATCTTCGCAAAGGCAGAGGATCTGAAAAATCATCAAATTAATTTACATTCTCACCAAACTGCACATTTTCATCAACATTATTTTTAAAATTCTCATTATATGTATATTTGTCATTTTCCTCATATTTTCTACCCATTTTTGGTTTGGGGTAACTGAGGTAATTTTTATATTATATTGAAATTGAGATGAGAAGAAGCAAATGCATAAACTGTCAGTCTGCCACACTTTAGACTGTATGTGTGTGTGCATGCATGCCAAAAGATGGAAACACATCCAAAACAGTGATCTTGTATAAAATGTAGGAGTAGTAGCTTTCTATCATAACAGCTACTCTGCCCTTATTATCATGGAATGTAAATATCCTTACAGGAAAAGATTAAAAGCAAAACATACTGAATTATATTAGGAAATGCAGGATGCAAATAGCAGTGTCACAGTAGATAAATAGGGGCTGAAATGAACAAATTTGTGAAAGAAAATATTTCAGGATAGACATTTAGCACAATATCATGGGGAAAGGAAAAGGGCACTGATAACACTGACTGCTAGAAGGGCTCCTATAGTGAAAGAAAATGAAAAAAAATGTAATTATATATTTGGGGCTGTAAGGCACCACTGCCAGGGAAGAAGAATTATGATGATGTGTATTTACATTTCTGCAAAAAAAAAGGCTTTTATGGAGCTTAAGAAAATTTAGAGAGAAATAATTAGCTTTTGGCAGGGAATTTTATTTATTGGTGGGGACTGGAACTTGACTTGCACTCATGAGAATGTATCAAGAGGAGCTAGAATGTGAAATTAAAATAAAAAAAATTATACTAGTTGATATGGAAGGTGTGAATTCAGTAGTAGCAACTAACAATTTGTATTTTATGTCACAAGGCACAATAACTGGGGTAGATCGGATAAAAATTATATTTCACTGAAGCGCATGTTTTTAATTGAAAGCTTTGACACACATTTAGTAACTTTTTTCAGATCATGCACTGATAATTTCCATGACAAAGATGCAGGGTAGTGAAGTACAAATAAGATACTGGTGCTTTCCTACTTACTTGATTAAAACAGGGGAATTAATTTAAGAGTTATTAGATAAGAAATACATTTTCTCAGAAGGACAGATAGTGAGTGGGATAAAATTAAATGGAACAGGGTAGTATTTTATCCAAAGACCAAGCATCATATAGATCTATTTCAATTTCAAAAGATGACTATAAAGTGTTTATGTCAATAGTAGTTAACGACATCAAATCTGTTGCCAAAATTAATAGATATGGGTTAATGTGGATGTTCTTCATGTTTCACTGCTGCAGTCATCACATCTGGGTTATCCCTGCCAGGGTAGCCCTCGGCCGGCCTGAATACCAGAGACTTAGTATCTGTGCTTTGGTTGTTGTCACGTGAGGAGTGACATCAGATCGTCAGTGGTATAAAGGAAGGTATCCAATGCCATTACATCAGTCTTTCTTGCAGTGGAGCCCAAATTGGAAACAGTTCACATGAGTGCTTCTCAGCTACTACCTGAGTTTCATTTCCGAATTGAAGTTGAAGTCTTTGAAAGCTAAGTACCTCGCTGGGGACCCTTTTTTCTTGCACTAACCGATGTCAGAAAAAGTTAATAATTGTCTCGCCTGTGGAAAGCAAATACCACACATGGTCTTCCACTCTTACTGTGTCACTTGCCTAGGCCCAGACCACAACGTCCGTCATTGTTACTTCTGTGCTTTGTTTAATGCCAGAACTATTCATCATTGGGCCCTTATTGTAGCCAGTTATTTCTGTTTATGGTCCTCGAATTCCGATTTAGCATCTGTAAGCCATCTGACATCAGATTTTCCAAAAAAATTTAAAGATGAAGACAGAGACAGATAGCATAGGATCAAACCTTCCAACAACCCATCCATTAAGCTAGTTGTCAGTCCTTCGGAACTCAAGTGAGGAGCTTTCGCAGCCCCTGATGCCAGCTTCAGTTGATTCACAGGCGACTACCAAGACCCTTTTGGAGTCCGGTATGCCATAGAACTCTTCTTCATCTAAGGATCCTGTGGTTGTCTCTACCTTGGATGGGTCCGGAGCTGCTGTGCAAGCACCACCTTCTGAGGAAGCCCTTCGCAACACTGAATCCTGCCATAAACTGATGCCTTCTTTCATGGCTTTTGTTCTTTCAAAAACAACTGAGTTCCTTAGGCCCAGGGATCAAACCACACCCAAGAAACCGACTACCCATTCTCAGGTGCCTGCTCCCTTGCCTCAGTCTCAAATGCTTAAAATGGCAAAATACCTTATCATGCTGATTAGGGGAAGCCAAGCCACTCCCTCAAAAAGGAAAAGAGATCTGTCTCCAGTAGTTTTGGCTGAACAAGAGTCAGATGAATCCGATGCATCTGGCTATGAAGACATGCAGCCCCTCTCCACATATGAGGATTCTGATGCAGAGGAATCCATTCTTTCAGACTCTCACCCAGAGGATTTTTCCTTTGAGAAAACGCTGCATACCTTAAGGGAGCATTTCCAATTGGAGAGTCAAGACTACCCACAGCCTAAAAAGAGGCTCAGAGAGTTCCTGGACCTTCCACAATACAGGCTCTTAGCCATCCCCCCAGTCCTAGATGTGTTGGATAATGTCTTCCTTGAATCCAGCTTTACTCCAGATGCCCTCCCTTCTGCTCCCAGAAAACCAGACAGGTACTACAGAGTCCCTGGCTCTCACAAATATCTTTTTTAAAAATCCAACGGCCGACCCTAAGGTTATTACTCAAGGGCCTAAAGGGATTAAAGCAACCTCAGCTAAGAATCCCACCCCCTCAGACAGGGATTCCAGAGCACTGGACAGATGGAGTAAAAAAGTATACACCTCAGCTACTGTTGCTATCAGGGCACTAAATTGTCAGTTCCATATGCTTAAGTATCAGCAACATATCTTGGAGCTCCTTAAACAGAAACATTCCTCCTTTCCTGCATGGGCAGAATCAAAAGATTTACAGGACTTAATGCATTCTGCTGGTCAAGTCACTAAACACACTTTGCACTGTGGTTTTGATGCCCTAGAAGATTCTTGAAGGGCAGCAGTCACCTTATCTGTCATTAGAAGACATGCATGGCTTAAGGAACAACCCCTGGCAGACCATGCCAAACCAAAATTGTTGGATGCACCCTTGCACAAAGATAAATTATTTGGTACTAAAGCAGAAGAGGTCTTAAAAAAGATGGAAGAAAAAGCAAAATCTATTCAGACTTTTAAAGATTTCTTACAGGTCCAGCCCTCTAGGTTCAGCAGGCATTTTCCCTCCAAGCACTGGTCCTTTTCTGCTCCGAGTAGACAGGGCCAGCCTAGACCCCATGGAAACAGACCCCCCAAGACAGCAGCCCCAGGGGTCACAGAGATCTAAGAAGTGGACTTCCTCCACTTCAAAACTAGGGAGTTCTAAGCTACCCTCTTATGGTAAGAACTCACAGTGACTCACCCCCTCCTGACCTCGCCTCTGCCCACCTTTACATACTCCTAGAAGGAAAACTCTCCTTTCACTCAAGCACCTGGGCCACCATTACCAAGGACCAATTGGGTTCTGAATATTGTGTCTCAGGGGTACAAATTCTCCTTCCACACCCTTCCAACCCCAAAAGGGGTTCCCAGATCTACCACCAAATCAGTGGAGAGGCTCAAAAGCAAATCCATTCCCTGATCTCCTCGGGGCCAGTGGAGCACGTTCCTGCAGAGCAGATAGGCCAAGGCTTCTACTCCAGACTTTTTCTGGTGCCCAGAAAAGAGGGCACCTGGTGCCCCATCCTCGATCTATCCATTCTAAACACCTTCCTGGTTATCCCAAATTTCAAAATGCTCACCCTCTAGCAGCTGCTACCCATGTTCTCTAGGGATGCTTGGCTAGCCACCCTGGACCTAAAAGAGGCCTACCTCCACATTCCTATCAGGGAGTCCTGCAGAAAATATCTCCACTTCAGGGCAGGATGTCAACACTTTCAGTTCTCTGTGCTTCTTTTTGGCTTATCTACTGCTCCCAGAGTTTTCACAAAATGCCTGGCTCCAACCATTGCCTTTTGCAGACAAAGAAATATTCAAATTTACCCCTGCTTAGACAACTGCCTTATCCAGGCAGACAAGCAGGAAAAACTGCTCAAAGATCTGGCTTTTGTAAAGGACCTACTAACCTCCCTAGGGTACACAATCAACAAAAAGAAATCCAAATGGGTATCCATCAAAATAATATTTTTTCTGGGAGTAAGTCTGGACACAGCATCCCAGATGGCATGCCTTACACCAGAGAAGCAAATGTTCCTATCAGCTTACTTCTCTCAACTGGCCACCAGGCCCGAGCTTTCTGCAAGGAAAATCCTGCAAGCCCTGGAGTTCATGGCCTCTTGAATTATCCTCATTCCATATGCCAGACTGCATATGAGGAAACTTCAATGGTACCTAAAGAGCCTTTGGTGTCAACACTCTCAAGATCTGCAAACTCTTCTGCCTGTTATTCCTTGCCTGAGAAAGGAATTTCTTTGGTGGGCAACAGCCTACTCCCACAACAAGGGACTGCCTTTCTCCCCATACCCCACAGCCCAGACCCTCACCACAGATGCATCAGTCTATGCTTCGGATTCACACCTGGATGGCAGGTGCATACAGGGCCAATGGAATCCCCAGCAACTCCCCCTGCACATCAATAAAAAACAGATGATGGCTGTGCAGCAGGCATTGATAGCTTTCAAACCCTTCTCTCTCCAGGGGTTCTCCTGATCAAAACAGACACCACCACTGTGATGTGTTACATCAACAAGCAGGGAGGGACTCACTCCTACCCACTGTGCAGGGTGACCATGACCCTTTGGTTCACAGCCTCTTCCATGCAAATACACCTGTTAGCAGAATACCTGCCAGGCTCCATAAACTACCTGACAGACCAATTAAGCAAAAAGCTCTTGGACCCCCCACCATGAGTGGCAGCTCAACAGAAACACCTTCTAACTAATAACTCCGAAATAGGAAACCCGGAGGTTGACCTCTTTGCCTCCCACACCAACCATCAGCTCAGAATATTCTGCACCAGGCAGCATCACTGCATAGCTTGGAAAGTGGATGCCCTGTCCTTCCCCTGGGTAAACCTCTCAGTCTATGCCTTTCCTCCCCTACCTCTCATTCCCAGGGTACTCCTCAAAATAAGGGAGGAAAAACCAAGGACCATTCTCATAGCTCCAGACTGGGACAGACAGCACTGGTACCCCATGCTTCACAGCCTGTCCCTGCTGCCTCCATGGAATCTTCCTCAGATTCCAAACCTCCTTACCCAGAAGAAAGGGGAAATCATGCACCCCCAATTGCAGACACTCAATTTGGCAGCTTGGCTCATACCCTAACCCCTGACCAATCTGCCATCCTCAGTAAACAAGTTCCGGGTGTTATCTGAGAGGCCAGATGCCCTAGCACCAGAAAGTCTTATGCAGATAAATGGAAAAGGTTCTGCACCTGGATCCAGGCTAAGGGGACCAATACATCACAGCCCTCCATCCCTCTCATCCTGGATTACATAGCTGACCTACTACACGGTGGTCTCTCTTTCTCTTCTATAAAAATTCATGCCTCTGCTATTTCTGCTCATTTTCCCACTGAGCAGACTCTTTTTTTCGCCCTCTGATTAAACAGTTCCTTAGAGAGGCTAGCAACTTGAAGCCCCCCAGAAGGGCACCAACACCAGCTTGGGACCTTAAGTTTGTCTTGGAAAAGCTCACCCAGCCCCCTTTTGAATTGGTTTCTTCTACAGAGCTAAATTTTCTCTCCTGGAAGACAGCCTTCCTCCTGGCCATCACTTCAGCCAGAAGAGTCTCTGAGCTGCAAGCACTCATGGCTGTGGAACCCTTCATCATCTTCCATGCAGACAGGGTATCCCTCAGGACTAATCCATCCTTCATGCCCAAAGTGGTGTCCAGTGTAGCTCTCAACCAATCCATCCATTTACCCACCTTTTTTTTCCTAACCCCCAAAACAAGGGGGAAAGGATTCTGCACTCTCTAGATGTGCACATACAGCTCAGATACTATATGGGCAGGACTAAACCCTTCAGAAAGTCTGATCAATTGCTGGTTAGCTTTGATTCAGGGGCAGAAGGCAAAGCCATGTCCAAGCAAACCGTTTCCAAATGGATAGCACACTGCATTAAATTTTGCTACAAACAGCATGGCAAACCCCAAAGGGGGGCAGGACACACTCCACCAGAGCAGCCTCTCCACCTCTGCATCTTTCCTTAGAGGAGTCCCCACCAGGGACATCCTGGAGGCTGCAAGTGGACATCTGTTCATACTTTTACCAAGGATTGCTACCTGGCTCTCTTCTCCAAATCCAGGGCAGGGTTTGCTCTGCAGTCTTGCAGGGCATGCTAACCAGCCCCTGCCTTCCAGGACTGCCTCCACCATTACATCTGCTTTGGAAATCTACCCAAATGGGATGACTGCAACAGTAAAACACGAAGAACATAGTACAGTTGTGTACACTTACCATAAATGTAGATTTTTGAGTGTTTTCACTGTTGGCAGTCCTGATTTCCCTCCCTCCCTCCATCCCCCTTTTGCTTTTTCTTCCTCTTTTTTTTCCCTTGTTCTTCTCCTTACCGTACAAGGGACATATTGGTATTATTTTCCACTGGTGGGGTTCTGCCACCAGAGCCTGGCCGCCTACTTTGGGGGCTCCTGACAGGTTAGGGCAAGAAAAACTGATGTAATGGTGTCTGATGGCTTCCTTTATACCACTGACAATCTGACATCAGTCCTCAAGTGACAACAACCGATGCAGAAATACTAAGTCTCTGGTATTCAGGCCAGCCAAGGGCTGCCCTGGCAGGGATAACCCAAATGTGATGACTGCAACAGTGAATACACTCGAACATCTACATTAAGTGCACACAACTGTAATTTTTTGTGGAGGTGAACACAAACATTTGATAAAATTAACAAAATAATGACCACGTGGGAGATAAAAATGTAAGAAAACATTGCTACTGCTGGTGGGCCTTGAGGCAAGGAAAGAATTAAAAACTGTCAATTGTGATTTTATGAATAGGACAATGGTAGCATTTTCATTCACTAATAGAATAATAGGGTTAATTGGAAGGAAGTATCAAGGGTAGGTGGCAATAATTAAAGTGGGAATGTTCCTCTCTGATGAGCTGTGTTTAAAAAGAGGAACAAGGCAGAGGTGCCCTATTTCCCATTTGTTATTTGCAAAAACCAACAAAGTGCAATATATACCAGCATATTAGTCCTACAATTTCCTTTATGCAATGCAATTCTGGTGTTGCTTAAATTTTGTAGTATTATATGATTCTTTTCATATATGCTGGAGACGTGATTTTGAGTCCACATTTGATGGTAAATGTCACCTCCATTCTTAGTTGTTGACTTAATTTCTAACAATTTCTTAATGTTCTTTCCCATTTTGTTGATGAATATAGGACCTGTTCCTACAATTTCTGCTACAGCCTGTTCATCTGTTAGTATGTGCCAATTTTTTATCAAAATATCTTTTTATAATGCTGGCTAAATGGGCCATATTCTATGACTTTTATGCTTTGTTGTATTTATTGCTGTTCTTGCTGACCATAGGAACTAATTCACTGTTCTCATTCGCTTGTGTAGTGTTAAGGCCTAGTGCACAAAGTCAACACTAGAATTCTATTTTCTGAATTTACATCCCAATAATATAGTGCTTACCCTCTTGTCCCTTTGACTTTTTATGGCGTGAAAAGCAGATGTCATTCATAATTCCAGTATCCACTTCCCTAGCCGAGAAATAGTGCTTGTAATAATATATCTCATTAAATACATATCTAGATAGTTGGAAGTCATTGGGTATTGGCTCTTATGCGTTGGCCTTCAGATATATTCCTTTTTACCCTTGCTTTGGATGAAAACTTCTGTAATCCAAGTAGAATTGGTGAAGAGTGGCTTTTCTCTATATTCTGGATTTTAAACGACCATCTTCTACACTTACTAGAGTATCTAAGTAAAAGGCACCCTGTTATTTAGCTTCAGAGCCCCAAGTTTTAAAATTCACTACTTGCATTAAGTGTATCAGAAATTCAGAATATGAATTGCTGTCTATACCTTACAATATAAATATGGAGTCCAAGAACCGGGAGTAGTATATTATAGAAGGAAAATAAGGGCTGTTAAAGATGTTGTTTTCCTCCCAGTCCAACATTACCAAGTTGGCAAATAATACTAGATTAGCAGGCGCACACCTGCTTCCACACCCCTGGTTTGTTTGAACATTTCTCCTCATAATATATAAAGGATTTGATTTCTACAAATACTATACTCATCTAATTCAGCCAATAGGGAGATACTGTTCCATATGTCATGTCGGTGTGCATTTCCTCAAACTTCTTGTGAGGCTTCTATTCCATCTTCTCCCGGTATACAGCTGAATAAATCAATCACATTGATTGTTGCGAAAAGGATGCTCTGTAATTTGTACTCAATATTGGGGAAAATTCCTGAGAAAATCCAAGAGTCCTTTACAAGATGCTTCTACCTCCCTTATATATAAATTATTACCGAGAATTCAACAACCACTCCAATGGAAAGCGATCTTGATTTACTCCCAGATATGATGGGAGACGCGAAATGGAGGGTTCTGTATGTCTTTATGTCTTGTGGGTATCCCCACTATAGTTGACAAGATGGGAAATTGCACTGACATGAAATTATATTGATCTTCGGAGATTCTTTGTTCAATATAGTATTCTTCGAGATACATGTCTATTCTCCTGTAAAACATATGTGTCATTCAGAGGAAGTATAGTGTGCGTGAAGTTACCTGAATTGTGCAGTATATCTGTTATAACAGCATTGTACATAGCTGTTTCATAAAAACGACACCTCCACCTTTATCAGGCTTCATAATCCTGATAGTATTATTGTTCCTCAATTCATGTAGAACATTGTGTTCTTCTATAGACAAGTTGTATTTTGTCTTGCTGTTTCTAATGCATTTACTAGCCTTATATATCTCTCTAGTGACATTTTTATCATATATCTGAACTCTAGGATTGCTCAATGGTATGAAATTACTCTTCCTTTTTAAGAAACCTATGTTGGTGCTGTTCTCATTGTCATTATTTCCAAACATAAAGGCCAAATTCAACTTCCTTGAAAATTTTTTTACCTCTAATATGTTGTCTACTACATTAAATTTAAATTCCACCAGAGCAGCCTCTCCACCTCTGCATCTTTCCTTAGAGGAGTCCCCACCAGGGACATCCTGGAGGCTGCAAGTGGACATCTGTTCATACTTTTACCAAGGATTGCTACCTGGCTCTCTTCTCCAAATCCAGGGCAGGGTTTGCTCTGCAGTCTTGCAGGGCATGCTAACCAGCCCCTGCCTTCCAGGACTGCCTCCACCATTACATCTGCTTTGGGAATCTACCCAAATGTGATGACTGCAACAGTAAAACACGAAGAACATAGTACAGTTGTGTACACTTACCATAAATGTAGATTTTCGAGTGTTTTCACTGTTGGCAGTCCTGATTTCCCTCCCTCCATCCCTCTTTTGCTTTTTCTTCCTCTTTTTTTCCCTTGTTCTTCTCCTTTCCTTACAAGGGACATATTGGTATTATTTTCCACTGGTGGGGTTCTGCCACCAGAGCCTGGCCTCCTACTTTGGGGGCTCCTGACAGGTTAGGGCAAGAAAAACTGATGTAATGGTGTCTGATAGCTTCCTTTATACCACTGACAATCTGACATCAGTCCTCAAATCACAACAACCGAAGCAGAAATACTAAGTCTCTGGTATTCAGGCCAGCCAAGGGCTGCCCTGGCAGGGATAACCCAAATGTGATGACTGCAACAGTGAATACACTTGAACATCTACATTAAGTGCACACAACTGTAATTGTTTGTGGAGGTGAACCCACACATTTGATAAAATTAACAAAATAATGACCACGTGGGAGATAAAAATGTAAGAAAACATTGCTACTGCTGGTGGGCCTTGAGGCAAGGAAAGAATTAAAAACTGTCAATTGTGATTTTATGAATAGGACAATGGTAGCATTTTCATTCACTAATAGAATAATAGGGTTAATTGGAAGGAAGTATCAAGGATAGGTGGCAATAATTAAAGTGGGAATGTTCCTCTCTGATGAGCTGTGTTTAAAAAGAGGAACAAGGCAGAGGTGCCCTATTTCCCATTTGTTATTTGCTTTATATTTAGAGCTGTTAGAAAAGAAAACAACAGACTCACTAACTCAAGAATATAAATGGTATGATTTTTAAGAAAACTTAGCTTTTAAAATAGAGAAATTTGAACTGCATTATTTCTGAGATATTTTGATTCAGAAATACATAATATTATTCTTTATTATTCACATATCCAACATTATATTTCTATGATCTTAAATATTAATATTTCTCAAATTAATACTTCACATTGTTTTTCCTTTTAACATGACCTGAGTGTGCTCTAAATAGTTAATTAATATTGTTTTTAAATTAAGAAGCAGTAGCAACTGTTTAGCTTGGTGACATTGGTATGAGTTGATTTGTGTGTGATTCCATGGTGGGAGGTTTGAATGTTTACAAGTTTGAATTTTTAATTTTATTATGTATTTGTCCATAACAACAATTATTAGAACTTGGTTATTATATTTTAACCTAAATCATCTTAAATAAGTGCATTTACATATTCTTATGAACGTCAACATATAATTATCTCTCATTAAATATCAATGGGTGTCATAATCTATTGAAGATGGGTAGCTTAAACACATATTTAAAACTGCATAAAGTTCACATAATTTTCTTACAAGAAACACATTTATCATCTGAAGATGCAAATAGATTGATGTTAAAAGATCATTCAACTCTTGTGAACTCTTATTTTAAATCAAAAAGGAGAAACACTATTATTATTTGCAGAAATTCATTATCTGTGCCTAAAATATTAACTACCTATTCAGATAAAAATGGCATGTTGGGCTTAGTAGTAGAGACTGACAACTTATACTTTTGTGAGTTCTTACTGGATACTGGGAATTGGAGCCAAAGTTGCCAAGAAATATTTGGATATTATACCTTATATACAAAAGGTGAATTGATTATTAAAGGAGATTTTGACTATATTCTTTTTAATAAAGACATAACTACTGGTAAAGACCCTAAGCTTTCCCCAGTAGCTTAACACTTAGATAATTTTATTAATTCTTAACATTTGACAAATACCTATGATAGAAAATCAACTAACTCTCTTAACTTTACATGTTATTCAAACATTGATAAAGTTTTTACTTTGTCCTTTATCTGACAACAAAGCTATTACATTTATGCTAACATTAAAGCCAAGTAATTTGATTTACCATCAGAAAATCCCTGCTTATATAGTAAAATTAAAAGACTTTAAGAATGGTGTCTAAAAGAAATAGATCAATACACAGCAATTTATAATGGAGACATTTCAGAGGTAATTCTCTGGGATTCTTTAAAAGCTTATCTATATGGAAAATTAAAAAATGGGTACATATGTAAACAAGAGTAGGATAAGGAGTTGGTCTTTGCAGTGTAATATAGGCAAATTGAAATCCAGTTTAAAAACTTATACCACATCGGCAAATGCTGAATTAATATTAAATCAAAAATATATTTATATAATTCACCATATAATATCAATAAATTTGGAAAAATTAAAATGACAAACTTTCTCAATAAACCCAAAAGGCTTACATGGGTAGGCTGCTTGATCCAAGAAAAAAATAAATACTAATCATATTAAAGAAATAATTTCCAAACAAGGTGGTAAAAATAAAAATGTGATGGATTTAAAAGACATGCTAGAATGCTTTAGGAAATAATATGAATAAATTAATAACAAAGACTTAGGAATGAACAACATAACCAATGACTTTTTGAAAGAAAATATAAGGTTTGAATTATCCAAAGACTAAAGATCAAAATTGATAAGTCATTCTGTTAATGAGTTAAAAAATTAAATTAATAATCTTAAACCAAATAAAGTCCATTGTCTTGATGGCAAAATCCCAAAATTATTCCCAGAGACTATTTTAAATATCCTATAAAGGTTTTTGAACAAGTTAAACATATATAAAAAAGGTAGTCACTGTACACAAAAGGAATGAGAATTTCAAGAGTGAACAAACAATTAATAATTATGTTGTAAATATTAATATTATGAATGAGAATTTGTGGGCAAAGGTTATAAAGAAAGTGAGATAGACAACAGTCTGTCCAATTTAGATGAACTACGTAGACATGAAGCCAGGCCCTATTTTTATAATTATAGAGGCTTGGGACACACAGTGAGGGAATATTCCAATGTTCAGCATGGTGTACCAGTTTTCCTTTGTTACTCCAGTAAGGTAAGATCAATCTGTAGTATAATTAATGAGAACTGGAACATATTGGCATACAATGCCACCATTAAATATATATAAGTATAAAGGGACAAAACCAAACCTTAGATTTAGGAATAAAAAGCCTTTAAAGACAATACTTTGTTACAGCACCAAATGTTTTGAATTCAAAAGTGAAAGGAGTACAGTTTCTTGTGGTGGATGCAATTTCTGTTATGTGATCAATAGTGATGGATTTTTTGTGCATCCTAATACTCACTATAAAGATATGTTCAATGCAACAGCCAATTGCATGTCTAGAAACTTAATAAATCTAGTGCACTGCACACAGTGTAGCAGCTTCTATATTGGAAACACTAACTGCTCCCTTTATGGAGCATATTAGAGAACACATAAGGGATATTAGACAAGGTAATGAGAAAAATACATTAGCAAACCATATTTTAGAATAAGGGGATACACATTTGTTTACTTTTATGGTTATTGAATTATTGAGGGATGAAAGCAGATTGGGTGATGTTGCCAACAAGACTGAAAGCAGGGAGATCTACTGGATTTTACAATTGCAAGTTGATAGGCCTACAGGGCTTAATGGCAAGTTCCCTTTAAGACTGGTTTTAAAGCAGTGAGGGTTGCATAGGTGATACAGTATTACTATCAGTGATGAAAAATTACATGTGCTTTTTTATTAAATATTGATTGGATTGTTTGAATTTTGTTTTATATGATCCGAAGAAGCAGATTTTAGTCAGTGAAAGCACTTACTTTTCACTTATTTTTTTAATAAAAAAATTCCTTTTGCCATGCACAGTGACTACCTTTTTCTTATATTGTTTATCATTTGGGAGTTAGTCTACTGGTTCCTATACATTCTGTGTCATTGTCCCAAGGTAAACATATGTCAATCACCACCACCCCTCAGAAATATTCTCTGATATCTCCTATCTTGAAACCAAATAAAGATTCTAACTTAATGTTCTTAGCATCCTATTTCATTATTAAATGTTGATATAAAATATTTATGTCTATTCTTGCAAAAAGATTGAACCTTATTATGTCAGTATTAATAAATGATGATCAGACATATTATACTACATAGAAAGGTTCAGGATAACATAATTAGGCTTAATACATTAATAGATCTGGCTAATAAAAAATATAATAAGTATAGATATAAATATGGCTTTTGATTCTAGTAGTTGGAATTATTTGTTCAAAGCACATAAACAATATGCATTTTTCATAGATTTTATATATCTTACAACTAATCTATATAGTAATTCATTCCCTTTTACTAAAATTGGCTGTTTTCTTTCTAGCTTTTTCAAAATATTAAAAGGTACAAAACAGGGTTGTCCCTTGTCAACTCTATTATTTGCAAATTCATTATTTCAGAATTACTCAACTAAGATTAATGAGGAGGCCTTTCCTGGTGAAGATAAATGCTTAATTCTAAAATCTGTGGGAAAATCTATTTCTTCTATTTATTGGAAATATATATAAGTTGTGAGTTCTTCACAGAGCATTTTAACTCCACATAAAGCAACTTTAATATATAACTATAGGAAAATTAATTGTTGGAGGTGTAATGAAGTCTCTAACACAGACTGGTTTCATATGATATTGGACTGTAAAATAGTAACTCCTTTTTGCATTGCATTTTATCTAATAGCAATAAAAAGTCACAAAGAATTAGAAATGCAAAACTACTCTTTCTTTCACTAACTTTATTAATTTAGCAAAAGTCTGTAGAAAAGAATTCTCAATGTTTGATATATTTTAGAGCTACACAATTAAGGTCCAAATGTATAACAAAGTAGAAATGATCATTGTAAAAGTTGCTCATCGAATAGCAATTCAATTATATACAAAGTGTTCCTACTTTTGAAAAACAGAATATGGTCAATATATTCTAGTTAATACCATGAGAAGAAAATATTGTCTTCTTTACAGCTGTGTTTCTCCCTTTCCTTTCATGATCTAAAAACAGACACGATCCGAAAAGTTAAAGACAAAACATTTAGGATGTATAATTCGGTACTAATTTGATTTTGTATCTTGCAATAGACATGTTTAGTTTCTGTTTAAAGCATTGCCAATGGCTGAAAAAGATCTTTGTGGATCAGGTCATTAAGGGAGTTACAGCAATAATAAATAAATAAAATATAATTTTCATAGTCTGTATACGTAATGTATATTAAAAGTAAAGACCTCATTACTAATCCAAATGAGAAATGAGTTTAGAAATGCCTCAGGATTTAGAAAAGGAGCAACCAAGCACACCATCTACTAGAGACATTTATGAACTTGAAAAGAAAAAAAAATCACATTTTGAATTTTATACTGGTGCTTTGCTCTTTGAACTCATGGCAAAGAAGGTAAAAGCAGGGATGAAAGGACTAGATATAAACTATAAACTACGGAAGAAGTGTGTATGTGCACACCTACACACACACACACACACACACACACACACACACACACACACACACACATATGTATGTGTGTGTATGTGTGGTTTACTATTGTTAGTTCAAAAGACAAAACATTTACCATTCAAAATAATGAAAACTAAAACCAAAACCAAACAATTCACACATACACAATGTCATCCCAAATGATCGACACATTTGAGTAGACATTGTCGCCAAAAATGTGACGTGATAGCCATATAGGAGCTGATATAAATCAAACTCCAATATGACATATGTTTTTGCAGGGGGAAAGTCCCCCCTGCAACCCCTGCTATTAATGTATTTCATCTCCAAGATCACACTACAGTGGGGATATGGATGAATTTCGTTCGCACAAATTATAGTAAACCATATATATGTATATAGGCCTACATCAATTCAGAAGACTGACAGACCAAAAAAGACTGTATCCCAAAAGACTGAAAATTCAAAATGCTGGACACATTTGGAATGCAGCGGGCAAGCCACCCTGCACCCCCCACACTCCCTGTTAACTATATATACCAACCCCATGATTGCACAACAGTGGAAAAGGGGTAAATTCCATCATTCAGTATTTTGAATTTTCAGCCTTTTGGGATTCAGTCTTTTGGTGTGTCAGTCTTCTAAACTAGATCTACTTCAGAAGAATGACACACCAAAAGACTGAACCCCAAAAGACTGAAAATTCAAAATACTGAACACATGTGTAATACAGGGGGCAAGTATTTTTAGATTTCAGTCTTTTGGTGTGTCGGTCTTCTGAAGCAGAACCATATATATATACATATATATATATATATATATATATATATATATTGTATATATACACATGAGAATATATATATATATATATATATATATATATATATATATATATATATATATATATATATATATATATATACATATGTGCATGTGTGTGCGTGTATAGGTGTCTATCATATGCTCAATGAGATCCATATCAAAACTGTTAACATCGACATAACAACAATGATGTTCACAACATTGAAAACACAGTAGTCCAAATTCTCAGACTTGGCCTCCTTTCATGACCCATGTTAGCACTTTTTTCTGGGACTGGAGCAGTAGGGATATTCTAGATTTGATGAGTTAGTCTGTTCTGTGTTTCCAGGCTGTGGTGGTGCAGCAGTTAGCGTTGTCGCCTCACAGCAAGAGGTTCTCTCATTCAGTTCTTGGCTGGGGTGCCTTTTGTGTAGAGTCTGCATGTCCTCCCCACGATCGAGTGATGCTAAAGACATGCAGGTAGGTGCAATCATAAATGGGCTTGCCTTCTTTGTAGGTTTGGCATTGGGCTGGCAACTTGGCACTGTAAAAATCTGCTGCCAATCATGAGCGAACCAGAGTTCCGCTGTGGCGACCCCTAACCGGGAAAAGCTGAAAGACTTTAGACTGTTCTGTGTTTCCAAAGTTATGAGCATCAGTCTTGTTATACCGATGTTACCAGATTCGGTATGGGTCATGTCAAACATGTGCTAGACATTTCTCTCTATATAGATAGATAGATAGATAGATAGATAGATAGATAGATAGATAGATACATATACACACTGAAGTGACATACATGTAAGCAAAGGCTCTCAAATGTAAACATTTTCTTAGACTGCTCAACATTGTTCTTGTATATTTAAAAATCAGTCAATAATGCAATTTCTTTATTAATTCTTTATTTCAACCCTATTCATTAAATATGCATGTTGAAAGTTTTATGTTTATAATTTCATGCCCATTTTTATATAATGGAGCACAGACCACAGTGTTTGGCATACTGGCATTTCTAGAACATAGCACATTAATTTTTGTGCTACCCTACTGGCAGAAGTACCTTAAATGGATGAGGTTTCTGTTTGCTACATTAAATCACAGCAGATGCAGTTTTCATTCATCCACTAGGAATTAGGCAACATCTAGTCCTTTGTCTTTTCACTATGGAGGTGTGAACATGCAGTTCAGCTAGAATATTTAAATAAAGAAAAGGGGCATGACCGTGCCAGCAAAAAAAAAAAAAAAAAAAACGATAATTATTGTCATCTGTTGGAAGCTGTAATCACATGAAACTCTTGAATGTCTGAGGGATACAGTTTTGTGTTCTGTGTCAGTTATCATAATGGAAAATGACTTTATAGTGAGTGACAGTATGCTTTTATATTTATGAAATTTGTTAGATGAAAAGGGACAGACAGTATTAAAAAATCGTGGTGATTGTGACAAAATGTGATTCATAGACAGGTGTGACTTCACTGATGCTCATTAGCTTGTCTTTGAATTTGCTCTAGTTCTGTCAGATGTGACCGCACTAGTGTCCTCCCTAGAAGCCTATCCATTATGTTAGCAAAGACACCCCTTACACTTGCAGAAATACAAACACACACATTCAGACAACCACACCCACACCTTCACACATACATTCATAAACAAGCACAAACATGCACAAACGCACACTCCCAGTCATTAATATACACACTCAAATCCATTCATCAGCAATCAATCTCCGCATATTCAACCACACTCATGGAAGCACTTACTTATTCACCCACATGCATGCTTCAACAAGCACACACACATATCCAGACTCTCGATTTTGATCCCCTAAAAAACTCCCCTAGTGCAACCACCCAGGCAGATACACATTTAAAGACACACACACACACACACACATGCACACGCGCACACACACACACACACACACACACACACACACACACACACACACACACACACACACATTCATGCCACTTTATTCATAAGACATGCACATATCCACACAGATAAACACACACATGGACACCCTCCCCCACATCTTCACTGCACTGTGAGTACCTTAGAAGTGAATGGGTGACCACCATGTATTTATTGTGGTAATTTTTTCCTCATCATTTACCCAGATAAGTGATTCTCTGAACTGCTTTGCCAGGAGACTATAGGGACACAAAGATTTCAAAACAGGAAGAGCACATGCATAATTAGCATTAGCAGCTTCCCTGAATTGCCACATTATCATGCAGCTCTGCCAGAGAGGCCACCCACCATGCTGAGGCCCCTTTGATGGGAAAACTTTAGTGGAAGAGCAGTCTCAGAATCTGTAGAAGCCATCAATATCATGCTATGCCTTTCAGAATTCCAGTTTTTGTCAGCTTAAAGTAAAAAAAAAATCAAACAATTTAATGCATTCAAAATCCTGGTGATTGGTTCTCCAGCATACCAGGTGTTCAAACAGAGCTACAAATTCCAGTCAGTGTTATACATAATAAGGTAGTCAATGTCTAGACCAATGTTTCTGGACTAGACACAACAGAGTGAATAAAAATATCAAACAAAGCACCAGGAGGAAGCTGTAGAGCTACTGGGAGGCTCAGAGGAAGACAAAGAGAGATCTACTGAAAGAGAGAGTAGCTTACTTGTACAGGACTTTATGGAATGTACTTGCTGTGAACTTTTGTTAAATAATTAGACTTCTGCTATTGAAAGAACCTGTATCTTTATGTTTCTGAATAATAAACTATATTGTTTTCCTAACACTTGTGTCTCTACTGCCTTTAATGCTCAGCACTGATGACTGCAGCTGGCATCCTTCAGCTAATCTCTATCACAACCCTTGTACCTTACCCGATACCTTAAGTGACCATCTTCCCACGTTCATCCAAAGACACTCTTCCCATGTACCCAAATCACACTCTTACAGAGCCAGCTCCTTCAACTCTTTACTATCCAGTATTGATTGGCCCTTCTTCCAGGAGCTCCCTCTCAATGAAGCCATGCTAAAATTTAACCACATTTTCATAGATATTCTCAACTCCCTCGCCCCAGCCAGGAGAATCAGAATTAAGGCTAATCATGCTCCCTGGCTGACTAAGGAAACCCGATCTCTTATGCACAAAAGAGATAGTGTTTGGAAAGACAGGACCAAAAGCAAAACAGTATCCCTGTTCCAAAGCTATAAAGAACTTAGGAATCTTACCAAAAACAAACAAAGACAAAAAAATCCTACTACAACTCTCCCCAAATAAACTCTAAAACCAGTCGACAAAAATCCTGGACCACCCTTAACAAAATTCTCCATCCTGGATGCCCTTCCAGTCCCCACCCTTTCCCAAATAATACTCCACTAGAAACTGCTACTCTCCTCAGTAATTACTTCTTTGATACAGTCCAAAAACATACTAACACCAAGCACAACAACTCCACTCCTTCCCCTCCAAACCCACTCAATAAAACCCGTTTCTCCACTACCTATATCAAATCTCTCCTGCTCAAGCTCAGACCCTGCTTTCCCTCTGCAGACGACCTTCCTCCTATCTTCTTCAAACTAGCTGCTGAATCTATTGCCTTCCCTGTATTTCTGCTAATAAACAGATCCATTCAAGAAGTCACAGTCCCAGACATTTGGAAATCCTTCTTCACCATCCCTTTGCATAAAGGGGAGAATTCTACTGACCCATCTAACTATGGACTCATAGACATCCTTTCCCCTCTCTCAAAAATACTTCAGAAAGGCATTCATACTCAGTTGCTCAATTTTCTCCCTCAGGAAAACTTTCTGACACCCACACAACATGGCTTTAGGCCAAACTACAGTACAGCCACTGCACTCTTATCTTTTACTCATACAGTAGCTGAGGCCAGAGATAATAACCAACTTGTTTCCTGTCTTGTCTTTTTCTTGACTTGTCCAAAGTCTTCAATACTGTGTCTCACCCTGTACTCTTATCTAAACTAGCTAATCTCAATCTCTATGCTCCCTCTCTCAACTGGTTCACTAGTTACCTCTCTGATGGGCAACAATCTGTCAGATGGCTCTCCTCCTGCTCCTCCTATACCCATCACATCTGGAGTGCCCCAGGGATCAATACTGGGCCCCCTCCCATTCAGTATTTTCTCCAATGAACTTCACACTACTTGAAAACAATCCTCCCTTCTTCAATATGCTGACAATTCTACATTCATCTCCAGTGCCAACAATATCTCTGACCACCATGCTGATACCAACGACTGTTTTCTATCCATTGAGAAATGGATCTCTGATAATCAGCTCATCCTAAACCCTAAAAAAACTAAACTCCTGCTATTCCTCCCTTGTTCTCTCTTTCAACATAAATCAACCTTTGTTATCACATCCTCTAACATGACTACCATTAAACCTAAACCCCACACTAAACTCCTTAGCACCATCTGTCGATGATGAACTAAAACTTAACTTGCATATCCTTCAAAGTATTAAAAAAGCAACCAAATGGTCTACTATATCATAATAGAAAATGTCTTACTTCTAACTCTAGACTCTCCCCGGCTCTGGCTCTCCTCCACCCCTACCTTCTCCATGCTGCCCCAATCCTAACATACAATCTACTGTCTTATCAAATCTCCAACAAACATACCACAAAATAGCTAGCTTTACCACTAGCTCTCCTTATAATTCTCACCACTGTCTTGCCCTCAACTCTCTTCAATGGCTGGAACTCCCCCAACAGCTCCTACTGTCACAATTTCAAATCACACGCTCTTTACTATACAAAGCATCTTCCTGCCCATCCCTCTCCTCCCTTGTATCCTCTTATAGCCCCACTCATCCTCTCCATACATGCAATCAGCAGCTCCTCAATATTTTCAAACCTAACAAAAATGTTGGAAAACTACTATGCAAATGCACTGTAGCCCAAGCCTGGAATAAACTCCCCTCACACATAAGAGCCATCCCTCACCTTGATCACTTTAAAAAGGAACTTAGACTACACCTACTCAATGCCAAGTCCTGCCCCTCTCAGGACCCTACCTAACCATATTTACTTTTGTATTACCGCTATTTCTTTATACAGACATCTCACTCCACTTCATAATTTTCCTACCTAACACCTAATTACACTCACCTTAACTTCTACATTACTTGTATGTAGCTCTACATTAAGTTCATCTTTGTATAAGAAAATATCTTTGTAGTAGAATTATTTCATTGCATTCAAAACTTCATTGCTATGTAAGACCATTATTTTTTTTTCCAATTTACTATTTTTCATCATGTACTGGAGCTTTTCTCCTCAGGTCTACATCGAAAATGGGATCCTGTCCAAGTTGGACTAACCCAGTTAACAAATGCCAGATATACAAATAAATAAATAAATAAATAAATCATTTTAGCAAACCTTTCCATGTAAAATCCCTAATACTGTACCTTTTGTTGCCTACAAGAAGTAATCTAGTTTGAGAATAATTTCCTCCAATATGTGTTATGTGCTGACAGTTTTTATTTTCATCTTGATCATTGATCTTGATTGATCATTTGCCCAGAGGACAACTATGGAACAGCTACGGCAGACCATCACTGCTGCAAGTAAAGAGATATTAGCAATGGCCAAATCAGTGTCTGCAGTAAGGGAAGTTCCACCACTACATCATTAACTAAAGAGAGAAGGTAGAGATATAGTGCTACCTTCGAGAGTTGCACCCACAAGAGGGATGAGACTAAGCAGTCTAGCCCAGGAGCCTTTCAGCCCAGCTAAAGCCTTCATGGACATTGAAGGGACAAAGTATCAGACATATAAAAGGATTAACAAGCATCACTTGCCAAAGGACTGTTTTTACTTCAGAGAGACAAATTCAAAAATTACATAGCTGGACTTTTGTCATAACAAAATGGTTAAGAACAAATGGATGTGATTTAAAGCAAATAATTAATGTATGGTTAGATCCTTAAGAGTGAACATACTGAAATTGAAAAGTAGCAATATCAGCCACTGACAAATTTAATAGACTTTTTCCTATTGTTTTAAGAAAATGGGTGTGTCAAAATGATGCAAAGAATGCTGAAAGGTTTATTGTACTAGTAGAAAAATTGTTATGTCATGAAATGGTATACAGAAATGAACAGTCTAAACATGTAATGAAAGTTGGCTCAAATCATTGTAATAATCAGAAAGTATCAGCTACAGATATATAATTTTAAATGTGGAAAAATAGGTCACATAGCTTCATTTTGTACTAGTACTAGTCACACTGTTATATCTGTGACATTTATAACCTCTGAAAAGCAGGCTATTATTGTTGTTGTACCTACAAAATCTGATAAATTATCTCCTAGAATAGTTAAGTCTGAGTTACGTTACTGTCCTATTATAAAGTTTGCTAAATTCTGTGTCTTAACTAATGAAAGAAAGCTACAATTACTCCATAGGGGGAAGTATCAATGTGAAAAGAAAACACTTACTAACATAGTGCATTATGACTGAGTAACCAATCATAAACCGCTTACTATGTGCTCAAGATACGGATGCCAAGAAATTCACCTCAAGAGTAACGATAGTCTTACTATTTTTTTTAGAGTAGGGATGCCTAAGAAAATACATGTTGATAATGGGATCCCATTTATCTCTAGAATAACGCACCAGTGCTTTAACATCAAGCAATGAAAAACCTCACTATGTCATTTCCACGTGGATGAAAAAGTAAGTAGAATGTCTGGTAGTGATCTCTTAAAAAGGGTAAGAGTAAATTACTCAGGAAAAAAATGGAAATTGTGACAGTAATACAGGCAAAAGTGATTTAGAGGAGGAATGAGGTTTAAGAGAAGACAAGAACTGAACAAATCATTTTATGTTGCTTTGATTATATGGTATAGAACAATATAATGTGATATATATTTGTAAAATAAATATGAACTTGGTAATATGGTTTGATTACTTTCGTATAAATGTAAGTTTGTCTGTATCACAAACGATAAGTCAATAAAGGTGTTTAACTATATATATATATATATATATATATATATATATATATATATATATATATATATACACATATATATTTGTATTTATATTGTCTGGCAGTTGGAGTAGACGATTAAGGAGCTGTTAAGAAGCCGTTGCCTGTAGTCGATTGGTCCAGGATTTGATTTCCTTGGCCTACATTGCCAAAATGTGTGTCTCTAAATAAGCCAGGGCTAAGTCTGAAAAACGTCTAAGGAGATTAGTGCTCTACTCCCATTAACAAACACAAATAAAAATAAAACATAACAGAACACTAAAGTCAATAAAAATGATTGATGTGAAAATGGTTAAAATGGTGACCAGTTAAGTTAATACCATTATATGTGTCACACGACTCGACAGGGTTCAGACCTTTTTCAGTTACTGTTTGACGTGGACTGTGATTGGACTGTGAGATATTGTCAGAGAAACTTGCAAAGAAGAGAAAATGTAATTTACAGGTTTATAGAACACCATATCAGCACTGTATGGGAACACAAGGAAAAAGCCCATGATGCACAACAAAGGGTATATAATACGGATGCAATGGTTAGGAAATTTAAAGCTGGACCAGGTGACAGTTTCAGTTACCCCAGTAGAAAAGACATTTTTGTCCAAATGTCAGCATCCATCCGAAATAACTGAAAAATTAAATGAGTGAACTACAGAGTTACACTGGTAAGAGAATACCCGAACAAAAACACCATGTCAATGTTCTGAAACCACGAAGGATGTACACCTCTTTTCAATTAGTTTATCAGTATGGAATATTAAATTCAGTGAAGAATGCCTGCATTTTGGGTACATGATATACTAACTAAGGCACAAAAATAAGTAATAAAAGGGCTTCTGTTAAGAAAAGTGGTTTCAGAAATGATTAGCAAAATAAACCTGAGTCAAGACCATATCCAGATCATTCTAGGAGAAAAGGTCATCTCAAAACCTTATAAAATACGAGTGTCATAAAGAATGGCAGTACAAGAGTACGGATACAAGAAACTTGATACGAGATTAATAAAATGGTCAAATGAGTGAAATTCTCTAAATTATTATTCCATAAACGTGATAGAACCATCAGGTTCTGCAAAGATTTCAGGAAAGCAGGAGAGTGTCTCATACTTTGATATATACTGTCCACATTTCTGGATTGCATGGTGCCCTTCAAAGTCCTAAAATTCTGCGACTAGTATGCCCTTTCCTACATAAATGATGCTATAATAAACTCTGAGGTAAAGACTCCCATGTGGTCAAGGTACAAGGTGTACTAGATGCATTGAAACAAGCCAGATTAACTATAAATGCCTCCAAAAGCAAACTAAATATGATAAAGATGAAGTATTTGGGGTATGTGATAGGAAGATGAATGATCAGACCCCAAAAAGTGAAATTACAGACAATAAGGCAGTGGCCTATACTAGATAAAGAAAACAAGGCCATTGTCGCAGTTAACTGACTAATATCAGAAGTTTATACCCCAGTTTGCTACAATGACAAACCCATTAACTATGCTGCACTCTAAGCCTCTGTGAGCTTCTTCAAGTTTTTAGAAAACCCTTTAGGTGTATATGGATTCTACAGAGGTGGGTTTGAGGCAGTGCTGTCACAGCTCAGGGATGTGGAAAGGCATCTTATGTGTTACTAAGCCACAACTTAAGCAAAATGGAAACAAATTCTTCATGAGTGATACAGAGTGTTTAATAATGAAAGGGGCCCTCTCTTCCTTAAAAAAATATCTACTGGGAAGAGAATTCCTGCAGGTGATGAAAATGAACACATGATGTAGTAATGAAACCACAACATGAGTAAGAGACAACTATTCTAAATTTAGATATCCATGACTCTCCATTGAAATGGAAAGTCAGCAACCCCTGGCAGAGCTGATTGAAATTTGCTGGCTTTGCCACACAGGAGCAGCCTTAGGTCAACTGGTGCCCTAGGCAAAAGGGCTCCACGGCACCCCCCCCACACCACCTGGTGCCCCCATCCTGGTCTACCTACACCAAATACTAGAAAAGTGCACCTGCTAGAGCAGCACCCTAGGCAGCCACCTTGTTGGCCTATGCCTAAGGCCGGCTATGTTGCCACAATAAACAGAACATGCTGGAGGGATAGATTCCTGTTCCAGAGACTTCCCATACTCTGGAACAAACTACGTATCTGTATCAAACAAAGCTCCTCATTAGCACTCTAAGAAAAATCTTGATGATTGGATGGGAGATAGGAAATTCACCCCGGGGATCACTTCTGTGGCTCTGCTTGACAGGGGCACAGGAAAATAATTTTCTTGGGTGGCAAAAGCCAGGGTACCATTTGGCTAGGCTTATATAGGGCCCTAGAGACAATAGCCTAATACCTACCTATGAACAAGATTGCCATACAGTGGCTTCAGGAAATATTCCCTTTTCTTCACTGTGGTGTGATCTCGGAGTTAGTATAGATTATTAGCTGGGGGTGTGGGTGGCAGCTGAACATGGGAGTTGAAGGAAGGCTTGCCCTTACTGCAAAATGTGTTTTTTTTTCAGTTAAATCATTGCCCAGTACTAATTATGATGTAATTTTGTTTGTGTGGTTACAGAGAAAAAACTGTATAAGCAGTGAAACTAAAAAAAATAATCAAATAGGCTTTAATTTTCATTTTTTTTTTTTTTTTTTTTTGCAAAATAATTTGCACATTTAACATGAGGAGAACTGGAAATGGAATTAATTTTAACAGAAAAATGCTTCAGAAAGTGAGCAATGCACTTTAACACAACACAGTACTTGCCTTTAGAAAAGGCTCCTTTCAATGTCAGAATAATGACTAAGCACTCCACAGTGCTACATCATTTATTATGGAATTCTGAAGCAAGTGTTATGACTATTTAATCTCTCAGAATAAGCTATTTGTACATTTGGAACAAATCTCTTGCTAACACCTTATTTTATAAATTATGTTTTTTGCAGTGGTGGCTGTGGTGGTGGAGCAGTTAGTGTTGTCACCTCACAGCAAGAGGTTCACCAGTTTGATTCTTGGCTAGAGCTCCTGCTGGGTGGAGTCTTTGTATCCTCACTGTGATTGCATGAGTTTTAAAGACATGCAGGCAGACATTATCTGTCGACAAAACTTTACAGACACCAGTCTGTAAATTAGAGTAGTATTTAAAAACTACTCCTGTCTTTTCCATCCAGTTATATTACTTGCTGCCTATACACAGCACTCACTAAGTGCTTTACTGGCTTTGAAAACTATTAAAATACTTTGTGTTTTTTTTCTGTTGTTACAGATAGTATATGAAGTAGATAAAATTCCATGCACTGCAAACCATAAAGATTGGTCTCACCGATCATAACCAGTTATTATATGTACTTGAAATGGATGCCAAGATTCACCTTGAGATTAATTTCTTGGCATCAATTTCTTGAACATATAATAACATGGTTGCAACCAGAGACCTGATCATAACCCTATAACTTGCTTCCATAAAACAAAATTATAGCAGTTCTGGTGTAGAAATAATAAAATGTTTACAGGGAAATGACGAAAAAAAAGAGAAAGCAATACTGCCTATTTATCATCTGCAGGAAACTATATAATACAATTTTCACAACCAGCAATTAGTTTTGGCTACAACTGACAAAATGTATATCAAGATTTGTCTGAAGTGCATCTGTTGTTTCATCTGCTTCTATAATCATGGGACCATCCTATGGACATATATCATTGCACCATACATATATTGGCACTGTACTAATAAACAGTGTACCTATGAATGTGACAGTATTGCATGTATAACACCTTATCATACGTGAGCATATTGTTCCTTCAGAACATGAGCTCCATGACAAAATTCTACCAAGCTTTCCTCACCAAATATAAAAAGTAATAAATGCATTCTAGAAACAGAGGAGATGTTAATACATTTGAAACTTTGGTTCAAAGTAATGCATGCTTGCTACATGAGACAAAAAGCTGAGAATGTAAACAGAGAGAACAGTACTGTGTTTACTGACACAGGTCACTTTCTGGTCAGTTAGGAGGCGGAGGAGTGAATGTTTGGATTACACTTCCATATCACTCAATACTGAACATGAAATGTTCCACAGTTGGTTGTCACAAGCTGGTCATTTCATAGGGCATTATACTCACTTGCATCACACAGCAGTCAGTACATTTCCATGAAACTGAATGTGAATGTTTTTTCTTGTTTATTTATCTCTTTTGTCTTATCGATAAAAATTAATATAAGGAAATCTAAACTTTATGCTCTCCTACATGACACGCCACTGACCATGTCTACAGATCACAACAGCATCAGGACCTTTTGTAGGAGTCCTGAAGGATAAAAATTTCTTTCCTAATTTCAGCATTGGAAGATGACACAAAAGAGAAACAATCCGCTATTATTTTACTACTAGAAATCTGAAGTTACATGGAATGCCAGATTTTTTTTCTGGAGAGTAGCTACTCATTTCTGCCACAGCTCAAAAACTCTCATACGAAAAGAATGTTGAATATGTTTTATAAAAGGAACAGAAAATATGCATACCAGTGTCTTGTATTATTCCAGTTGCTGTTTTCTTTTTTTACTGAAAGTAAATCAAGTTTATTAAAGTTTCTCTTTTACCATTAACAGTATAATATAGTAAACAATTGCACATCTAATTTAGCAGCAGTTGCTATGTTAGTTTAACAAAATTAAGTTTCGCAAAAGGGCTTCCCCACATGTGATTAACATCTAATTTGTGATTACTAATGCTCCATTACCATTTTCCTGATATGTCCCATTTCCATAACTGCATTTGCTAGTACTATGTTTGATTTATGAAACTGCAGTTCATGGATATATTGTGTTCAGCCCATTAGGGAGGTTCTCCTTTCCCCCCAGTTATGCAAGCATTTACTAATTCTCATTATGATCTGGACAATCCTATTTTTAACAATTTCCCAAGGAATTAAAAAGGAACCTGTTATCTAAGTATGTATGGTGTTGAGGTATGAAACCTTGACTGTGACCCAGATGTCCCAAGTTCCATTAGCAGCTCAGTCGCTGGAAGAACCAAGTGTGGAGAGGGAAGAACGAGCAGCAATCAGTGGCTTACACATTCCAGGAGAAAGGGTGACACATCTGTTTGTGATCTAGCAGTCCTCTTGTGTTGAGAGTGGTGCTGTAATTGGACAGAAGATAGCCACTGAATTTAACATAAAGAAGAGGTGCAGATGGTAACTGACACTGTGTGCAGCAATCTGTGACATTAAATTACCTCACACAGATACAGCATAACAAATCCCTGGCATACAAGACTAGCATATCTGATGCTGCTGGGGGGCTCTAGTCTGTGTTTCCCCTTCCACTTTCCAATCTGCTGAAGGATGAGGCAGTCCCAAGCGCAGGAATTAGTATCCGAGACACTAAAGTTAAAAGCAATAAGAACACCACTGTGCAGCGGATGGTCAACTAGAAAGTTATGCAAAAGAGTAAAAAAAAGAAATATCCTGTTATATCTATACAGGTAAGGTGATGATCACTGGCAGCTTATGCTGCATGCATTCACTTTACTTCATGCTTATGCTTGGCATGTGGTATGACATGGAGAATTCTAATTCACAGAGACATCCTTGTCCATCTGCATATATATCTCTCTGCTGTTGTTATATTAAAGGCTTGCAAAGTACCCAAAAGACTTGTGCTGGTAAAGAGTTGTGTTTCTGATAAAATACTGCAGTGTCATTTGCTAAAGCATTACAACATGCAACCTTACATAACATGTGTTTTCCCACTACAGCAATATAACATTGCTTGCAGCATATTAACCGCAAAAGTATATCATCAGCCAGTGACATCCTTTATAATTCACCTTCCTATTTTCACTGAAGTTAATGCAAGTTTTACCCCTACTCTCCCAAACAACAACATGCTTTCGTAGATCCGCTCTCCAAATCAAGACTGACTGATGCAACATTCTCAAGCCTGGTAGCCACTTCAGCCATGAAAACTAGAAATAGGTCAATGCCTGTATTTTGTATCTCATTATTTTTGTCATCATTGTCTCCTACTGACCACTGCCTTGGCTGAAAAATGTCCAACCTATCACCTTTCAACCATTCCCCTTCTTCCTCCATGGCAGTGTTTAAAGTTTCCTGCGTAATCTCTTGCACACTCTGTCAGGGTGTGGAATTTCTCCTGTCTACGACTTTTTTTTGGCTAGATGCTGATTGGAGTCTCCAGTCTGCTCATCTGTTATTCTCAATGAAAGGTGCACCTTAAAGCCTACTCATTTTGTTACTGGTTGGGTTAAACCTCACAGATACATGAAACTAAATGGACACCAAACAGTCCCAAAGTTTGAAAGCGACAGACTAACCAAATGGTTATTGTTCATTTCCTTCCTTACTTAGAGCAACCAATGACTGGTCAGATTCCACATGCCTAACCTATATGTTTTGAAGAACACATGCTGGGCACCCATTGACCTGCCTCCGTATTACACTGAGATTAATAATGAATGCAGTTTATAGTAACATATTAGTAGTATATGCCTGAGTGGCTGTCTAGCTATTCTCTGCTGGCTACCTTTCAGAATGTTACCTGTAAACATATCCCAAGCTCGGTAAGCAACACTGTGGAAATTTGCTCCAGTGCCATTTCAAATTCTCCACAAACGGTTGTCTTTCTTTAAATAGTTGACATAGTCCACTATTGTAAAAAATACAGAGGTTTTCTGCATTTAAAAGACTGCTATACACAAAGAGCTGAGAATAGATTCAGTGAGTTAAACAAAAGTTATGTACTTATCATAATGCTAGATCTGTGTTGTCTTTTATCATCTGGTTCAACAATTAGGTTATGTGATTAGACCGGATCCAAGCATAGTACTTTTTCAAGAACTTGGATCCAAGCTTCTGACTCCTTCCCTAGCCATAATCCCTCTGGTACCCAGATTACCTCAGATTGAATTTGCCTGCTAATAGTTATAAATTCTCTACTAGGAAAAGTAACCACAGACCCAGCTGAGCACCCTAGATAACCATGATGACATAGCAAAAAACTGTCCAAAAGACAAGGCCACTGTGAGTCCAAGAATGCTAATTTAAGAAAGTACATCATTTTCACATCTGATGTTGCCTTTTTCAAAAAATTACACAACTGGGACAGATTATGAAGCCACCCCAAAAAAAAATGGGTGGTCTCAAGGAAGGATATTCTTCAGTATGGTGGAGCCAGATGAAGTACACCTAGATTGTACAAAAACAAGATGCATTGTAATACAAAGATATGAACTCTAGACCAAGTAGGTGCAGCACAGATCTCATTAATTTAAACCCTACTTAAAAAGGCAGTAGAGCTAGCCACCACTCTGGCAGAATCAGCCTTTGTTTTGCCAGGTAACATCAATCCTATCTTTCCATAAACAAAGTCAATACTGTAGAGAAAGTCACCCGGACAATGTTACTTTAGAAACTCCTTTACTCAACTTAGGTTTCAAAAGGCAAGAAAAAGTTGGTCAGACTTTTTGAAATCCTCTGATGTAAGTAAAACCAGAGTTGCATGGAACATCTAGAAAATGTAATGTATATCCCCTTTGTTTGAGACGTTTGGAACAAAAGACTGGTAAATTAATTGTTAGATTAAGGTTTGCTTTAGAGGCCACCTTGGGAAGGAACTGAGGATATGTTTTCAGTGATACTCTATTTTTACAAAAAAAAAAAACATTTATGGCAGTTTACAGGACAGAACGCGCAACCCTGAAATTTTCCAAGCAGATGTGATTACCACCAAAAAGATTGTTTTCCAGGAAAGGAATTTTAGATTCACAGAAGAAGCAGTCTCCAAGGGAGTTTTGGTCAGAGTTTGTAGAATGATAGCAATGTCCCAAGGGGGCATCAAATCTTTGATTAGAGGTCTTAGGAAAAAGTTCCCTTTAAAAAACCTTTAGAAATTTTTAAAGTGGAAATGGAAGTGTGGCTCTGTTCGACATAAAAATTGGAAATGGCTGCTAAATCGACTTTGATAGTTGTAAAGCTAGAGGCTTTCTGAAATAGTTTTGGCAAAAAATCCAAAACTTATGGAAGAGAAGCTGAAAGTGGGTGCAGGCGACTGGAACCGGCATATATGGTAAATCTTTTCCATTTGCTAAGGTAAAACTTTCTGGCATTTGGCTTTTGTAAGGATGATAAAAATCTGAATAACTGGAGCTGATAGCCTCTCATCTCTGGCCACCATTAAAGTTGGAGAAAACACATGGTCAGTTAAAAGGTTTGTAGGTCTCAGTGAAGCTGGCCAGATGTGTAATACTTAAGGTCTGGACACAGGTCCAACACCCAAGGTGGATGGTGAGGCCAGAGAAAGGAGAAAGGAGAACTGAACCTGCCAGGGCCAAAAGAAGGCAACGGGAATAACTTTAGCCTTGCACCTCCTGGCTTCCTGTAGAAACTTTGTTATCACAAGGAATGGTGGAAAAACAAAGGAGATCCAGGGGCCAGTTATGGAATACAGTGTCCCTTGGTGTCTGCCCCTGTGGAGGATTAGGGCAAAGTAATTGCTGCACTTGTTTAGGAAAGAAATGAAAAGATCACAGCAAAGTTGTCCCCAGTGACTGAACATCAATGTCATCACTGTCTAATTGAGGGACCACTCATGGGGCAGAATAATGGACGTGCTCAGCTTGTCTGTCAATACACTGGATATCCAGTGGATGTGTATTGCAATTAGAAAGTTATGGGAAGACTTTGGCTATTGCCACATCCTCATGGCTTCCTAGCACAGTTGGTTTAAATGGGTTCCTCCTGGGTTGTTGATATACTAGACTACTGCCATGTTGACCATCTGGATGGAGATCACACCCTCAGAGAGGGACTCCTGAATGACTTGTAATGCTAGGAGGACTACCATCATCTCCAAGACATTGATATGAAGACTGGCCTCTGTCATTGACAAAGAACCTTATACAGTCTTCCCTTCAACCCCCCCCCCAACTCTAGAAGGGAAGCATCCATGGTCACAGTGGCAATTGGCGGTAGTGAGGAGAATGGTCAACTCTGTGACACTATGGAGGGAAGCCAACCACAGCTGATGTTTTTCTTGCTTACTGGTGTGAGTGGTATTAGTGCCTGAAGGGGGTGAGACATCAAGGAGCACTGAATATAAAGTGTCCACTGCAGAGTTCTAATGTAATAACTTGCCTGAGGAGCTAGACTGATTGATGCCACCATCAAACTCAGAAGCAATAAACTAAGTCATGCTGAGGGATAAAGATGATGAAAGACCTCTGAAGCCATCTGATACAGAGATAAGATTCTAGATTGTGTGAGTCTGGTTATTTGAGTAGTTGTGTCCAGGTGACATCCAGTAAACTCTGTCATATGCGTTGGTGTTAAATGTTTTTTGACAAGGTTGATAGTAATCCCCAACTGTTGAACTAGATGGAGCAAGAAATCCCTCCACTGAATTAGTAGATCCTTGGCTGATGTGGTTAGGAGCCAGTCATCCAAACAGGAGACCTGGAACCCTTGCATTCTGCGATACACTAGTACTACTACTACTACTGCCATGCAATTGGTGAACACCCTGGGGGTTGTGGTGAGGCTAAAGGGCTGTGCTCTGAACTGAAAATGACTGTCTGCCAGCCATAAATGGAGAAATCTCCTGGACTGCTTTGCTGCCTTGATATGATACTACTTGTCCTGCAAATCTATGTAAAACATCCAGCTATCGTTCCTCAGAACAGGTAGAGTGGATAGAATCAAGCCCATCTGGAATTTCATCTGTTTTGCAAATTTAATGAGGTGGGTTAGGCTCAGGATGGGTCATAGGTCCCCCTTTTTTTGAACTGAAAAGAATCTTGAGTAGATTCTTGATCCTAGTAGATTTGGGATGGGGGGACCTGATGGAACATTATTTTCTATCATACGTCTTCTGCTAATTTCATGAGTGGGTGAAATGTTGGGAATATTCTTCTTTTTCTGAGGAGGGAAAACAAAGGGAATAATGCAGCCTCTGATAATTATCCTCTACACCCAGAAATCTTCACTGATGGCCTGCCAGGCTTAAGGATGTAGGGAGAAGTTCCTCCAACTACCTCCAGAGTGTGTCAGTTGAGCAACCATTTAGGAGACCTGAAAGGGTTTCTCAGCTAAAGGAGCTTGAAACTCCTGGTTTTGCAGTCTACATCTTCCCCTAACGTGAGATCCATTAAAATTACCCCCATCCCAAGGAAGTTTGTATGCAGAATCATCCTGGCCAAAACCATGGGATTTTCGGAAGCATAGCTTTCAGCCCTTTATGATCATGGGAAAAGGTCCTTTGTGAGGTGGAAAAAATGTCACCTGCAGATAGGGTCTTGCCTTCCTGCTTGCTTCTGGTAAACCTTTCTTTCACCATAGGTCCAAAAAGGGTTGAACCATCATTGATGAAGGACAACTTGAAGCCTTCCGCAAAGTTACATAGAGACATCCAGATATGCAGATGAATTACAATGCTGGTGCTTACTGCCCTAGATGTATCATTAGTTGCTTTAGAAATCAAAAATATGTATACATTTGTCATGGACTGAAGAGTCAACAGCTGAAACTGCTGACTTCTGAATGTCTGCAGGCAGGTTATTTGAAAGGGACTTTTGACAACTCCTTCATCGAGTCCCTTTGGAAACAAGTCATGTGAGTTAGGTAGTTCAGTGCTCTGAGTGCAAAAGTCGCTGAAGAGTTCGTCTGTTTCCTAAATCTTTCCAATGCCTGAGATTATCTATTGGGTGGGTGAATAGATGTGTTCTCTTCAGAGACCTCACTTAGTGCAGCTGCCGCAGCAACCATCTACTGGGGGGCCTTTTATCCAGTGGGACTTATTCCTAGGGGTCACTAATATGATATTCTTTGTGTTTCACTGTCGCAGTCATTACATTTGGGTAATCTGCTGGCAGGTTGCCCTCAGTCAGCCTGATTAACAAAGTCTTGGGTCCTGCGTCAGTTGCTGTCCCTTCTTCCATGACGTCAGGTCATCAGGGGTATAAAACATGCAGCCGACGCCATTTTCATCAGTCTTTCTTGCCACACGGTGCCCGAAGCAGAAGCAGTTCACAAGTGCCAGTCTGCCGACTCCTGAAATTTTTGTTTTCCAGTTTCAGAACCAAAGTCTTCAACCCAAAGCTATGTACCCCATTGGGGAAACTTTTTCTTGCTCCTTACTGATGTCAGTAAAAGTTAATAAATGTATTACTTGTGGGAAGCAAATACCTCATAAGGATTTTCATTTGTACTGTATTCCTTGCCTAGGCCCTGGTCACAATGTGCCTTGCTGTCGGTTTTGTGCTAAATTTAATCAATGCACTATTCAGCGTCGGTATATTTTTGCTTCAAAATATTTTGGCTCAAGATTTAACTATCCAGAAATGTCGGTTAGCAATCTGACTACCGGAATACACAAAAAACGCAAAGAAAAAGCCAGAGACAGACAGTCGAGATCCAAAACCGATGACGAAGCTTCTCCTAAGCAAGTTGCCGGTACTCAGTGAGGCGCTTTTGCAGCCCCTGATACCCACTTACTTTTGATTCGCAGCCTCTACTGAGACCCATTCAGAGTCCAGTATGCCACGAGATACTTTAAGTATTGAACCCACGGATGTATCTACCTTAGATGGGTCCGGAGCCGCTGAGCAGGCACCGGCTTCTGAGGGTGTTTACAGGCCTAAAGATTTGTATATTAAACTGACACCATCTACAAAACCTAGGCCAAAATCAACTTCTATGTCTAAAAAAATGATGCTTGGGCCACGTGCACAGGCCCCTATGCTTAAAAGACAAATGATCAAAATGGCTGAGGATTTAATTACCTTGATCAGGGGTTCCCATTCCCCTCCTGCTAAGAGGCCTAGGCAAGGGTACTGACTATGAATCATCAGATCAGGTTTCTATTTCTTCTGATTCTTCTTCTGATCAGGAATTATTTATTCCACCTTATGAGGACTCTGATGCAGAATATTCCATCCCTTCTGCTTCTCCTCCTGAGGAGTTTTCTTTTGGAGAAACTTTGCATACCTTAAGGGAACACTTTCACTGGGAGAGTCAGAATTTCTCAGAATCTAAAAAGAGGCTTAGGGATTTCCTTCTTCTTCTTCCTCAGCATAGGCCTTTGGCTATACCTCCTGTTCTAGACATTGTTGATGATGTTTTCTCAGAATCTAGCATGCCTCCTGATTCCCTGCCTCTGGCTCCTAGTAAGCCAGACAGATATTACAGGGTTCCTGACTTCCACAAATTCCTTTTTAAAAACCCTACTGCTGACCCTGAAACCATTTCTCAGGGTCCCAAGGGCATTAAGGCTTTTACTGCTAAAAATCTTACCCCTTCTGATAGAGACTCCTGGGCACTGATAGATGGGGTAAGAAGGTTTACACGTCTGCAACCTTGGCAATCAGGGCTTTAAACTGTCAATTTCATATGCTTAAATATCAGCAGCATGTCATGGGCTTACTTAAACAGAAAATGATGTTGATTTCTGACTGTGTGGAAAATAAAGAGTTTCAGGATTTATTGCATTTAGCTGAACAAGTTGGAAAGCATACTTTGCAATGTGGTTTTGATTTCTTGGAGGCCTCTTCCAGGGCCGCCATAACTGGATCTGTGATAAGAAGGTATACTTGGCTCAAGGAGCAAAATCTGCCTGATCATGTTAAAGCAAAATTGTTGGATGCTCCTTTACAACAGGACAGTCTATTTGGTAATAAGGCAGAATAAGTTTTGAAAAAGATGGAAGATAAAGCTAAATCTATGCAAACTGTAAAAGATTTCCTACAAGTGCAGCCACCCAGGTTCAGTAGGCACTGGCCTACTAAGAATTGGTTCTTTCCAGTACCCACCAGTGCCACTCAGGTCAAACCCAGACACTCCAAAGGCTCCAGGTTTTAGTCACAAGGAACTTATAGAACAATGGGGTGCCTCCACCTCCAAATCTGGAAGTAACAAGGCACCTTCCTATGATAAACAGTCTCAATGACTTTCCTCTGCAAACACCAAGCACTTATCTTTTGGCCACCCCTTTGGGGGGAAAACTGGCACTTCATGCAAGAAATTGTCAACTAATTACCCAGGACAAGTGGATTTTAAATATAGTATCCCAGGGATACAGATTTCATTTCCATATGTTGCCAATCCCAAATGGATGGCCAGATCTCCCTCCAAATCAGTGGACAGAGGCCCAAAAGCAAGTTATGTCCCTCATGAATATGGGAGCTATTCAACCAGTACCAGAAAATGAAAAGGGACAAGGTTTTTATTCAAGACTTTTCCTGGTACCCAGAAAAGACAAATCATGGCATCCAATTCTGGACTTATCCATTCTAAATACATTTCTGGAAATTCCAAAAGTCAGGATGCCTGTCTGGTAACTCTAGACTTTAAAGAGTCTTACCTGCATATCCCAATCAGGGAATCTTGCAGAAGATACCTCAGCTTCAAAGCAGGCTATTTGCATTACCAGTTCTCTGCACTGCCCTTTGGCTTATCTACTGTGCCCAGGGTCTTCACAAAGTGCCTGGCACCAGTAATTGCATTTTGCAGACAAAGAAACATTCAAATTTATCCTTACCTGGATGACTGTCTAATTCAGGCAGAAAACAAGGACACTCTTCTAAAACATCTGGCGTTTGTGAAAATTCTTCTAACTTGTCTAGGGTACACCATAAACGAAAAGAAATCACAACCGGTACCCTCTCAAATAATCACATTCCTGGGTGCAAGCTTGAATACAACTGCCCAGATGACTTACCTTATACCAGAAAAACTAATTCATTTAATGACTTACTTCAAACAAGTGGCCACAAAAACCCATCAATCTGCAAGACAAATTCTGCAGGCCTTGGAGTTCATGGCTTCCTGCATTCTAATAATTCCATATGCAAGACTGCATACGAGGAAACTTTAATGGTACCTAAAAAGCTTATGGAGTCAACATTGTCACAGCCTGGAAACAATGATTCCTATCATTCCTTGCCTGCAGCAAGAGTTCCTATGGTGGGCAGAGGCCTGTCACCAAAACAAGGGACTGTCATTCATTCCACCCCCTGCCACCCAAACCCCTGACTACAGATGCATCAGATTATGCTTGGGGGGGGGGCACATCTGGTAGGGAGATGCATTCAGGGCCAATGGAGCCCAAATCAAATGCACCTACATATCAACCAGAAAGAGATGCTAGCTAAACAGAATGCTCTGACAGCCTTCAAGGACTATCTTCATCCAGGACAACTACTGATAAAGACAGACAACACCACAGCCATGTGATACATAAACAAGCAGGGGGGTACCCATTCCTACCCCCTTTGCAGACTAGCCATGGCTTTGTGGAACACGGCCTTGACTTATCAAATACATCTACAAGCTCAATTCCTGCCAGGAAAGCAAAATACTCTGGCAGACGAACTAAGCAGAAATCTTATGGACCTACACGAATGGAAACTGGATCCACAAATCTTCAGCATATTAACACGCAAATGGGGGAGGCCAGACATAGATCTTTTTGCCTCACCCCAAAACTATCAGTTGGACAAATTCTGCACAAAAATTCATCACAAAAAAGCTTGGAAAGTGGATGCTCTGTCCTTCAGCTGGAAAAACCTACCAGTCTATGCCTTTCCCCCACTGCCTCTGCTCTCCAAGGTCTTACTAAAAGTCAGACAGGAAAAACCAAAAATGATTTTGATTGCTCCAGACTGGCCTCACCAACACTGGTACCCGCGCCTACGAAATATGTCACACCTTCCTCCGTGGTACTTGCCTCAAACACCTCACCTACTGTCTCAGCAGAACTATCACATTCTGCACACTCAGCTACAAACTCTGAATCTTGCAGCATGGCTAATCAACTAATTTCACCAACCACATTTCTCAGTAAACCTGTGATGGATGTCATTTTGGAGGCCAGAAGGCCTAGTACTAGAAAATCTTATGCTGATAAATGGAAAAGATTCTGTGCCTGGAACCAGGCACAAGGAATAGACACAGCAAAGCCCATTATTACTCAGATTTTGCAATACTTAACTGAGATGCTTCCCAAGGGCCTATCTTTCTCTTCCATAAAAATCCATACCTCTGCCATTTCAGCTCATTACAACACAGAGCCTCCCCTCTTTTCTCATCCCCTGCTAAAGCAGTATCTCAGAGGGGCCAGAAATTTAAGACCTCCCAGGAGAGCACCAACTCCTGCATGGGACCTCAATTTTGTGTTGGAAAAGCTCACCCTACCTCCTTTTGAGCCAGCTGCTAATGCAGACATAAAGTTTTTCTCTTGGAAGACAGCTTTTCTTTTAGCAGTCACTTCAGCTAGAAAGATTTCAGAACTACAGGCTCCCATGGCAGTGGAGCCTTTTATTATCTTTTACCCAGACAGGGTGGCGCTCTAGACCAATCCATCCTTTATGCCTAAAGTGGTATCTAGTGTGGCTCTTAATCAGACCATTCATCTGCCAACTTTTTTCCCAAATCCACAGAACAAGGGTGAGCGGATTCTGTATTCACTGGACGTACACAGAAAACTAAGATTCTACTTAAACAGGACAAAGTCTCTAAGGAAATCTGAGCAATTACTGGTAGCATTTGCTGCAGGGGCAGAGGGAAAGGCTATTTCAAAGCAGACTATTTCAAAATGGATATGCCATTGTATTTATTTCTGCTACATGCACCATGGTAAACCTGTTCCCAAGGGGATCAGATCCCATTCCACAAGGGCTGCTTCTACTTCTGCAGCCTTTCTCAGAGGGATTCCTACCAGAGACATTGTAGAAGCTGCTACCTGGAGCTCAGTTCATACGTTCACCAAATATTACCATTTCCCTCTCTTCTCTAATTCCAGAGCATGTTTTGCCACTGCTGTCTTGCAGGGCCTTTTGGCTGCTCCTAATGCTGTATAATTCCATCCTCCCAACCATAGCTTTGGGACTCTACCCAAATGTAATGCCTGCAACAGTGAAACACGGAGAACATAGTACAGTTGTGTACACTTACCATAAATGTAGATGTTTGAGTGTATTCACTGTTGCAATCCAGGTTACCCACCCGCCAGCCCCCTGTTTTTTCTTTTACTATAACTCTTCCTTCTTTTACTATGCTCAAAAGCCTTTTTGGTGTATTTGCTTTTATTTGGAGGTATTTTTGTTGTGTTCTAAATTACATGCATATATATTTAGATTTTGCTTCCCATTTGGGGGGCACCTGACATCTGGGGCAAGAAAAACTGATGAAAATGGCATTGGCTGCATGTTTTATAGCCCTGATGACCTGACGTCATGGAAGAAGGGACAGCAACTGACACAGGACCCAAGACTTTGTTAATCAGGCCGACTGAGGGCAACCTGCCAGCAGATTACCCAAATGTAATGACTGCAACAGTGAATACACTCAAACATCTACATTTTTGGTAAGTGTACACAACTGTACTTTATCTGGTTTATTTGGAATTGACTCCACAAAGTCAGGTTCCTTCCATGCCCACTGAGAAACCTAGTCTACTAGTTCATCAGTGGGAGGAACCACCCATAAAGGTGATGAGTCCACCTCAAACACCATGAGGGGGCTTTGGTTGTTTCATTAACTTCAGGATATCTCCAAAGGAGATTTCTTCCAGATGGGATCATGGGGACACCCCTTTTCTCAAAATTGGTGTCTTCTGTGACTGAATCTGGTGATTAGTCTAAATGTCTCCTCTTACAAGCCCATTTCATTGGTTCCTCCCCTCTGGTAGTGTCAAAGGAAATGCCAAAATCAGATAGGGAGCTCACCTGGCAAGAACATCTGAGGCTGTATGATGCTGACTGCCCCTGTTGATCAGGATGAAATAACATGGAACATTGTCTACAGAACATCAGGACAGAGTCAAGTGGAACAGAGTCACCTCCTCACTGGACCTGGAAAGAACCCTCTCGAATGCATTAAAAGCTGAAGATGAAACTGGAGCAGAAGAAGCCCCTCTTGCCCAAGCTACAGAGGACAGAGGTGGAGTGCATTCAGCTTTGTTACAACTCATCTCTGAGATTGACAATGCCACTGAGCTGTCCAAAGTGAAGGCGTTGAGAGGCAGAGATGGCTTTAAAAATACAGAGTGTAAGTATTATGTCCTATGCAGACTGTCTCAAGGCCCTATCCTTGTATTCTGTCTCCTACAGGCTTTGAGGGGAGATCTATGCCTGGCATACAGGAGATTGTCAGACCCCACTCTGATGTACATCCTTCATATCCACAAAACAAACAGCACCAGAATTACCCATTCTAAAGACTTACCTTGCCTGTGATATAAATAAGACCTGCTGGAGAGATATGTATGTATCCCAGAGACTTACCCTTCTATGGAACAGGCTCCCCATTCAAGTCAAGCAGAGTTCCTCCCTAACCCAATTCAAGTGCAACTTGGACAATTGGATGGGAAACCAGAAATTCATCCTTGGTTTTGCACCTATGTCTCTAATGAACACAGGTAACCTGTAAATGGTTCATCTCCCAGGCCCCTGCTTACAATTACCAAGGGTGTCAGAACTTGTCAGAGATGTGGGATGCATGGCTAGGCTTAAAAAGGCCCTTGTGGTCATTAGCCTAGTAAACACCTATGAATCAATGAACTTTGTAGTTAACCTTGACCTCCGAGCCTCGGCTCTGACCCTTTTGTGTGGAGACTCATCCTGATCTGACAAGTGCAGAGTCGAGAAAATGAGGGAAACAGTCAGAGTTGAAGTTGAAAGTGCTGTCTGCACCAAAGTGTTTGATCCATGAGACAGACTTGCATCCATAGGTTTCAGATTTGAAAGTCAAACCAGGACAGGAGAAACCAATGTTAGGGAAGTAGGGACCATGCCCAGAACCAATGAAGGAGTTGCTGTTGGAGGATCCCCAGTTGAATCTGTGTTTGAAGAAACATTTGCATCATAATATCAACATTGGTTTCTGACAGACTCCTCAATGAACAGAAGGACTTGAAAGATGAAGCCACAGATGGTGTCCAAGAAGGGCACTGATGCTTCTCTTGAAAGAATGGAGAGTGAAGCCTCAGACTTACCAGCTCTGGAAAGAATTGCAGAGAAGGATGTGATGAGTTGATCCAAAAAACCTCCAGATTCAAGCCTTTTATGGTCTTAGGTGCCAGACTAGGTTGCACCAACAGTTATAGAGGGCTTTTTCTAGTCTTTTCTATTCTCTTTTCCTGCTCTTTATTTTTCTCTTCTTTGTTTCTTGCTCTTTCCATACGTTCTTTCCTTTCTCCTTCTCCTTAGGAGTTTTGGGTTTTTCTTCTTAGATAAATGATTGGACATCTCTGTGGCAGGAGTGGGCAAACCTTCTGCTTGGCCAGGAATAAGGCTCTTCGATACTAATTTATAATGGTGGCCTTCTAGGCCTCAAGCCCCGAAAGAAACATAAACTTGACAGTCTGTATCTAAATGAAAAACTCCTCGGCAGTTTATACATAAAGATTGAGGGTCCTGTAGCGGGACTTTATGAACTCAAGTTGAGCATTTTTTGAAGCCAGTGGCCTTGTCTAACATGTTAGAAGGAACAAACAATTGAAACCACAACAAGGCAATAATTACTAGCAGTGTTTATACGAATAACAGCTTTAACTAGGTAAACACAACTCCCACTAGGTAAGCAGTATACTAAGGGTAACACTAACTAAAAGAAAGATATATTTAGGTTATTTTTTTAATATGCTTTTGCTATGAACTAGGTTAGAGAAAGCCAGCCAAAGGAGATTCCTTGAAGGCAAATATCTTAGAAACGTTTCCTGATATCACATAAAAAAAAAAAAAAAAATTGGTACTTACGTATTATTGCAACCAGATTTTCATGGTTGCGAAATGCGCATACCACCACAGAAAGGAGTACATGAAGCAATTGAAACTGTCTTTGTAAATGTGTAGTAGTGCCCCAAAACTTTACATTTACTGTAAAGTGGTGTTCAGAGTGTGCTTTGCTGTGGAATAACTTCAGATTACCTTCGGGAACAGAGACAGTGGAGAAAACCATCTTCTTTTTTTTTTTTTTTTTTTTTGCGTGCATTACACAGGCACGCTACATTTTTCATGGCAGCTATCATACTGTCATTTGTCTCATTTGAACCTGCAGAAGAAATTCTTCATAGACGTAAAACACAGACACTGAGAAATTGTTTAACCCACACTTGCTTACTTTTAACCATTATTGTATTTACAAATTGTTAAAAAAATAAATGTCACTAAAACCATCATTACTATGTGTTTGCCTTCTCTGAAGGATTCCTTCCACACAGTGAATGTAATCCGTCCATCACACCGACAGCAAGCATGACAATGCAAGCATACAAAAAACAGGAAGAGGGCTTTCTCCACTGTTTTTGTTCCCGAAGGTAATCTGAAATTATCCCCCAGCAATATAAAGTCCGAATGCCACTTTACATTGTTTCATGGCCTCGTTTTTACTGAACTAAGCGAAAGTCTCAACCGTGAAAATTTGGTTGTGATAATACGCAAGTACCAAGAAATCTTAGTCAGGAAACAACATATTATCATATGCTTTAGTTTAAAATTTTGTTTGCAGTTCTGTTTTTCTCCACTCCAGTGCCCACTATATCAAATGCAACTTATGCAAATAAGTTAAGTGAAAGACACCTTCTGATAGGAAGAACATGTTTTGCAGCTACACCAGTCTCTGATGTGACAGCTGATATTGTCACCACTCTATTCTTGATAAAAGTGGCTTCAGACAAGTAATTTTGAATAAATGATGAGATAGTCACAGTGCTTTCCTTATCTACCACTGGCCGCTCTACAGACATGAGGAGATGTAGCATAAATAAAATGTCAAAAGCACTGCTGAGAAACATTTCATTTTATAAAGTTAACCCCTGTATTTTGAAATCAAGGTACAGTGCATTAATTTCAAGATCTAAGTCTGAAGGTTTGGGAATTGTCATTCTTTTAAAATGAATCAAACACTAATAGCATCTTCACTGTCAGCTATTGCTGCATTCATTTTAGTTGGAACTTTTTAATATATAATGGTATTTTAGTAATAGAATTGTAAAATAAATGCTGCCGTCTTTCACTGTTTGTGTACTTTCTTTAACTGGGAGAGTGCTAGGCTAGACATTGTTAATTGTTACTAGACTCTGGACAGATGAATGGCCCTCAGTCTCTGCACTTCAGCTGAACCGTACTCTACATGCATAGTTCTTATATTATTACTAACGCACGGTGCAACTGTTTGATTTTCTTTTACTTAATTCAAATTCAGATCTTCAAGTGTCCAGAAATAACTTACCATTTTAATAACCTTCATAAACTTTACAATCTGTTAGATGTATGAGAACTTCAAAAGGAATGTTTGATTATTTATAGCAGTACATAGCACATATGTTAATGTCGATGCCAGAATTTTAATGATTTTAGGGAGATGCATATAGAAAAGCATTGCTTGCAGTACTTCTTTTTCATCACATATATTGTTTGCTGTGGTGCACCATTGAGGGTTTTATTTCTGCCCAATGCATCAGGATCTTTTTGCAATAGTATACCAGTTTGTCTGTTATACATGACAGAAATGCTAACAAGAGCTTACTACCACATGTTTTCTCACACCTCATGTGTACTGCTTTAACCTGTCTGGTGTGTTGTGCCAGAAGTAATGACATTATTGTAGACTATAAGGTCAGCCATTCACACCATGCTTGTGAGAAAGTGAAAAAGTGAGACAGACATCTGTCCATTTCTTTTCCTCTGGTTGTCCCTCCATCACCTGGGAGGCTATCTGAATACAGCTCATGACCAGCACAGATGGAAATGGTCAATGTGGATTAAACTTTCTTCTTCCTAATGAGGAATCCAGTTCAGTTGTATAAGATATGTTTAAAATGTGAATAAAGAGTAAAAATTAAAACACAAAAATATAGTTTGTTAGATAGGATATGTCCTCAAAAAGAAACATACATAACATGACTATAATATATACCTAGCATGACTATAATATCTTTTGATACTAGACTAAGTATAATTATATCATATTGGATACCTTGGGTAAATAGTTTTACTTTTCAGGTATTCACTGAGCAAATGCTCCATACAGTGCTAGTACTCATGCATTAGATGCTTAAACTGCAGTACTTTTGTTCTACATTTAGATATTCTACAAAAAATGAAAACCAACATATCATACAGGGCTTATTGCTCCCTAAAATACATTGCTATTTTGAAATAATGAGGAAGGACATGGGCAGTCTAAAGATGAAAATAACAAAGGGCAAATAAGGCAGAGAGCAAGAGAATTTTCAGACTTCGCTCAGAAAGGAAGATGTGTAATACAGAGCAAAACTCAAAGGGATGCTGAAAATAAGGATATAACTGAAGTACTGAATAAGTGTTTGTCTCAGTGTTCACAAAAGAATAGATGGGAAGGCACTATGTTGGGTAAGGAAAAAGACAGAGTGGTAACAGGTGAACTGATACCACAAAAGGAAGAGAGTAGACAGCGATGGTTCTGGCTGGATTATAGTAGATAAAGTACAATACCCAGCTGGGCTATGAGAGAATAATCAAAAACATGGAAGTTAAATTGCAGTGGTACCAGTATCTACAGATCTGCAGCCAGTAGCAAGAATGGAGACAACTTAAATCAATCCTTTTTTACTGGGAGCAAACACAGGGATATTGTAAACGACTGCAAGACAGTTACCCTGATAATGGCAACAGGGACAGTGATCAATAGGATCCAGAAGAAAAGGCCTGAGCTGTTTTTAAAGAGCAAATAGCTTAAGGACACCAATGAGCATGGCTACAAGACACAGGAAAAGAGTCATTCAGAACTGTGATCCTATGACTGAATAACAGATGACAGAATTCAAGTGTATGCCTGCATTTTAGTAAGGACTTAGGCTATTATCACATCAAAGACTAGCTAGCAATCTACATGAGCTACAAGTATGTTAGAGCATTACAGGATAGGACAATGAATAGTTTAGAGGGAGAAATCAATGCTGTCAAAATCAAAACATTTGACTAGTGAAGTTGCAAAATGTTGAGAATATTGGGTTCCACACTTTTCATCATATGCAGTCTAGACAAGTATGATTGTGTGCTTATATTATTCATTTGCAACTCTGCTGCATTGTACTTTTAGGTCTTTTACCGTATGAAATCTTAATTTTGAGAGAGTGTATAACTTGCTTGTCTGAACAGAGTCTGTAAGCTGGGTTTATCATGTATTATGTAATGTTTCTTCTGTCTGTACCTTGGACCTTTTCTCCCTGGGCCTCCACTGAAAATGGACATGTATCCAGTCAGACTATCCTGGTCAACAAATATAAAATAAATAAATAAAGAGGAAGACTAACAGAATTAACCTAGTTACAGATGTGTGAAGATCAAGGCCATGGTACTTGGTGCTCAGTAAGGAAACAAAATCAAAGCCTCCGTACTCAGTAAGCAAAACAAGATCAAGGCCACGGTACTCAGTAGGGAAACAAGATCAAAGCCTCAGTATTCAGGAAACAAGATCAAGGCCACAGTACTCAGTAAGCAAAACAACATCAAGGCCACAGTACTCAGTAAGCAAAACAACATCAAGGCCATGGTACTCAGTAAGCAAAACAAGATCAAGGCCACAGTACTCAGTAAGCAAAACAAGATCAAGGCCACAGTACTCAGTAAGCAAAACAAGATCAAGGCCACGGTACTCAGTAAACAAAACAAGATCAAGGCCACAGTACTCAGTAAGCAAAACAAGATCAAGGCCACAGTACTCAGTAAGCAAAACAAGATCAAGGCCACGGTACTCAGTAAACAAAACAAGATCAAGGCCACAGTACTCAGTAAGGAAATAAGATCAAAGCCTCAGTACTCAGGAAACAAGATCAAGGCCATGGTACTCAGTACTCAGTAAGGAAACAGGATCAAAGCCTCAGTACTCAGTTAGGAAACAAGATCAAGGCCACAATACTCCCTAAGGAAAATCATAAAAACTGGCCTGCAAGTGTTCTACATGTGGAGAAAATGTAATTGAAGTTCAGTGTAGACAAGTACAAAGTTCTTCATTTCCATAAAATAAATAGTTAAAGGAGGGGCATTAAACTAGAAATTATGATCAGAGCCATAGCTATCAAATTGCACCTTGGGCAATTCCCAGACTGGGTGGCACTCACTGCAACCCAAAGTTGAAGACAAAAAAAAGTCTTAAAGTCCTCAGAATTACAGAACCGTGGCAAGTATATCATGCACTTGTGTCCAATCAGCAAATCTTCTGAGATGATAATCACACCCTAACAGCTTGCACCCAGGTCAGTCACCATATTTGTCCTAACCTTGCTATTTTGCTGGTTATAGTCTCCAGAAATTACCTGAAAATGATCTTCACACTTTACCTGGCCCTTCAAACACTGAAAGGGAGAAAGGGACAGTCGTAAATGCTGGCGTGTGTACTGCAGAGCATAAAGGTCATCACAGGGAATTTTGACCCTCATTATCTCAGCCTGGTAACCATGTCTGTTGAAGTGCTCTCTCGCGTCATGTTATAACACTGGGTTGTATATCTTCAGACATTCAGAGGTCCGTTTGTTGTACGCTTGTCCTAGTAGATTTCAAGATGCTTGCTGTTATTCCTTGGAGATGTTTCCCATTGGATCCATAGATCGGTATGAAGACTGCTTTTGAAAGAAGTTAATATCTGATTTGCACTAATCGATAGGGGAAGCTGTTCCATTTTAGAAGGCAAGCAATGTGTTTGTCTTACAGTTAATTGATATTTGTCCTTTGCATTCTACTTCCCCCAAAAGAAGGAACCACTTTTGATTATCAGATCAGCCTGTAGTTTACTACAGACAATTATGGCTTAGGCTGCATGAACAAAGGAGGTCAGCTCATCTGCGTGATCAATGGGGAACATTCTCTCTCATTTCTAATAATCATAATTTTTATTTTCATCAGTTGTCAGGGAAATAAGCACATGAAATTAATCTGAAGAAGGTGTAATTAAGATATGAACAAAGTAAACAGCACCGCTATCTAATAAGTTCATAGGTTCATAAGTAGTTGCTCAGCTTGCAATCCAGGGGTCTACTGAGCAGCCTCACCCAAATTCCCAGTTACCCCCAACCACTGTCTGGTTAAGTGACTTGCTCAATGTCCAATAGTAGGCAAGTGAGGTCTGATGGAATCCAACTGTGTACCACAGGAATACAAGCTAATAATAATAATAAATATAGAATAATCTTGAATTACTGGCAAAAGGTCGGTATTAAACTTTAATTTAATACATGCACAGGAAGCCATAAATCCTTCAAGTGAAATCATATGGAGTAACCTTGCAGATGGTAATATTTAAGCTAATTAAGAAGTATCAGTCAAATATTCAACTTTTAGAGCAGCAGATTCTATTTAGGTTGGTCCATAACTCAAGGAATCTGATAGGAGAAATACTCCCGGATGACCACAAGAACCAAAAAAAAAACAGACTGGAGGATGCAGAAGAACAGAGTGAAATCCACACGATATTAGCGTAATAAAAAACTTTTAATCCACACTTTCATAACCAAACTTCTTCAGAATAAATTATACATGCTTTATATCACATTTAAAAACAGTTTTGAAATGTCTCTACACCAATAAACATGTCTTTCCACTTAAACAATTATACAGTTAATCAATAAAATTTCAAAGCTCAGGAAGTTATTTCCTTATATAGACTCTACATGCTTTCAAAAACATTTAATGTTAACAGCATCATTTAAACCAGTTTTTTTTTTGTCTGAATTTAATCTGATTTGCCATAAAGCCTCCTTTTGTTCAAGATTTGTTTTAAAATTGCTACCCCTAAAATCATGACTTCCTTGCTCCAGCATAGAAAACAAAATTTTTTTTATATTTGGGACAGGTGATAGTATGCTTATAAAAAGCATGTGTCTTGTTTTCTAATGTTGTAATAATGTTCCTTTATTCTAGTGCATAGAGCTCTTGCAGTCATACCAATATAGAATGCACTATAGTATGCACACATACCACTGTATACAACTCCTTAACTCTTAACAGCTAAAATGCCCTGGAACTTTCAAAGTGGAAGACAAATGTTCTAAATTAACTAAGGGACCTTCAGAAATGTATCTACATATGTTACAGTTCCCACACTTATACATGCCCCATCTTTTCTGTGTGGTGTTGGGATGATAAGCAAGTTTGTTTCTCTCTCTCAAATGTTTTTTTAAATAATTTTGATTTTTGTATACAAACCTTGGTTGGGTCCCCACAATGGATAGTAAATATTTATTTCCCTCTAAAAATTTCCATTTGCCAGAAATAATATTTCTGATAATGCCACTATCTACTGTCATGTCCAAACAAAAGTAATTAGGCATTTCCCAGGATAAAATGTATTCCTGTCATAGTTCTGTTTTATATTAATGTTGGAAAACCCATGCTCAAGGATGGCTGGAAAGAGACTGTCCCTATTCTGTGTGACTTATTCAGCCATCCAAAAAATGGACTTTTAGTCCCACATCCAACAGGACAAATTTTAAATATCCTGATCTGGAGTTAAGGGTGTCAACAAAACTTTGCACTTTTTGTATATCCCCAACCATGACAAAAAACAATCCATCAGTAAATCTCTTAAAAAATGTAATCTGGTATTCCATAACTAGTGGGTCCAGCACAGTACACTCCCAGTGACCCATCATAATGTTCACAAACGGTGCTGCAGGGGACCTCATAGCTACCTCACAAATTTGTTTGTATATTTTTTTTGTTAAATACAAAAAAAATTGTTGTTTAATAAAACATCTATTAATTCACAATAGAAATTACTTTCAGAATTACTAAATGTGGAACATTTATTTAAGTATTCTCTAACTTGTTCCAGTCCTCCAAAGTGGGGAATACAGGTGAAAAGAGAGACAACATCAAGACTAAACATCACTTGTGTGGTGGGATCAAAAGCTGTAGCTAAAGTGTGTTCCCTGATACTATTTAAAAAGTCCCATGAGTCTTAAGTATGAATTCATTTGATAAACAATGGGATTTAACTTAGAGTCCACCAACAAGGAAATACCCTTTGTAATATAATTTGGGGCAGATGCAATGGGTCTGAATGGAGGACAGGTTTTACTTTTATGTGTTTTGGGAATTCCAAACAAGGAACCTGATTTTGGATTGTTTATATGACAAAAATCATAAAGGTCCTTCTCTAAATTACTGTTCATTAAATTCTCAAACAAAAAAGAATAAACATTCCTGTAGCTCTTAACTACTTCTACCATGTCTGTTTGTCTGTATTCTAGACTCTTACCTAGCATTTTCTCTATACTGATAACATATTCCTCTTGGTTCATTAAAACTAAGGTACCCCCCTTGTCACTCTTCATTACTCTTATGTTGCCATTCTCCTGTATTTCTTTCAGGGCTTTTTTTTCTTTTTTAGATAAATTGTAATACATTTTTCTTTTCTTTACCCCCTCCCCCATGACATTTCTTATTTCACTTTCACAAACTGATTCAAAGACTTTAATAGTATGCAATAAGTTAGGGTTGTAGCATGAAGGCTTTACATATTTGGTGCTGTTGTTAACAATATCTTTAAATACATAATTTAAGTTTAAAGACCTTAAAGTACTTTTTAGGGCTTAACGCAGTATTTGCTATGTTTGTCCTCCTTGAGGGTACAACATTTAAGCCCAAATTCAAAACTTTCAGATGGTTTTCGTTTAAAACAAAAGTAGACACATTTATAACATTATTTACAGGAACAGAATACTTATTTAATTGTCCGTTGAAGAATTTGACACTGTTTGTTCTTTTCTCCTTAATGAGCGCATTCTCTGGCTTCTGTCCTCCTTCTCCTCGGCTAAAAAATCTTAGTTCTAACTCCCCCATCATTTTCATCGTTGGTTGTTGTAGGGTTGTTAACAAACAGTCCATTGCCAACACTAGAAGTTCCTGATTCCACAGTATCCATTACAGAACCACTGGTTCCATCCCTATTTAAAGATCTAACTTCAGAAGTTGCTTGAAAGTTCTTAGTTTTAGGGGCGTGGACTTCATTGGTGTGTTTCTAAAAGGGGAAACGTTTGGTCTGATTATTTGGTGCTTTGAATTTATCTTGGTTTGTGCTTTTGTTAAACACACAAAAATCAACATACACTGTGTCATTTTCATACACAGCAGCATCTCGCTTGAGCTTGTGATTTTTACGGCTGATTATAATCTCTTCATGTTTCTGTAGTTCAGAGAAGAGTACATGATATTCAACCCGTTCCCCATTCTTGCTGTGATAGTCCTTAAGCAAGATTTCATCCATTTTACAGATCTCTTCCCTTAGCTCAGTCATGATTTTACAGTTGTTGTCTATAAGCAGCTTCAGGAACTTAAAACCAGCATTGTTAAAGAAGTCTTTTAGTGTAACAAAAAATTAATCGGAGCTGTCAACCCCGTTCAGGCATTTAAAGAATCTCAGCCCCTTAGGGACCATACCCAGCTCTACACAACATGAAAAATATTTGTTTTCCAAGTCTAGACTTTTGTATTTCCTTAACAGTCTGCCCAAATTGTTAGACATGTCTCTGTAAGTGTTCAGCTCTATACTATTAATGGGTTTTTCAGAAGATGAAAAAGGATCCAACTTAGTATTTAGTACTGAAGCTATGTCAACATAAGTCAATATTAGAAACAGCTTCAAAGCTTTTATCTTGTTCAGCAGAATGTGTGTTAAAGTTTACCACCGTCTCAACCTCATCATCTGAGCTGGACCAGACCAGAATGGTATTCACCTTCTCCGGCATTAGTTGCAAAGTCTGCTGAATGTCTTTCATAGAGTTCAGTAGTGAAGCCAGAACATTCTGTCAACCTTCATCTGGTGTAGGATGAATGCTGACATCCATCAATGAATCTCCTCTGCTTTCTGAAGAAGTTTGGCTATGAAAGCATGGATTAAAAGTTTTTTATTATGCTAATATCATGTGGCTTTCACTCTGTTCTTCTGCATCCGCCAGTCTGGTTTTTTGAATCTGATAGTACTAGGCTAGCTGCCCTTGTCAGCCATTTTAAGCCTAGCCAATTTTACTTTTTGTGCTTGAAATAACCTAGCCCATTTGTCCCATTTGGTTATAGATCCTTACCATCCCATGTCAATAATTATATATTACCCCTAATGGGAATATGGGATCATACCATAGATAATTTGAGAGGACTCACGGGATAAAGCATTTAGCAGCTGCCTCTGTCTATCTGTACTATAGGGGACAGTCCTGCGGTAAATGTTCTGTTAACCATCCATGGATTTAATTTGAGACTGAAAATGGAGAGGGATGAGGTTTGTTTAATTTGAATGGGGAGTCTGTTCTACAACAGTGGAATCTCCCACAGAATATACCTTTCCCTCCAAACTGTTCTGTTGATGTTGCAGAAGAGCTTTGGAACCCTAAACTGAGTATTTCTGATACCATTTGACTTGCTGATGTGCAGTAAATCTATTAGTATCGGGTTGGTGGTATATGAAAATATCAAAAAACAAATGAAGGTCACAGCAAAAAAGAAATGGATAATAGAACTTAAAGTTCTATTATCCAGCTCTTTTTTGCTGTGACCATTTGCTTTTTGCTAAATTGTAATTGTTTTGTTTCCTTGGTATATGAAAATATACAATAACTTTAAAAAGGGAAGCTTTCTCTATTTTTGTCCAGTTTTGGTAACACAAAGTTTAACTCAAGATGATATTATACAAACTAGGTATATATAGCAAACAAAAATGTATACTATTTGCAATACTCTCTACTTTTACTAATGAAATATTTTTATGTTGTTCAGCAAAGAGAGTGAAATAGGTTAACTAGATCTACTACATGAGAAAATGTAGAGATCAATGAGAATTACCTCCAGAAATATATTAGTGCTAATTAATGTGAAATTATGCAGACCTACATAGAAGTACAGACTGCTGTTGTATAAATTTAAGATAAAGTAAACTTCTGTATGCGTTCCACCAAATTCTTTACTAAGTGGGGAAATTTTTGTTTTAAAGACCATGTGCAGCTATTTTTTTTGCACTTACCTGCAGTCTCTCTCTTTTTTTTCTGGGGTGGCAGGATGACTTCCCACTCTGGAAATCCAGTTTACTAAGTATTTTGTTTCATTTTATGGTTATTTCCTGCTTACAAAATTGTATCTCTCCACTGACATACACCGACTTCCTGTATTCTCATCATTATACTTATCACTTTGGTGGTGCAAAGCTGGATCTTTCCTGCACTGCCTGCCTTAGTAGCTTGGGTCTCTTTCCTCTGTTTTTTTTGTTTGTGAATAAGTAAATACCATGGTAGTGTTATAGATAGGCTGAGTGCAGTATGTCCATTTATTAATGGAACAGGTTTTACATCAGCAGGCATTTTCCAGCTAAAACGAATTGTAAGCTATGAAACACTAATACGTAACAATAGTGTCCGACTGTAATTTTCAATGTTTTATTAGAAAAATCAAAAAAGTTTTTTTAAAGATAGACAGGGTAAAAAAATTAAGGTAAAATCAGGGGCATTCTGCAAAATTCATAGAGAGAAGAAAGGTAATATTCAGTGACATTAGGCAAAATCAGAGACAATTAAGAATTACAGGCTCTGTGCTGCATTTGATGTGCCTGTGTGACAGTGAAGCAGCCTTCACATTTGTCTCCACATAAAAGAAAAGCAGAGTGCATGTGGGTTTGAAGATGAGATTAACCAACAACATCTAACTTACCTTAAAATTGAAATTTCGAAAAAAATACAAGTAAAACTGCCCCAATCTAGAGGTCATCCCTGTACGCCTTTCTCCTTCTTACTGACTAGTTAATGGTCTCTACTGATCCCAGCATGATATCAGCATGTCAGCAAAGAAGCAGAACTTCCTTCAGAGTAGTTAATGAAGGCAGAGCATGTTATGGTTATGGAAGGCATTTTTGGAAGTGATCATCCTTAAAAAGAAAAGTGAGAATCCAAACGTAAATGACAGAATGACAATCAAGTTAAGCGACTACTGAGGAAATTACTCTTCAGAGCAGATAGACTACTTTGATTTTGTCAGTTTACACATGATCTTTAAGCAGCAACAGCCAATAACTAGATGAATGAGTAGCCAAGTAATATAAATAATGCAAATAAATAAAATGGTATGTTCATTGTTGTGCTAACTTAAATACAAAGAAGCCCGATGTAATTTGTTAATATCAATTTGAAGCATTTGGAATAATTTATCAGATGTAATTCTTACTAAAGTGAATTGTGCAGTGGCACTGGATTTCTTGTTCCATAGCTTCAGCACATTTATTACAGATATTCATACATTACTACCCATAAGATGATGTATGAAAGAATTTCTTGCAACAGGGAAATCTGAAATCTTTAGATAGCTTTATATGTGATTGTGACACCCATTCAGTGGGCCAGTAATCAAGGAGCCTCAATCCTCACCACTAACATCAGTGAGGGGTGTGCAGATTGGGAGGATGACAAGTATATACACACAGTAAAGTACAATTTCCTTTAAGAGCACACAGAGATCACAGTCAGTCTGGGGCTGGTTTCCCCCCTTTCTCCAGATCCTCAATAAGACTTCACACTGGCACAGCTATAGGGTTAAGTTCGCAGCCAAGCAGTTAAGCCAAAACCTCCATCACCCTCTCTGTCCAACCAGTGCTTCATGTCCCTGCTCAAGTAGCTGACACACAAACTTTGAGATTTGATTTAGATAAAAACACACATACACTCCTGGGAAAGGCTGGCACAGGTTATCACTGCCACCAACCAGCTCTTTATCAGCTACTATAAGGCCCTTACAAAGGGTGACCAATTCTACTGTGTGATGTTACTAATATCCAAATGGTAGGTGTGTGACCAAGACTTGCAAGGCTATTTACGAGTGGCCTATACAGTGTCACCAAATACATATGCAAGTATTCTAAGAGCTTAAATATCACTAAACAAACCAGCCACAATTAAAAGGTTTAAATATATTTAATAATAAATTATAAAAGAGCAAGACAATATTCAATAACTCAGCACAGAGTTCAGAATCACAGGAAATATTTTAAAACAATATTGCAGGACAGTCTCAAATAAATACAGAAAACATATAGACTAATCTTACTATATTCCTTTCTATCTCTAAAAGAAATTACTTGAATCTAGTACTTAGTATTAGCAAGGCAGAAGTGCTAGGTTAGCTGAGTGGCATCACTATTTGTCACCTGCCTTCAGTTCCCAGGCTAACAGGTACCAACAGAATTTAACATTTCTCTGTAAAAAATACTTATCTCTCAGATATTTGCCTGGAACTGGGAGTCATAAAACAATTAACACTTTTACATTTGAAACCTAGCAATCATTTCTGTTTCCAGACAATAGGAAAGCCTCTAGCTTTAGACATTGTGTCTGCTTGCTGCACTGAAACTAGCTTTTTTATAGCACATCATAAAATGTGTTTAACTTATTTTCCTGAGGTTTTGCAAGTTAACTCTGTATGTTCCAACGTCTGCTATTAATATAGTTTTTATACATTTCTGTTCTTTTCCAGCAGGGTACACTGTGGTTACATTCTTGAAGCTCAGTGCATAACATACAATTCAACACACACTTCTGCAGCAGTAGTTTAATATCCACATACCATATAGTTCTCTTACATTTGTAAAGCAAGCCTATGGATCATATTAATATTCACAAGTGACATATGATTATTTACAAAATTCCAGATAGCTGGGCTGGCAGTGTCTCAGTTCTATATAAATCATATTAATATTTTCAAGTGACATATAATTATTTACAAAATTCCAGCTAGCTGGGCTGGCAACATTTCAGTTTGTCACAGTGATTACTAGGGATTCTTGTTCAGGAGGCCATTATATGTTCATAGGTAATTACTAGGCTTGCAGTCCAGAAAACCATAATCCAAATTCCCACTTTCCCCAGGTACTGACTGGTTAAGTGACTTGCTCAAGGTCAGATAGTAGCCAACTGTGGGCTGAGGGAATAAAACCCTGTCTCACAGGAACTACAGTTCACAGCTTTAACCTTGTTCAAATTCCCACTTGTGAAACTCACTCAAGTATATTGGTCATGTTCTAAAACAGGTGTAAGTAATACACCTTTGGATCTGCATATAAGCTCTTTACCACATTATACAATGCACAATATACAAAGTGTACTATTTTTGCTTTTAATTTGTTTATAAGGATGGTACTCTAAATTTTTTTCTCAAAGCTGAAAATCCCTGCCATGATATCATGAAAGATTGAACCCACAATGCCTCACCACCTAAATTACTGCAAAGGTTACTGTATTTCTATGATAAATGCATCAATAGTAGTTGCTCACTTCATAGAAAGATAAGTTGTCAGTTAGTTCTTGTAGGTGGAAAACCTTGCATTTCTTCTATAGATAGGCAAGTTATTCTGCTTACCCATGATGTTTTGCAGCAGTATGTCGATCATCACTCAATACCTACAATATCATCATTTTGTAGGAGTGGCTATACATAAAATTTAAAATATATTGGTCATGTTTGGAAGCATCATTGTTTCATAATTAATTTTGTTTCCTGCTGTACCCTTCATGATAGACATGCAAGTGATTTTTAAAGAAATGGAGATAATAGTGCACTGATTGATTGTTTAGTTTCACTGTTTACAAAGTTTACTATGTAACTTCACCCACACTATGATGTCATGGTACTAACTGGACCATAATTTGCATACAGCTGCAAAGGGAACCTACTCCATATTTACATTCTGGTTTCACTATGACATCATTATGTGTTAATTTTCAGTGGGAGGTGTCCTCAACCTTCCATATCCAAAATAAGGAACACTCGCCTTCGTAATGTGGAACAAATGGGCAAAATGTGGAACACATACTAATGACTTACTAACAACTTCAAATAGGAAGGTCATAGGATGGTTAAAATATGCTGTTTTTACTTATAAAGAAGTTAATTTAATGAATTAATTTGATTAATGTCTGTTTATCATGGATTTCACTTAAAAAATTCCTAACACTGAAAGTGTGACAGACTCTTTCAATGTGGAACTTTGAGGAACTTCGAGGAACATTAACTTTTTAAGACCCCAAATGAGGTACGTTCCTCATGATGAGGCACACTTGAGAGGTATGGTTCCGTCTGCAATAGCTGCCTTATAGCTTGTCTTTCTAGGAAGTTAAAAATTATTACAGATGCATTTAATATGGAAATACAGTAGATCGTACACTATTTTAGGTAGCGTTGACATTTTGGGTTCAATTTTTCATGATTCCAATGCAGGGAGTTTCAGATCTGAGAAAAATATTTAGACGGCTATCCTTACCAACAAAGTAAAATGCAAAAACAACACACCTTTGAATCAAAAACTCTACAATTTGGTATAGTATATGGTAAGGAAGATATATGCAACTCCAGTGGTTGCTTACTTATACCTGTTTAGAATATAGCCAATGCACTTTAAGTGAACAGTAAAATTAAGAAACAACACTAAAATCATCATCTCTTGCAAAACCACTTGCAACTTTAACATGAGGAGTAGAATGGGAAATCAAATTAACTATAAAACAAAGGTGATTCCAAAAGTGACCAATACACTTTAAGTGATTTTCTCAGTGTCACATATTTGAGAAATGAAGCTGGAAAGATGCATACACAGTACCCCCGGCAAAGGAATCAGTTCATTAATGAGCCAGAGCATTAGCCCTCTGCACTGTCACACTTTTAGATGCCCATTATTAACTGTAGCCCCCTGCACTGTCACACTTTTAGATGCCCATTATTAACTGTAGCCCCCTGCACTGTCACACTTTTAGATGCCCATTATTAACTGCAGCCCCCTGCACTGTCACACTTTTAGATGCCCATTATTCACTGTAGCCCCCTGCACTGTCACACTTTTAGATGCCCATTATTAACTGTAGCCCCCTGCACTGTCACACTTTTAGATGCCCATTATTAACTGTAGCCCCCTGCACTGTCACACTTTTAGATGCCCGTTATTAACTGTGGCCACCTGCACTGTCACACTATTAGATGCCCATTATTAACTGTAGTTTTGGAATCATCTTAAAGTGGTTGCAGCAATAAGAATTCTTTAATTACCCCAATTTATTTCAAGACATTATGCAAGTCAGTTAATAACAATTTAAAGTGTAATTAACATTTAAAGGAGATGAGTGATGATTTATATATGAAAGGAAGAGATGTCAAAAGATTCCTATATCATAGGGAGGGAGGTGGCATGACATGACACATATCAGAGAAATCTACTGGAGAGTAGCTAATCACCCATGGAAGAAGCCAGGTCAGGCTTGAGCTGTTAAGTGCTGCAGACATTGCTGAGTCAGGGATGGCGCAGGTAAGAGCATGTACATCATTCCCTGCTTGGTTAGCTATTGTGAGTTAACCGAATTCCTGTGTGGAATGTTTAGAAGGGCTGGGAGAGAGACCTCCATAGAACTGGAACACTGGTTTATGCCCTAATGCCTGACTTTCACCTCCAAAAGAATAAATGGATGCATCAAGCCCCCCAAAGAAAAAGAAAAATCCCACCCAAAGGGTTTTCATCCAGTTTCGATATTCCTGTCAGCTGCTCCAAAGGGACATATGGGCCAGTAGGTTGAAGGTAAGGTGTCTTTTGATGTATCCTGTAAATGCCACAACCAGCAAGATGTCACCTGATTCCCTTTCAGTTACAAAACTCCCTTCCCCATTCACACATGTGCACAATCACTTTCTCACCATTATGCCCTTCCATTTCTTTTCATATCTGCACCTCTTATCTCTTTCTCCCTTACTCTTTTATAATCTATTATAATAAATGTCTCCCTCTTGCACTACTACATCTTTTACCATTCCTATTAACTATTTATTTACTTAAACTATGTATACTGTTAAAAATAACAGTTGTAATGAGCTGACTTGTAATTACTATTTTGATATACTTTTCTCTGCTATGTTTCTGCATTGATTTATTCCTGTGCTACCTTGTTTTCTTTTATGCAGTCTTGGCTGAACCTGAAAGCAGTCCACAGTGATCAGCAGTGCACCCTGTTTAACAAATTCAAAGAACATAAAATAAGTAAATTAATTAATTAATTCATTCATTCATCCATTCATTCATTCATTCATTAATGTCCTAAGAAGGGACAAAAAAGAATAAAAACTGCTGTTGAATGACAAGTATATTTTTATTTCATACATTTTTTTGATATTATTATATACCTTGACCAAAGCTGGAGATAACTTTTTTTACTTTTAAATAAAAGAAAAGGTGTCTGAAAACCATCAGGACTAGGAGCCATACTTATTTTAAGACACAGTATAGCATCTAGAACTTCACCCAGTGTTGTACGTGAATCTAATTTTGAAATATAGTTCTCCTGAAGCTCATATAGGATAAAAGTAAACAGTAGATCAATATTATTTTTATTTACATGAAAACTTTTGAAAGCATATGCCTCCTCTTGTAAAACCGTACTGAGAAAATCTTCTATTTGCATGCAAAGGTTACAATTTTCTAGTACTGACAATTTATCATTCACGCTGTGATTTCATTTCAGTAAATCTGTAAAACATTTTGATTGAGTGTCTGCCCATTCAGTATATTTTGCATGAATTTTTATTTCAAACAATAGGTATTGGAAGTGTGCAGTGATTTAATTCCATGCTATGCAGCAGACAATGGTGTGAGTTTGCATGGTTCAAAGTTCCATTGGAGTTCATTGCCTAATTGCGAGATACAATATTCAATAAAGAGCTTTGTCGTACTTTGCATATTTGATATATGTTGTTTTACTAATTAGAAAACCTCAGACCATAGACTGAAATATACCCTTCTAATATCTAACAGGATATCCATGTCTTATGTAAATCAATGATGAATTAATTAATATTATACAATGCCTCCTCTAAAATGTGCACGCTGATTGGCCAGCCCAACCAGCGTGCCCATTGTAAATCCCTCAATATACTAACGGAAAAAGGTCCGGACTTTTTCTCTCGCTATGTTAAACTCCTTTAACATAGCGACACAGTGTGTAAAAGCAACGGAGATCTTGCGATCGCTATGTTAAATGAGTTAACGGAGATCTCTGCTTTTGCCCACAACTCTGATGTACTGCGTGGGAAGAGCAGCAAATGCCATTATTTAAGAAAAGTAATTATTTCTTTTCTTAAATAATGTCATTATAAATACCACTTCTGGGTGTGGGTAATGCTGGATTTACCAGGGGTAAATCTATTATATTACAAAATGATCTTTAGCCACTTATTTTGTACAAATAATATATTTAACTTTTATCTCTTATCAGTTTTGCTATTTGTAAGGGTAGTACTTTTTAAATGAATTAACAGATGGTCCACAAAGGACTTAGTACTGAATTAAATTTGAGGGTATATTTCTGGAAACTCTTTAGCATCTAAACAATTCTTAACCTCAGTCTAGCTGAAGATGAAAGAAGTGATTTCTGCCTCTGTTAGGTATAAAGCACTAAGGACTGAAGAGGTCAAACACATTAATAAAAGATGATAGCGATTGTATATCTCTATTGTTGTGAGTTAAGAATGATGCAGTGTTGTCAAAGGACGAATTTAAAGTTGAGTTCCAGTCCTCACCCAGATCAAAAATCATACTTACTTAAATCAGCTAAGACCTGGAAATGTTGAATGAAGAAGATGGCATTGTGATCATATGAAGCTAATACTAAGGTGTCTTAAACAATGAATTGGTATCTTAAACTATTACATATTTCTGGAGTGTCATTCATGAGAAACCTGTTTTAACCAGAATAGCCACTCCCGAGTATTGGTTCAGTGACTAAGGCCAAGATATGTGGCACTTACTTCTTACAAGCTTTAAGGTGAGCTCACTGTGTATGAGCTGCTTGTTTAAAATATGCTTTAGTTATGTTGTTAAACAAATGCCAAGAGCTTCTTTTAGCTACCATCTGCATTCTACACAATTTGCAAGAGAAAATTCTAAGTTCAGTGACTCCACACATGAGCCTTCTTACAAAAACAGAATGCTTACTCAATTCCCTAGTTATGTAGAGAATTAGGAGTATCAAACAATAACATAACACAATGACTTCTGTACACTTTAAAGTATAAACTAGTAAAGCAGTAGGTTGCTAATAAGAAATACCGTTTAACAGCAACAAAAAACTGAAAGAAGGAGACGTAATGGCTCCTCAGACCTAATCATATTATCAACTAGCATGGATAACTGTAAACTTGAAAATTCTAAATATAATCCGTCCTCAAAAAACATAAGCCAGGCAATAAAAGCATTAGCAACATTTTTCATTTGGTCTGCAAAAGCAGTCTGTATAACATGCAGTATGTCTTTTTTTCTACTCGCTACATAACTGACATGAACAGCTCTACTTTTGCAAATTAAACATGAATCAGACTACAGCACGGGCTATTATATTAATCTTTACATCTAATTCTATTAAGAACCACAGTTATTTCCATTATATAGAGGATTATGAACAGGTCACCAATCATAAACTGTGTATTATATGTTTAAGACATGGATGTCACAAAATTCTCCTCAAGAACTTCTAAGGAAATGACAGCTTTGTTTGTTGAATTTAGTTTGAAAGTCAAACTGAATTACTGTAAACCACATTTAAAAATGTCAGCCTTCTAAGATGAAGGCTCTTTTTTCATAATTCAGAAAAACTTGATAATAAAGTCCTGAGTTTTTTTTTTTTTTTGATGAAAGAACTTAACTGCATGTTATACATACTGCTTTTGCAGACCAAATGAAAAATATTGCAAATTACAGCAGAAGCAATTGCATACCCTTTATCCATACTTATAAACAGATCATTATCTGAAGCTTATGTCCCCACTATCTGGAAAATCTCCCACATTTTACCCTTACACAAAGGAGGTAACTCCACCTAACTAGCAAACTGTCTCCCAATTGCAATTCCACCCCCCCTCTCAAAAATTCTGGAAAGGGTCGTACACACTCAACTTATGAATTATCTCCTTACACACAAACTCCTATCTAATACCCAATATGGTTTTTGCCCCTTTTGCAGTACCACCACAGCCCTACTGTTATTTACTAGCACAGTTAACCAGCATAGAAACAAAGGTCAACTTGTATCAGCCATATTCCTTGACCTGTCCAAGGCCTTTGACATGATCAGCCACTTCAAACTCATCTATGTCTTCTCCTCCCTCAACCTCAGTCACCAGATTATCACCTGGTTCCAAAGTTACCTAGCAGAACATCAACATGCTGTCTGCTGGCAACAAGATATCTCGCCGCTTAGCCCTGTCACCTTAGGGGTTTCCAAAGGCTCCATCCTTGGTCCCCTTCTTTTTTTTTCTTTTTACCAACCAGCTCCACTCAACTATACCCCAGGCCTCAGTTGTTCAGTACGCTGATGACATTCCCTAATTTGCTCAGCTTCCTCCCACAAAGATCTCCATACCATAACTCAAGATTCCTTCTTATCCGCTGAATCCTGGTTCACTAGCTCCCAACTTATCCTAAATCCCAGTAAAACAAAACTTCTTCTCTTCCACATAACCAGACACACCTCCCCATCCACAACCTTCAATATCCTCTCTAAAATATAACTGTTATCACCCCAACAAGCCATACCAAATTACTAGGAGTAGAAATTGACAGTAATCTGAAATTTGATATTCACATTGCCCAATCCATTAAAAAAGTTCACAAAAAACTAGGTCTCCTATATAGAAGTAACAGATTTCTGACAAATAACACAAAAGCCACCATTGCTAGAACCCACCTGTTCTCAGCTCTCCTGTATGCCTCCCCAATCTTAACCAACCTAGGCAAAACAAATCTAGCCAAACTCGAAGCCTGTTACAATAAAATCTCCAAGTTTGTCACTAAAGCCTCATACAAGTCACATCACTGCTCATCACGTAAGCAGCTCAAGTGGCTTGAACTCCCTCAACTTCTTCTCTTTAATCAACTTACCTTTGCCCACAAAATACTCTATCAATCAGAAAAAACCCTGCATTCAAAGATCTCATTCAACCATATTCCTCCTCAAGACCTCTTCTCTCCAGCAACAAACTGCTTCTACACACCACCAGATCTAACAATTCAGTAGGTGAATCACTTTTTTCCAACTACATCTCCAAACACTGGAATAATCTACCTAACTCACTAGTAATGAACTCCTCAACACTTCAATTCAAAAAAACTTCTAAAAATGCACCTTACTAACATCTGGCTCTGCACCTGCAACTCCTCTGGATAACCCATTCCCCCTTTTCACTCTATTATCATTGCTCTTACTCTACTAGCATGATCTACCACTAATTGTAGTTTCACTTTAACTGTACATAATCATTTGGAAATATTCATTAAATGTAAACAACCATTTTTGTGTAAATGACTGTTGCTCTACTTATTGTGTCTGAAACCACTGTCTTTTATGCACTTGTTTCTCTATTGTATGAATTTGTTACTCTTGGAGCTTTTCTCCCCGGGCCTCCAGTGAAAAAGGACCTGTGTTCAGTCGGACTATCCTGGTAAACAAATATAAAATAAATAAAATTAAATAAACTGTAATAAAGTTCTTTATTTATTTCACTACCTTGTGGAATTGTTGAGAGTTGGGCCGTGTAACTTGTGTCACTGGTGCATTTCATTTTGGTTCGTAGTTTCTTGGCACTGGAAGCTCATTTGTGTTTGTGTTTAGTTCACAAAACTATTTAATACTACTCTGAAGCAAACTGGAGGCCTGCAGTTCTAGATTGCAAAACTGTCATAGTGTGATATTACACAGTGTTCTTTGCCTCCATGTGAACACTTAGCTATTATTCATCTTGAAGTCAATGAGATGATTTCATATTTTTAATATTTTGCTTACAGAGTGAAAACAGTATGGGTTAATACTGCTATTTTGTGCTTTTCTATGATTGATGTAGCTCTCTTGTTTTTATTATTTCAAAATGAGAGAATGCTGCAGCTCAAGAAAAAGGTAAGGCATTCCTTCCAATTCATTAGTATATCAGAAGTGCAACTTTTAATGGAGAGAGCAACATTGTAAATATTTTCTTGTCGCATGAACAAAATTGTTGATTGCTTTCTCAGCTGTTCTTAATTACCATTTTAAGCCACACAAGTTATTTTATTTAAAATAATATCATAGTCCTTGTCAAAATACCCAAAGTGTATCCCACTGCAGTTATATTGTGGTTAAAGGCTAAACTATGCTTTATTCTTAACTACTGACATTCATGCATCAACAGGGGAGGACTGAAGAATCTTTACCTTACCTTAGGAGACACCATCTTCTCATACGGCCTTGGTAGCATGAGCACGGGGGGTAGAGACCACACTCAGAGTAAGGGGGACAAACCTGTGCCTATTGCTAGGCACAAGAGGATCTCATCAGCAACCACCATGATGAACCTGCAGGTTTTCCTATCATACCTGGAACACTACCAAAGAAAAACAACTAAATAAAAATATGATCAGCCACAGATCCAAACGAATTTATTGCACCAATATTTTCTTTACAGAAAAATCTCTCTGACGTCTCGGCTGTGAATCATATAATACCTACCTGAAAACTCCATCATTTGAGATGGAGGGAGGGATTTCTCACTAGAGAGACCTGTATGATACCTACTTGGCTACTCCATCATTTGGGATGGAGGGAGGGTTTTCTCACTAAACAGACCTGTATGATACCTACCTGACTACTCCATTATTTGGGGTGGAGGGAGGCTTCTCTCACTAAAGAGACCTGTATGAATTGTGCCCATGTTTTTATTCCTAAAGACATGGTCTCCTTTTTCCCATTTATGTGCTGCTAGACCTAGACCCTGCAGCACTTCTGAAATTGATTCCTGTGACTTTCATTTGCCTACTGTGTGACTCTGTAAGTCACTTATCTAAATATTACTCCTTGGTCACCCCTGAAAAGGACTATGTCCAAAGTTCTTATCTAGTTAAAAAAGTGTATTTTTTAGATCCTGCCCCTTTGAGATTTGATGGACACCTGCCATCTCCCTACTCTGTGAATCTGGCCCCCCTGATTATGGGCAACTGCCAATCACTTACCTTCAAACCTCTCAAATGTCCCTTTTTTGGAGGTGTGTTCCTGTTTTCAGGCCTGATTTAACTTTACTCATGATGGTCCTATTTTTAGACTTGAAATACCCTTTCCCACAATTTTCTTAATGTCCTTATAACACATAATTTTAGAAGTTGTGCAGTACACAGGAAACCACACTACAGGACTGACATACTAGTGGCACAGATAATTTAAAGAAAGTAGACACGCATCTTACAGCTCTCTTTTTAAGAAGTAGAAGTAAACATAAATGCCTTTGTGTTGTGGAATTTTGCAATATGGTTCCTTATACTCTACAGATTTTACACTGTCTCCTTGATAATGCACTTATATGTTTCCATCATTTTTGTCACTCTCTGCATTTTAAATGTTTTTCTGAGTAGTATCCCACACTCCCACTGAAAGCTAGAAGAGTTACGTGCTATTAGGTAGTCAAAAATGTTATACTAATTAGATGTTCCAGATTTTTGGCTGAATGTACATACTTTTCAAGGATCTTCTCTCCTATTTTCAATGTCTGCAAGTTGAGAGGTATGTTTATCTAGAAGAGTGAGAAGGAGTGACTTATCATATTCAAGTACTCATCAATAATCATTTCATACTTGTATATATTACACACAAATATCAGAAATCACTTCTCATTTTTTGTAATGCATAAAGACATGTCATGACCCAATAAATACAGAATATTTCTTAAGTCTGTCATATGCAAAAAAAAAAAAAAAAAAAAATGCGGAATACCTGAAGTAACCCAGCCATTCAAGCGGCAGCTTCTCCATCAATTATCAATACCACTTATCCAATTGGTGAGCTAACAATAATTTCTATGGCCGTGCCTTCTGAGGAGTTTGCTTTGCCAGTTTGACCAGTGGGAGACCATTGCTTTTGTCTTTACTAAATACTTGGTCAGAGTTCGCCCCCAGAGTAAACTTTCCTTTGTCAGATCACAAGCATCTTTATTATCATTCATGCTTATTCGTGTTTTATTCTGAAACATTGATTCTAGTAGCAATAAAAGTGAATATTTACCCCATTCTGGACTTTAGAAAGTATCAACTTCATGTATAACCTTGGTGGCATCAGTTCATAAAGGAGGAATATATTCTACTAACACCCCAAAGCAGGGGGATAAATACCTGCCCAACTGCTAGACATAGGAGACCTAGTTTGTACCTTCTAAAAAACTCACTGGGGGGGAACACAGTCACCAGGCTCCATTCTAAAGTTCCTATAAATTGTGGTATGTTCCCCACAGTTCACATAAACTGTGATATGTTCCCCACAGTTCCCATAAACTGTGGTATGTTCACCACAGTTCACATAAACTGTAATAGGTTCCCAACAGTTCACATAAAATGTTATTATGTTCTGTACAGTTCACATAAGCTGTTCCTCACAGTTCACATAAATTGTGGTATGTTCCCTACACTTCAGACTAGACCTCATACTCTCTCTTTCAGAATAAACCTACGCCAGTGTCTTTTTCAATGCAGCTGAGCAACAACTGCAAACTAAGGAGATCAGCACACCTGGCTGGAAAGCTGCAAAAGGGCTCTCAGACAGGTCTGGAAGTTCATCCCAAAGGGGTCTCAAACAGATCTTCAAGTCCATCATACAGAGCTCACAAACAGGTGTGGAAGCTCATCCCAAAGGGTTCTCAAGCAGGTCTGGAAGTCCATCTCAACTAAACATATATAAAACAGAACTTTCTTCAGGAAGGGTAGAACCTGCAAAGGTCCTACAATAATGCAGTGTGGATAGAAAGATTGTCAACAGCATGTGTGAGAAGGAGAGGAGAGAACTCCAACCATCTCAGACAGTTTTACAACAAGAGCTGATGATGATAACTAGAAACAATTTTTCAACAGTGTGAACTTCTAGCTATAGGGTAATTAACCTTAGCACACACGCACACATTTACTGAAGATGAAGTTTTTTTTTACCTTTCAATGAGTGATATTTACAGTTAAGCTTAGATTTGACACTATACTTTAGTAAACTGAACTCAAAATGCACTTCAGTGAATGAGATCTAATAACAGACATGAATGTATGCTTGAAAAGAAATAGTTGCTTCAGTCACTCTTTACTGCCAGCTACGGCAACATCTGAAGCTTTATCTGAACAAAATATAAGGACATGATTGAGTGAGGCATCCAAGTAAATGTTGTTTAATTTAAACAATGAAAATCAGCATTGTTTGATTGGAGTCTGTCAAAGGAAAAATATACTTTAAAAATGATCAAAACACGGTAGGTTCAGGTTAAGGCACTTTAATCTTGCAGCAAGGAGACAAAAATGTGCTAATACAGTTTATCTAACTAGAATCAGGAAATGCTAACATTTTTATACACTTTCTAATAAAACATTGCCTACCAAGCTGATGTAGTGAATCACAAGTTTTGTCATCATTACTTCACAGTCATTGTTTCCACAATATTCTGCTGGTACCATCAATTTTTATGAGAAACTTCCTAAGAAAAACAACATGGCCTTGGCTACCACCGGTTAGATATATGCAATGTTACCATTCAAGGTACTATAGCTAATTCGAGCACAAAGCAAGTATAGATTGCAGTTCATTTCTATAACAGTCCTTTGTCTATGTTATCTCTAACTTCTGCAGCTGTGTATGTTTTCATACTTTGAACAGAGCTGATTGTTTAAAATCATTACATTTACAGAATATAGCATTGTTCATTCATTTTTCCTGACCTAGCAGATAATCACCTGCTTCTCAAGTACATTTCCAAAAGGCATAAACATGAATATTGCTGTGCTAGCAATTACTAGGTTAGAGGGCATCTTGCAAGTTTCAGAAAGCACACTGCAGTTTCAAAAAGCATCTTCTCAGCCTCATATGAAGCTCAACTGTATATAAAACAGTGCATATAAAATAGAATGAAAAACGTGTTAACTTATTTAGTTTCTAATTAGCATTAAGCATACACACATTAATACATATTTTTCTGACAGAGTCTATTAACAAATGTAAGATTTATGAATGGTGAGTAAATTAGGGTGATACGTTTAGTGGATAAACGGTATATCGTTGCAAGATGATAGAGATGGTTGATAACAATGAATGTATTGAGCATGGCAGATGTCCAAATATAATTCCAACATATTGGCTTAGTTTTATAACACTTGTAATATAATGGTGAGGTTAGTGTAGGTACATTCAGTTATCTAATAATTGAACATTGAAAATGGGGTGTATTTTTTAGAATTTCTAAATTGCATTAAAACTATGATACCCTGTTTAGATCTATATTTTTCCTTAGAGGATCTAAATAGAAGGCATGTCTCCTGAATTTAAACTGTAAGTTAGAATGAAGTAGGGTATTAGTTCATAAATTAGTTCATTAAAGATTCATTGAGTTTTCTGAATAGGTTGAATGACAATTATAGATGGACATGTACAAAATGTATTTTATGTCACTGCTGATGGTCACTGCTGATCATACCTCTCAAACTCTTAGCAAAAGAAATCTGGACAAAGCTTAAAATAATGGTGGGACAAAAGCCCTAAAATAGGCACAGATTTTAAATATTGCTTTTATAAACCTTAGAAAGTTGCAGGAATAGCAGGATTTGTGTTGGCATGCATTTTCTGAAGACTATGACGTCTGACACTCAAATGTATGCCATTATTTGGGTCTATATCACTTCATAGAACAGTCTATTTATCTAATCCTTATTTATCGAACTCACTTTAGTGAAAGCTCACTTCAACGAACGATCATTTCAGTGAATTTCCTCACAGGGAAAGAAACTAGTGGGCCAGCTAGCAACCATACCAAACCCTATAGAATTTTAAACTCAGCAAAGTTGGTGGGCTGCATCCCTCACACACTCATAACTAAATATATCAACTCCGAAATTGTACTACAGTGAGGAAAAGGGCAAATTTTCAGTGATGGCCAACTACTTCCTTTCCCTGTGCAAAAATTCACAGAAACAATCATTTGTTGAAGTGAGCTTTTGCTAAAGTGAGTTCAACAAATAGAGATTCGATCAATACACTGTTGAATGAAGTGATATAGACCCTGTTATTTAATATTTTCAGTTGTAAGTAATTTGCCAGAAATCCATAACTTTTATGAGGAACAGACCAAAAATATGAGTAAAAAATCTGGACATTCCACAAAAATCTGGACAGTTGAGAAGTATGCTGCTGATATTTCTTCATTGTACACAGTGATACTTCAGGAGCATGGAATCAAGATGGTAAGTTTTTGTCTCATGAAACAGACTTTTCTGATGAAGAGATGACAGTAATGTGTACACTAATGGAGCTGACTTTTTCTTCTTTTCAATAATGAGATTTATAGACAAGTTAAGGGAGTAGCTGTGGGTACTAACCTGGCACCAGCATTAGCTAACCTAGAAGTAAATGAATGTGACTGATAACATTTACACAGAGAACTGCTTTTTATTGACAAAATATTGATCTTTGACACATCATGTAAACAAGCTCTGAATTTTAAGGAAACATAATATTTTTTACCTGTAGGGTGGAAGAGTAAAAAAACCCAGTTTTTGGATGTTGATATTTTACTTGATTCGTGTAAGAAAAAGTTAGGATCTAATGGACATAGGAAAACCTAATTATGGCAACAATTATATACATGCTTCTAGTGGACATCCGTTGTACATGAAAAGAATGCTATACAGGGACAGCTTGTTATGATTTCATGAAAACATGACAGTTAAAAAAGTTTTGGAAAGGGGTATAAATCAAAATATTGATGGTATTTTGAATAAAGTTGTAGAAGGTGGAACAGAAAAGATTATACCAATCCTATGGCATGCAGTACACCAACAAGAAAAGATCAATGTTGGAGCATCCAGGAGGGCATCCATTAATTAGGATGATGGGAGGGAGTGCTTTTTTGATTTCTACAGAGCTGATGATTTAAGACCCAATAATATGATTAAAAACAGCTGGAGGGTAGTTCATGGGTACCACGAAATCTTGAATAAACTGTGAAATGGTATACAATTTGTTAGTAAGAAAGGACACGATACTAAATATCTTAATAGAATATGATGACAAAATCATAAGATCATTTCTACCTAAAGTTAATAATGTCAAAGAAAGGGCCACTTTCAGATGATGGATATATTAATGGTGTCACTGTATATGTGACAGCTGGTGCTGGTTTTAAATCCTGCAAGAATCATTTTAGAGGTTATCAAAAATGCATCTTACAAACTCTGCATAGGTTTTTACATTGGAAAAACATCTGTAAGATTAGTGAGCATATTTGTGAGCATGTATATGCTATCAAAACAACAAATGCTAATGATGGCTTATATTGACATTCTTTTGTATGTTCTGAATTTTCATGTTGGATTCTGTAGTTAAAACCTTAAGGAGTCCAAACTTGCATTCCAGATTAGACATCAAAGCACTTAGATGGCAGACACAATTTAATACGGGTCATCCTCTAATCCTTAATGGCAATTTAAATATTAAAAGCTTTTTAAAACCACATCCCCCAAAATACTGATTTTAAGGAAATTTCTATATATTTAAGGTTGCATTGTCTTGAATGTACTATGTGTATTTTAATTTTGATTGCAATTGCATTTTATATTTTACACTTTTTCAATGTTTTTTCGTATTTGATTTTTGTTTGGGTTTGGTATGGAACACTGAGGTCTGAAGAAGTCTAATGTATAGGAGTAAAGCAATAAACTGAGCCATTTAAGTATTAGTTTCATATATTCAATTATGTTGCTCTTTTTGTAACCCCTGTTCAATTCCTTATCCCCCCTCCCTTTTTATTTTATTTATCAGTTGCTGACTGAGTTAGTCCCACCAGGCTAGTGGCCTAATTTCAGTGGAGACCTGAGGTGGAGTATATGCTAAAATTTGGGGAAATTTGGCCGGGCATAAGGAAACTTCCCATACTCTTTTGGATTGGTGCCGTGGAATCTTTTTCATCCACCTGAGCTACCACCATATCAAGCAGATGGGGACTCGGGACTGCAACACCCTTCCTTATGCTCTACTACAAGGTCAGAAGTTAATCTACCTGGTGTAGGCATAGAACCCACAACTTTCTACACCACAGACAAATGAGTGACCTGCTACACCACTGACACTGCAGCATTATTAGATTTTTTTTTGGAAAAGTCTATCCTTAAGTATCCAAAGTCTAATCTTCTAACCTCCTACCCAGACTTTTTATTTTATTTTTATTTTTTATAACCTAATCCTTCATTTAAATAATATCCTCCTCAATGTCCTGTAACAACAGTCTCATATTCAAATTAAAAAGACCAAGGCCAGCTTCAGTTTGGTGTACTCCATCTTGATTAAACCAGGCCACATCCCTGTTCTCCAAAGCTGAATAGTGTAAAAGCATGTTGCGTAATGTCTGTGACTCATGCATAGTCTTTTCTTAAAATACTTCCCCACCTTCTCTGTGCATTTTAAATTCAATGCATTCATTAAACAAATATATTCATGAATGCATGTCAAAAAGCATGAATTCTGGGTAGTTTTGTACTCATTGAAGCAATGTCTCTCATCATCATTACAACCAACTCCTTAGGTATATAACCCAGACCCCACAATGCAAAATTAAAGCATCTTACGTTCTGAGACTATCAAGCAACTGATTAAAAATGGGTTGCAATTGCTGCTAAGTTATTCCACAGTCATCTTCTCTGACGTTTTCTCCTCTTGTCTAAGCCAAGTCGCTTTCCACTTGGACACATTGACGTCTTTTTCTTGTCTCACTGTAAATGCTTTACTAATCACATGCTTCTGCAACCTGCACAATCAAAAGAAATTCACACTGACTTCAGTGCCCACACTATTTGTGCTACCATCCAAGTCCAAATAGTTGGATGTCCAGCCTTCCCTTTGATGCTTCTCTGTAACCTCTGTTTCTTCCCACTCCTTCCTGCCATCATGCTTTTATTTTTTTTTAATATAATATAATATAAAAAGATCCTCAAGATCCATATTCCTTTTCACTTTATAACTTCTATTGATATTCCTTCCTTTGTCAAATCAAGTACTCACACAATCCTAAAGGAATGAAGGACTGAATTGAGAAACAGTTTGGGTTATTTCCTGGGTGATGTAAGGTTTTCCTCAGTTCTGTCACAGACTGCAGCACCTGCATTACCTCTCTTGCTGTTGCTATAAAGACATGTTCTGCACATCTCATACATTTCTGTTGACTGTTCAGTATCATGCCTCAACATACAAGACAGTTAAGGGGTCCGGATGGAGAGATGAAAAGTCAGCAAGCAAAGGAGTGTAGTTGTGCTGAAATTGAATTAATCCTCAAGTCTTGGTGAGTACCTTTATGAGGTGGACCCTGTTTTTCACAAAATCTCACCAAGGCAACACTGATATATAGACTGTATTTATTTAGTATATATCATGGACAGAAGTAAATTAAAAATAAAAAAGATAGCTGAGTGCACAAGACCCAGGATAAAAAAGTTCCCAATTCTGGTAGGCGCACTGGTGTCAGAACTGGAAAAAATGACAGTGTAGACTCCTCAAAATATGGAAACAATCCTACAATGGGGCCAGGCCAGGCCAGGCTCAGGGGGAGGATGGCCCCCCTGTTGTAGAAGGAAGGAGTAGTCCACAAAATTGACAAAAATTGATTGCTCAAAGAAGAGCCATAAAGATAATACAGTGGACTATTGAGGATAAGAAAGAAATTATGTATTGTTACTATTAAGTAAAAAAGCCCAGAATTTCCAGGCACAAGATATACAAAATGATTAAGAGAGAAATTAGAGGAAAGAAAAATACTTCCGCAGGAAAAACTGTCACAAGCTTCAAATAAAAATTTACTTTCATTTATACAACAAATTTTTGAAAAACAGCATATAGATCAAGAAACTGTGATCTCTTTGGAAAAAGAAGCCTCTGAGGAAGTGAGAAAATAAAAACAACAAAACCTAGAAGTATTTGAAAAATATAAAAAAGAAATATAGACATGAGAAAGAAAGAGAGATTTGATATGGTGCAATATTTATGCAAAAGAGAAAGCCAAGTTAACTAACATACAGAAGGCAGTTTCAAATATATTCGAAGAAAAATACAGGCAAAAGCATCCAGATATAAAACATTTCACAATAAAAAGACTAAAAGCACAAAGATTTAATGTAGAAAAGATGATTAGTAAAGTAGAAGTTAAAGAAACAGACGTTGAAGTTATGGAGTACCTGCGAAGTGAAGGATTTAATGTAGAAGGCCTAAAACAGACTATATCACAGCATTATGGAGTGAGTCCCCAGAATAAGGAAAAGCAAGAAGATCAGGAGACATGTGAAGAAGAAATATGGACGGGGAAAGGAAAAGAAATTTAATATGGTGTAATATTTATGCAAAGGAAAAAGCAAAACTAATTAATACAAAAAGAGCAGCACCAAAGATATTTGAAGAAAAATATAGGCAAAGGAATCTGGATATGGAAAACTTTATAATACAAAAAATAAGAAGACTAAGAGTAAAAGTAGAAAAAAGAGATTAGTAATGGAGAAGTCAAAGAAACAGAAACTGAGGTAATGGAACAGCTGCAAAGAGAAGGATTCAGTATAGAAAATCAAATGCATAAAGCACCACAACAGGATGCAGCAATGGATATGCAAATTAAGGGGAAACAAGTGGAACAGTAAGCAATAGGTCAGGTGCCATATCAAGATATTTTGGAGCCCTCCACAGGAAACCAGTATAAAAGTTCACTTGAAGCTAGACAGGAATGGAAGGAACAGGAAACTGTGGAAACTCTGATGCAGTCAATGTTCACGAGTGATAGACCAGTGAGTTGAGTTTCCATATGACAAAACAACAGATGACACAGGATGACATTGAAGAGAATGTGCCACAAGAAGATGTTATAGAACTTTCTATAGAATCCCTGTAGGAAATGGGAAACAAGGGATGTGCCCTCGGTATGGAAGAAAAGGAGTTAAGAGAAGAGTTGCTTAACTTAATAGACAAAGACAGATATATCAAGATCAATGAGAGAAATAAACCGCAGGTTAATAAAACCCCAAAAGTCAGAAGCTTGATAAAACAAATGAACACAGTAATTAGGACTGCCCATAGAGATCTATGCAATATAACCGAAGTAAACAGAATATATTACTGTGCTGCTAAATTAGTAACTGATAAAGTTCTACCTCAGGAACACAGGGCAGCGAGGGAAAAGAGGGGGCAAAAGCAAATACCATCATAGAAATATCAAACAGAGAAAACTATAAAGCAGCTAAGACAGGAAATGTCATTGTTAGAAGATTATGGAAGAGGGAACAGATCAACAAAAATATTACGAAAGATAGATGTGATAAAAGCGATGCGCAATATTAGAACAGACCAGGATCTATTATGCACTATAGGAGATAAACAAAAAATTTCAAAACAGGCGGAAAGACTCAGAAGATACAAAGATAAATATAAGGGAAAAGCACAAAATAAGCAATTTATTGATGACCCAAAAAAACTTTATAGAGAATTGGGAAATAAGGTAAAAGGAATTGATAGACCGCCGAAAAAAGAGGAAGCAGATACATTTTGGAGAAGTATCTATGAAGATCCTGTGGAGCATAACAAAGATGCTAAATGTATAGAATAAGTAAAATAAAGAATAAGAAGTTTAAAGGTACAGGATATGAAATGGGATGAAATTGCCAGAGAGATTGAAACAAAGTTGAGAAAAGCCTCTAATTGGAAAACCCCAGGCCCAGATGCAGTACCTAACTTTTGGCTTAAAGTATTAACTTCTTTACATGAGGATCTAGCCATGAGTAAGAACTATTTATATGCACACACTGAATAGATACCGCACTGGTTAACAACAGGAAAAACAATACTCTTACTTAAGAGTGAACCTGCTAGCTACCCTAAAAATTATAGACCAATAACTTGTCTTCCGATGACATATAAAATATACACGGGGATTGATGCCGACAGAGTTTATAGTCATTTAGAAGAAAACTCAATTATGGCAGTAGAACAAAAGGGCAATAAAAGAAAGTCATATGGAACAAAGGATCATTTGTTGTTAAATAAAGGTATAGTGGAGAACTGTAAGAAAGGGAAGAATCTAAGTATGGCATGGATTGACTATAAAAAAGCATTTGATAGTATCCCACATTCATGGATAAAAGAGTGCTTAAAAATGTATAAGGTACATCCTACATGGATTGATTACATTACAGTAACCATGAAACAGTGGCAGACCACTTTGCAATTAAGTCATGATAAAGGACAGATTATTATCCCAGGGATAAAAATCCAAAGGAGGATATTCCAGGGTGACTTTCTGTCACTGTTGCTATTTTGCCTTGCCATTAATCCATAAAGCTGTTTACTTAACAGCGTAGGTCATGGCTATAATTTGGCTTCTAAAAAACAACAAAGTATAATGACTTCTCATCTTCTCTTTGTCGATGATTTAAAATTGTATAGCTCATCAGGTGAGAAATTGAAAGCACAACTACAGGTTATCAAAACTTTTTCAGATGATATTGGAATGTCATTTGTTCTTGATAAATGTGCAAAAGCAACATTTAAAAAAGGAAAATTGCAGCACCAGGAAAACATCAGTTTGAGACAATAATGCGATATAAAAGAACTTGAGCAAGAGGGGGTGTATAAATACATGGGAACTGATGAAGGATCAGCAATAAAACATGAACAAATGTGATAAAAGCTTAGTAAGGAGTACTTTAGAAGACTTAAATTAATCCTGAAAACAGCATTGACACCTAGGAACAAGATCCAAGCTATAAATCAATTTGCTCTTCCTGTCCTAAGTTATAGTTTTGGAGTGATTGACTGGCCCCAAAAAGTGTTGAATAGAGTATATATTAAAACAAGAAGGATGCTTCATGCTCACCAAATGATTTATACAAATCAGTGTATACCAAGATTATATATTCCCCATTCTGAAGGAGGAATGGGCCTCCTTGAAATTGATTACATGTATAGATCTGCAATCGTGGGACTCCACACATATCTACTGACCTCACAAGATCCAAATGTGGTGAAAGTTTTGAAACATGAGGAGAATAAATCTAAGATGACATCTCTGCTTAAGTTAGCAGAAGCATATCGATGTCAAGCAGGAATGGAAATCAAACCAGAAGTGGATAAAAATCAGGCAGCAACTGAATGTGCTAAAAAACAAAAGAAAGAATATAAGGTGAAGGATCAGATGAGAAGGCAAGAATTGTGGAAAAACATAAATATAGTTGCAGGTATAGAAAACTTCTGGAAGAGCCTCATGTTGATCAAGAAAGAATGCAGGAATGGTTAAGGAGAGGTGAATTTACATCAAGAAATGAAAGGTTAATATTGGCAGCCCAAGATAGCAGGCTACGTACACGTTGGTTTACTAAGTCTATTGAACATGTGGGAGAAACAGATATATGTAGGTTTTGTGGAACCAAATTGGAAACAGCCACACACCTTATTGCTGGTTGCAACTCTCTTATGGCAGAGGGACTGTATACTGAAAGGCATAATAATGTGGTGAGATTGTTACACTGAAAATTGTGCAAACATAGTATCAAAGTGGCTGAAAAGCACTGGAAACATGAGCCACACAAGTTTACATCACATGGGATCACCCAATACCAACAGTCCAAAAGATAGACGCTAGAAAACTGGATACAGTGGTCCGAGAAAAGAAGACAAAAGTAGCACTGATCATTGAAATCACCACACCTAGTGAGTACAGTGTCTTGCGTACAGAGAGACGGAAAGTCATAAAATACTTCGATCTGCAGGCAGAAATTACAGCCATGTGGAAGAAAGCTACCCAAACAGTTCCAATAGTAGTAGGAGCAACTGGTCTTATAAAAAAGAATTTACAGTTGTATTTAGATATGTTACCAGATCATGTAACATTGTACGAATTGCAGAAAGAGTCATTACTGGGCACATTGCGGGTGCTGCAAAGAGCACTTTTCGCTAACGTCAAAGAGTGAAACAATGCTAATTTCATGAACTTTAATCATACTTTGACTTAGAAATGCATCCCATTCCCATCATGGTATTAGAAACCCAAAAGACTTGGAGAAATTAAAACATCAGTTAACTTTGTATGTCTTTTCCCAGGTGTGACTGTATGTCCTTTTCTGAACTGATCAGTCTTAGATGACCATAGCCAACCTATGAGACCACTTGAATCCCCCAAAATCAAGGGATTGACAGCCTCAACATCTGGACCCCAGAAAATTTCTTATCCTAAAAGCCTTACAATATAAAATGACTGCAAAAACAAGGAAAAAAAAACTGCCAAAACACCCAATGTAGTATAGTATCTGTACTCTCTATTAATACTATGGAACAACTTTAAAACAGTAAATTCTGCCCAACAGTTGCGTGTGGTTTGTCTGGAGGGCATTGATTCTGGTACAACTTTTTAAATATTCTCCTAACAAAACAATGCCTGGAAAACTCTACCAATCACTTTATCTGAAGTGTAAAATTGAGAGTGACAAATGCATCTGGAGCATTTCTTCCCAGGCCTTTGCTGAAAATTGGCTTGTTCCAAGTCAGACTTTCCCGGTAAGCAAATTCTAAATAAATAAAAAAAATAAAAAAATGTCTTGACCATCTCCCCTTATTGCCACCAAATCAGCATAAGCCTCAAAACCAGTCCTAATGATAGCTTCATATATCTCTGTGATAAGTAACAAAGAAATGCCGCAATGCTCTCCATACATAATCAAGTGCTAAGAGTTCATGATTCACCTGGCTATCAACCTATGTGCAAGTATGCATGCATGCATGCGTGCATGCGTGTGTGTGTGTGCACCTCCTTGTGTTTGCAAGTCTGTGACATTGCGAGTAATTTTCATTTCATCCACTTTATTGCTTTCTGTATAATATGGCACTGATATCTATTCCTTAAAATAACAGGTATAAAGTCAGAAACAATCCTGAGACATGCTCAACATTAATTCTGCAAACACACACACACACACACACACACACACACACACACACACACACACACACACACACTCACCACAAATGACTACAAGATCCTGTCCTACATTTTCAGTCTCTCTCTCTCTCTCTCTCAGCCACACACACACACACACACACACACACACACACACAAAATACATATATCTATATTTCTATATATACTGTGTATATATAAATATATATATATATATATATATATATATATATATATATATATATATATATATATATACAAACCAACTATATATATATATATATATATATATATATATATAAACAAACTATATATATATATATATATATATATAAATATATATATATATATATATATATATATATATATATATATATATATATGTATATATATATAGGTTCACTACATAATCCTGAACTTTTGAAATACCGAATTTCAAAAGCTCGAGGCCATGTAGCCGAAACCCAGGAATACCGAAAGGCCAAAAGCCCGAATTTCAAAATCCTGATGTTCGGAGATATTGAATTAACGCGTCTGGTGTTGTGTTTCAGGTAAGTATGTGTGTGTAAGTGTGTTTGTGAGGGGATTTAGTGTGTGTAAGTGTATGTTGTGGATGTGATGTGTGTGTGTGAGGGACTGTAACATGTGGGTGTGAGTTTGCCTTGTGTGTCTGTGCGATCTCGGAGTTAGAATATTTAAGTAGGGGGGTGTGGGGGGTGCAGCCCCCGACATGGGGGGTGCAGGGTGGCTTGCCCCCCTGCTTATCTGTAGTGTAGTGTGATATGTTTGATTGTGGGTGAAGCTGTGTGTATGTGTATGTGTGTGCTGTATGTGTGCTAGATGTTCGGAATTTTAAAATTCGCGCTTGTGTAGTTTCGGTATTTAGGGGGTTTGGGTTTAGCTCAGTTTCAAGCTTTTGAAATATATATATATATATATATATATATATATATATATATATATATATATATATATATATATATATATATATATATATATATATAGATAGATAGATATAGATGATATAGACATATATATTGTGTGTATATGTATGTATATATGTATCTATAAATATATATATATATATATATATATATATATACACACACACACACACACACACACACACACACACACACACACATATATATATATATATATATATATATGGGTCTACCTGATAACACCGACATGCCAAAACACCAACAACTAAATAACTGACCCGACAAAACTGAAAGAAACCAAAAGTTCAAAACTATGAAACTTCACATGCCCGACAAACCACAATCCCGACAATCAACAAAACAAATACCTTTCCTGAAAAACACACACCCAACACAAGCACACCAAAAACCTTACAAACCTACACTAAACCTTACATACACAACTATCTATGCACTAACCTTAAACCAAACCCTAACCCTAAGTTCCGTCACTATCGCACACTTACCTTACCTGCACCCTAACCTTAACTCACTTAATCCGGCCCTAACCCGTACGTCTGTCACTATTGCACACTTACCTTACCCGCACCCTAACTCACTTAATCCGCCCCTAACCCTTACGTCTGTCACTATTGCACACTTACCTTACCTGCACCCTAACTCACTTAATCTGCCCCTAACCCTTCAAGTCCATCACTATTGCACACTTACCTTACCTGCACCCTAACCCTAACTCACTTATCCCGCCCCTAAACCTAAAGTCCATCACTATCACACACTTACATGACCCGCACGCTACCCTAACGTCCGTCACTATCACACACTTACCTTACCCACACCCTGACCCTAACATCCGTCCCTATTGCGCACTTACCTTAACATGTCGGTGTTCTCAGGGTGGGGATTCTCAACTGTCGGTCTTCTCCGTTGTCAATCTTCCGGTGTTGGTGTTCTCGTCATCGGCGTTTAGAACTTTTGCTATTTTCAGGTAGACATATATATATATATATATATATATATATATATATATATATATATATATATATATATATATATATATATATATATATATATATATATATATATATGTATACTAGCTGTGCCTGGCCACGCTTTGCTGTGGCTCAGTCTGGTTAAATGGAAAAGAAAGAAAAGAGAAAGCGCACGTTTCTAATATGTTTAATTTCACAATGCTTATGGGTATACAGTATTTTTTGTTGTTCCATTGTCTGTGCAGATATAGAGATTGTCTGGTTTGCTGACTCTAGAACATGCAACATATAATTCTAAAGGTTGGCCCTGAGCTTTGTTGATGTTGATTGCAAACGCCAATCAAATTGGGAATTGCAATCTCTTAAATTGAAATGGCATATCCATTGGAATCATAGGAATGCGAGGAATGAGGAATGAGGACATCTTCACCTTTGAAAGGTCCTGTCAAGATTGTTGCTTCTACGATGTTGCTCATTAATTTTTTTACTGCAAGCTGCGTGCCATTGCAAAGCTTTGGCTGGTTGATATTTTGCAACATGATAATTGGCACGCCAATTTTCAATTGCAGTACGTGCGGTGGCATCCATGGCAGATCTAGTGAATTCAAAAATTCTGTTGGATAATTAACCGCTTCATCTGCTTCCACAACAGTGTCGATGGACTTGTATCTGACTGCCTCGCTTTGAATGTTAGACTGAATAATATTGTTAAGTTCGTAGACGTCTTTGTTCTTGGCCGGAAGAATAGCTCGTTCAGTCAGCCAATCATGATTCTTATAATTGGTTTGAATATTGGGAAATACCTTTTCAACCAATTCTTCTTTTGAAGTCACTAAATTGCAGAAGTTATGAGGCAATGAAATTTGTCCTGAGGTTAGATCAACCGGCATCTTTCCTTTCCCAATTTCCAGCAATTGATGTGAGAATATCTCAGCTGATCAATCATTTTGCAGCTGGACATGCATATTTGTAGTTAATTTTAATGTCTTTACATGAAGCCACAAAGTAGAGTATTTCAGGCAAGCATTTATTTCGTCCGCTGGTGTTGATCAAGGAATTACAGGTAATGTTTGCCTGAAATCTCCTGCAAGCAATATTAATGCGTTCCCAAATAGTCTGATGTTTCCACGCAAATCTTGCAATGATCGATCAAGAGCCTTGAGCGATTTTTTGTGTGCCATTGTGCATTCATCCCAAACAATAAATTTGCATTTCTGCAATACTTTTCCCATGCTGGATGCTTTGGAAATGTTGCACATGGGAGTTTCAATGAATTGTATGTTCAATGGCAATTTCAAAGTGGAATGAGCAGTTCTTCCACCTGGTAGCAATGTCGCAGCTATTCCGGATGATGCAAGAGCTAAGGCTATGCCATTTTGGGATTGAATTGCTGCCAGAATCAATCTAATTAGGAACATTTTACCAGTTCCTCCTGGCGCATCTAAGAAGAAGATTTCTCCAACCCCATTATTGACAGTTTGCATTATTTGATTATAAATCGTAAATGGATCGTAAATTGGAAATATTGAAATCGAATCATAAAATATTTAGTATAATGTGTGTTGCTTTTACGTCCAACAGATGGCACTGTTTTTCAAAAAAAGCATGTTTTTACCTGTCACAGGTGTGACATCTATATAATAGTAGGTATATAAAAACACGCGCGTATTCGAATGCAATGTGTGACATCTATATAATAGTAGGTATATAAAAACACACACGTATTCGAATGCAACATTGTGTGAAAATTTCAAAGCAATTGGTGAAGAACTTTCAGAGATTTAAGATTTTGAACAAACGAACATTTACGGTTTTATTTATATAGATGTCTATATATATATATAATATATGTATATATATATATATATATATATATATATATATATATATATATATATATATATATATATATATATATATATATATATATATATATATATATATATATATATATATACATATTTACATATACATATATCACACACCAGATATGGGGAAATTAAAAAGTTAAGAAGCAAACAAAGTCTCATTTAAAACTACTGGATATCTAAGACACCACACACATTATCCTTAACTAAAATTCAAAAAAAGTATAACAAAAATAAAAGTATTACTGGAGAAATCACATCTCTCAAAGAAGATTGTGCTTTATTAGAAAAAAGAAGCTCACAGATCATTACATATTATCATTTCTACCTTAATGGTGCAAAGCAGCCTCATCTGCAATATTTTGGTTAGTGAGAGGAAGTTTTTTTTTTTTTTTATTTCAGCTAAAAGCAAAGTATAGGGTATAAGGTCAAAAAACAGCATTATGTGGTTAATGGGATTGCTTCTGCCAGGAAATAGAAGAACCAGCTTTTAGGTGAGGAAGAAAAGATTCCTAGCATATCCCCAAGCCAGATATATGGGAGACAACTGATAATGGGGTAAATTGGTCTGTAAGTAGTGTATGGGGAGTGACCCACTAGGAAGAGGAATTTCCTGATGAGGATAGAGCAACGTTCAGAGTGTCTGTCTGACTGGGCCAGAGAAGAGCGCATCTAGATTTCAGTCTCCTCCATGGCCAATGTCATGAACATACTGTGCCTCTTGCAACCTGAAGCCCAGGGCTGGCTAATTGCATGACTCTTTCAGCCACATCAGCTGGTGTTCCATTGTCTTTATGCAAGAGATCTACTGCCTCTACACCCTGATCATAATCAGCTACCACACCTGAATGGCACCTGAAACCAGATGAGCAAGGGAGACCACTCAGCCAACTCTTAGATGAGGGCAGTCTCCCTTCCATTCTCCTGAAATGTGACCATGGACAACACCAATGAGCCTTGCAGGTCATCCTCAGCAGGGTGACCTTCATCCACCTGGTGAGAGATAGGTTAAGTGAACACTGGGAATCTATCACCGGGCCCATTGACTGGAGCAGACTTAAGTCACTGCCACTGCTTCATATCCTCCATCACAGCTGATCCTTTAGAAAATAGATACAAAACTTGAAAGAGAAAAAAATATAACACATTGGACATGCGTGTGACAAATACGATTTTTGCACACAAAAGAAAGAGACATATTATATACATTATCATTTGGACAGCCTGTTAGAGCTCCTTAGATGGGCCTCCTTGTTGAAGGCAATCTTCTCAGCTAACGAAAGTAAATGGACCATTCAGTACAATGTTCTTCTCCCAACAGAAGACAAGGAAACCAACATACAATAGCCAGAAGATATACTAAAAGAACATATACTTAATATAAAATGCTGCCTCACTCTTTTTAAACTTTAACTCCTGGTGTCTCTTCAGGTCACTATCATGACACCTGCATTGCTCACCAGTACAGGTAATGCCAGTGATGTTACTTACTGTCCTGGCAAGCTGGTGTCACTCACTAATCTTATATAAGGGGTCATCTTAATGGCCCTGCAGATAATCTTTATAATCTCTATGCAGAAAGTACAACAAGATCATAAGGTGTCCTAGCTGCACCAGACAGGAGCCCTACTGAACCCAGCACCTGAAAAATGCTGTCAGCTCATTAGGTTAGGACAAGGAGAAATATAGCAGTTCTGTGTGCAAAACCACACTTTAGGCATGCCACATGATGTACATCACTGGGCAGTGATGGCAAGCTCCTGCAAGTATCACTAGTGTGGAGTTGTGCCACTATGGGCCCATCTATATCTGTGCAAAATCATAGCATGTGCAAGGCCTACTACTCTAGGAAAAGGCAGAGATGACCATTGTGACTCTGCTTTGGGTGTCACAGCACAATACATTATGGCAATAATTTATCGATGACCGTGCTGCTTTAATTCATTATTATAACCATCATGTTACAAGGCTCACTGCAGCTCCATAGAAATGTGGTCATTATATTACAAGCAACAACATTAACATAAACAAGCCAAGAATAAGAATTCAGTGGAGAAGAGTTTGTGCTCTGAAATAAGCATAGTGAAAGAAAATAATAAAATTGGTAATGTACCTCAGCACTGCACTGAGTTCCCATGTTGCATGGTAAAAACAGTGGCAGATAAGTAAAATTAGATTGAGTAAGATAATAGTACAAGGGCATTACAGCTTACTGTCCAGCTGGGGTGGGCTCACCCTGATAATGAACAGTAATAATGACAACGTGCAGCTCATACTAAACTGTCCGAACATTAAGCCTTACTGACTGTTACTGTCCAGTTATGGAGGGAATACTGTAAACAGAGGGGAAGGGGAGAGGTGAGAGGGACAAGATGAGTGTAGCCACCATTTGCCATCAGCACAATGCTGCAAGAAAGTGGGCAATTATAACATTCCCATTGCTTCTGAAAGTACAGATGTGGCACAGCATAGAATGGTCACAGCACACATGTATGGCCACTGAGGCAGAGGTCCAGTGCTGAGAAATAGGAATCTGGCAAAGACACTCATGCATATATACACATCAAACACACACAGACACACACACGCACACACACACACATACACACACACACACACACACACACACACACACACACACACACACACACACACACACACACAGCTGCATGTGTAAACCACAGGTGTCTGTCTTGTCATAAGCTCAAAAGAATGGCAATGGCTGAAAAACTCACCGCATAAGAAACACAAGAGCTACTGTATGCTCTACATACACATGATGTGTAGCCTTGAAAAAAGTAATCCTGGCAAGGCTTTTTCAGGTATTTGTGTGGCAAGGAGTGGTGCAGCTGATCTGTGCTGTGGGCTCATAACAGGACAGTACTTCAGGTACACTGAAGGGTCACCCATAACATACTTCATGATAACACAGGATATGACCAAGGACAGGTCTACAACAAGAGTTAAATCACCAACACATAAGCAGCTTAAATACATTGAACAGTTCTTGGTAATCCTTTCCAGGCCAGGTAAGCGAACCCTCAAAGTTGTCAGTGCCTTGGATATGGGAACTGGGCTGGTGATGACTCTCTGAGCTTGTGTAGGTGATGCACAAGTTAATAATAGCATGTGCATTACAAGTTGTACACCAGCTTACAGGTGTAAAAGGGTTATTCAGCAGAAACCTATGCATATCTGCAGTGGCGGCTGGTGACTTCAAATCACAGGGGGGCTGCAGGAGACGCTGAATGGGTGGGGTCAAAGGGAAGGGGTGTGGTCAACCATAAAGGGGAGGAGCTATGCACAAAACCACAAAAAACTAACTTTAATTAAATACGCTGCCCTGGGTGGCAAACCATCATTATGAAAGTCCAATCAAGACAAAAATAAGTGTAGAAGAATAAAAATATTTCAATGCATTGGCTGCATGACAGCTTACTTAATATCTAGATGGAAACAAAAGGTTGTGAGGCATGAAAAATAAATTACTTTTTAAATACATTACTGGAATGCCAGTCAAAATCAAGTATAAGAAAAACCAGAAGCACTCAACTCAAACCACTTCTCCTTGCACTGCAGTTCTAATTATAATATATTCAGCTTTATTAAAGTACCAAGCAACATGCTGAAAGTAGAAATCTATGTGATGCCCCCACTTGTAAAAATGTTTCTTATCCAAAAAAGACCTGCTGCCTGACAACTTGTTTCATGGGGAAAACATGATAAAAGTAAAAAATGAAAAGCAAACAAGAAACAAGCTCAAGATACATTGCTTAAAGGATTACTGTACAGGTAATGGACCACACATGATTGGCATTCTGTTTAGTTTACGGGTAAAGTCTGCAGAGATGACTGGAAGTCTCCAACAAGTGTAATGAGCTTTTTAAAATAATGGAATCCTGTCCTTTAATACCCAAGGCTTATACATTATCTAGTCAAGTATTCTCTGCATGACAACAACAGAAAGGCTTTCAATGTTGGCAATTCTTTAACAGTATGCTTATTAAAGCTTACTTGCATCTTACAATGTCAGACAAGCTTACCTTATGGTCATTAAAGCATTGCTACTTAAACACAGAGCAACAGGCACTTTGAGTAATAAGCATAAATCTGAGTAATAAGCATAAATCAACAGTACAAAAATATGACAGAAACCAGACCATTCTGCAAAATCAAGGACAGATGAAAAGCCACTGTAGTACTTATGCAGTGTGTCCTCCCCATCCAAGGTAGATACAACTACTCCTTGCCTTGCTTGGACACATCCAGAGTCACTACATGGGGAGTGGGGTGCAACAAGCATGTCACAATTTGAAATCTCTCTGGCTGACTGTGATGGCCCTGACATTTGTCATACCTCTCAACCTCAAGAGCAAGAAATCTGGACAAAGCCATACACAGAAGTGGGACAAAGGCACAACAATAAGGACAATTTTAAATATTGCTCTAATAAACTTAGAAAGATAATAGAATAGGTCTTGCATTAGTATGAATTTTCTGAAGGGTATAAAATCTGAAACTCAAATGTCTGTCATTTTCTAACTTCAGTCTTTAGTGATTTGTCACTAATTTGCCAAAAACACAATTTTATGAAAAATGGACCAAAATGTGATGCAAAAATATAAAATAGACACACAATACAGCTTCTACCTGTCAAAGAAGGGACACTTTAATATTAGTACTGCTACCTTGAGCAGCTGACAAAATAAAAGAATCTACATGCATTTCAAGTAATCTATAACTTTGATTATTACAGTTATTTCTTAATTGTAAACCCTCCATGTTTTCTTCCAAAATTGCTATTTTGCGGAAGGATTATTAGGGGGAAGAGCAACATTTTGAGCCAAAAATTGGGGACAGTTGAGAGGTTGGCTATACCTAATTCTATAAAGCAATTTATTTGCATGTACCTCTCAACCTGTTAATGCAGTAAATCTGAACAAGGCCAAATATATTGGGGGCACATATAAACAGTACTAAAAATTGCTCTTGTATAAATTGAGACAGTTGATAGAACGGCTCTTACTTTAACATGCATTTTTATGAAGGTTATGAAGTCTGAAACTTATTATTTAGTGACTTCTGGCAAATCATTTAGGAATTAAAACTACAAATTTTATGAACAACAAACCAAAAATAAGAAGCAAAAATCTATTCATTCTTTGAAAATCTGGACAGTTGGGAGGTATAGTTCAGCTGGGCCTGTCTGAGTTTGCTGCCCCCCCCTGACAAAATAATGGTTGAATTGGAGCCTCTGCAGCCATTCCAATTAACCATTACTTGGCTATTTCACTCCATTTACCATAAACACTAATGTGCATACTGCTTTACTTCAATGATTGGACTTCATTTGAAAGTTTTATTTTGTATTTTACAGCACAAACATTAAGTCATCTGTTAAACAAAGCAATGCAGTCTCACAATGAAAACTTAGCATTAAAACTTCTCTGCCCTTGAAACTCACATTCATTGAAACAGCATTGAAACCCACATTCAAAGAAAATACATTTTGCCAGTGGCAGATAAAGATTAATTTTGGGCTGTTTTGAATCATAGGCCCCTTGCATATGAAACATACATGTGCTCTTTGATACACCTTCCTCATTGTACTAAAAATTATATTCCTTGTACAATACAGTACACTTGTTAGAGGGTGTTTTAAATTTGTTTTGAACATTTTTCCAGTAAGCAATGAAACAAAACATATGCACCCATAATGGCAAAACTGCCCAGTTGAGAACATTTATCATAAAAAGTCTACTCAGACTTCCACAGTCCACCATTATTAGTAAATATACACAATTCTACAGTCCACCATTATTAGTAAATATGCACAATTCCACAGTCCACCATTATTAGTAAATATGCACAATTCTACAGTCCACCATTATCAGTAAATATGCACAATTCTACAGTGCACCTTTATCAGTAAATATGCACAATTCTACAGTCCATATTCAGTGAATTCAGTTCTTGCCATAGCTGTCAACCTTAGCACAAAAACCTGGACGAAGCCAATAATGGGGGAATACAGTCCCAAAAATAGGGACAAATTTAAAATATTCATCTTATAAACTTAGAAAATTGCTAGAAAAAAGGTTGTGCTACTATGTATTCTGAAGAACATGAAGTTTGAAATTCAAATGCCGGTCAATTTTACTGCGGACAGAACAAAAACAATTTTCAGCAGAGATTAATACTGCAGACACGTCTTTGTAAAATGGCAGGGCACCAGAGCAAATCCACACAAACACAGGGAGGAGATGCAGACTCCACACAGAAGCCACCCCAACCAAGAATCAAACCAGAAAACCTATAGCTGTGAGGCAACAATACTACCACTGCACCATCAAATCTGCAAGGAATTAAACATTCAGAAACCTGAAGTCTGAAATTCAAATGCCGGTCAATTTTACTGCGGACAGAACAAAAACAATTTTGAGCAGGGATTAATACTGCAGACACGTCTTTGTAAAATGGCAGGGCACCAGAGCAAATCCACACAAATACAGGAGGAGATGCAGACAGAAGCCACCCCAACCAAGAATGAAACCAGAAAACCTATAGTTGTGAGGTAACAATACTATCACTGCACCATCAATTATACAAGGAATTAAACATTCAGAAACCTGAAGTCTGAAATTCAAATGCCTGTCAATTTTACTGCGGACAGAACAAAACCAATTTTCAGCAGGGATTAAAACTGCAGACACGTCTTTGTAAAATGGCAGGGCACCAGAGCAAATCCACACAAACACATGGAGGAGATGCAGACTCCACACAGAAGCCACCCCAACCAAGAATCAAACCAGAAAACCTATAGCTGTGAGGCAACAATACTACCACTGCACCATCAAATACGCAAGGAATTAAACATTCAGAAACCCTCAAGTCTGAAATTCAAATGCCTGTCAATTTTATTTAACATTTTTTAATCAGGACAGTCTGACTTGGAACAAATAAACAATTTTCAGCAGAGGCCCAGGAAGAAATAATGCAGATATGTCTTTGTAACATGGGAGGACACAAAAGCAAACCCACACAAACACAGGGAGAAGACCCCACAAAGAAGGAACCCCAGCCAAGAATCAAACCCAAGAACCTGCAGCTGTGAGGCAACAATGCTACTACTACACCATCAAATATCAAGCATTGCAACATTTACAAACCACAGATATTATGAGGAACAGATCAGAACGAATATGAGGCAAAAATCTGAAATTTTTTTACAAATGGTGGTGGGTAGGGAACTCAAGTCTTTAACACCTGCATACAGGGTACAGGGTTCAAGCCTGAGGCATTCCCTACCACACCACCATAAGCACCTGGGGCATTTTCACACACACACACACACACAGTAAATAAAGCACACACACACACAGTAAATAAAGCACACACACACTCAGTAAATAAAGCACACACACACTCAGTAAATAAAGCACACACACACTCAGTAAATAAAGCACACACACACTCAGTAAATAAAGCACACACACTCAGTAAATAAAGCACCATACACAAACTCAGTAAATAAAGCACAAGCACCATACACAAACTCAGTAAATAAAGCACAAGCACCATACACAAACTCAGTAAATAAAGCACAAGCACCATACACAAACTCAGTAAATAAAGCACAAGCACCATACACAAACTCAGTAAATAAAGCACAAGCACCATACACAAACTCAGTAAATAAAGCACAAGCACCATACACAAACTCAGTAAATAAAGCACAAGCACCATACACAAACTCAGTATATAAAGCACAAGCACCATACACACAAATAAACATTGTAAATTAAAAAGCACAAACTCCATACAAATAAACATTGTAAATTAAAAGGCACCTTACCTGAATACATCCAGCTAACGTACATCCTTCCCGCGCAATACTGAAGACCCGCGAGATCCCAATGCTCCTTCCCGACGCGAGATCCCAATGCTCCTTCCCGACGAGATGCTCTGTCCCGAGTCCCTGCTGCTCCTCTTGCAGTCCGGACGCGACCCATAATCCTGGGGAGTCTGTGCACTGTAAAAGTGCACAGACGTCTCCTTGTGTCCCCCTATGGGGACGGCCGGACTGCCTTGAGCATGCGCATAGACCGACAGTAGTCGGGACTCGGTCTATGCGCATGCGCGAAGTCCGCGAATTGTGAAAAAAATATATTTTTTTATTTTTTAGTTTTCTTTCTTATTTTTATTTCTTTTCTAATTTTTGAGGGGGCTGCAGTCCGGCAGCCCTATGCCACGAGCCGCCCCTGCATATCTGTTTTATTGGAACATTGAGCCTCCAACTGTGACAATGTGTACCACAAGACATATATATATGTCCATGTACCTTTCATTTAAGTCACCTGTACCAGTTAGTTTGTGTGCCATGCAGAGCCAGATAATGGTACAAATGGATTCCTAGACAGGGGAATGGACCCCCCTCCAGCCATTCTGCTGTCCCATTACTTGTCTCTGTCTCCCCAATTACCATAAACATTGCTCAAACCTGTCAGTGTGCATACTATTTTCTTGTTTAGTTTTGAAATGTAGGCAGACATATGGATTTAATTAAATTTTTAATTTACATATCCTTTGTTGACCAGGTTAGTCCCACTAGGTTAGTGAAGTTTTAGGGGAGACCCTTGGAGGTATTTATACTACTAGGGGAAATTTCCCAGCACATTGGGGAATTTCCACTTACTCTTTTTGATAGCTCAGGTGGATACAAAAGGTCTCATAGCCCTACCATTAATGCAGACAGATGGGGCTTCAGTTTAATATCTCATCCAAAGGACATCATTCTCAGGAGTGCAACACTTACCCTCAACTCATTACGGCTGAGTGATGCCTCTAGGTGATTCTGCAGTTACATCCTACTGACACCTCTAGGTGTCAAATATTGTTTGCTTATAATTGTATTAATAATTTCAAAACCATGCTACATACAAAGTATTAAACAATTTCATCCTAAAGATTACACAATGACAACCACAACTGCATTGATATTTGACCCGAAGTCAAGTGCAGGTAAAGAGATATTAATGGATGGTCATATAATTATTTATTCATGTTGTCAGAAAATTCATGTTTTTTCTAAATATCTTAACAGCCATATAGAATGGTTTACCTTCATATTAAATCTCACATTTGGGTTAACAAAATGCTGCTGATAGTATGTATGTGACTTGAGCGGCTGTTGAGATATTTTGAGTTGTTTACAAAATATTACAAACATAATAGTTACTATGACTTATAAAATCCTGTTTAAGACATAGAACCTAAAGAATACTACCACTATAAAATAGTTTATGCTGAACAGTTTGCAAATTACACTTCTTTAGTAACCCCTATGGTTCCAGAGATGTGATGATTTGTTTGAAATGTGATGATATAATTGATTCTATCAAAAATCTTAGGTTCAGCCCATTAGAAGTCCCAGTACAAACTTCCTAAGCTCCATTGAAGTGATCAAAGTGCATAGCAGCAGTATCAATAATACATTTACAGGGTGTGGGAGTGGAACCCAAAGCCTTTTGCATGAAAGGCAAGTATGCCACGTATTGTTCTACTGAAACTGCTTTAAAATTCTCTAGCACAAACACTGATGGACATTTACTAAACAAATGAGTTGCACATTGAAAATAGAATTAGCACGAGCAGCTCTAAACTTCTCTTCCCATTAAGCTCACATTCCTTGGAAATGTATTGAACTCACATTCCTTAAAAATGCAGTGAAACTTATATTCTTTGAAAATGCATCCCTGATTAAGTGAGCTGTCCGGGTTGTTGGTGTAGAGGATTAAGGCTCTTATCTCCTATAACCAAGGTACAGAGTTTGGGCCTAAGCAAGTAAATGAACTAACCTGCCATCTCTAACTGTGGCATTTCACACACACACACACACACACACACACACACACACACACACACTGAAGGAGGGATCAGCTTGTCTGGTGTAGCACACTGCTTGTTGTGTTTCCAAAGGATGATAAGATTCCAAGTTGCAGTCTATGTTCTCCATCTCATTTGAAAGTCCTCTGTTTGTTAAGGCAACCCCACACAAAAGCAGCAGCATGAAGTTCTAATGTTTAAGTCCTGTACATGCATCTTACTAAAGATGTATGCTCAAATGGACAGTGTGGCCTTAAAGAAGAAATGTATTTTATTTAATTGTTTAATTAAAAATTAATTGTTGTGGCAGTCTCCCAGCCTCAATGTAACTGCCTAGGTTGCCTAGTGCTGGATCCGGCTCTGATGCCATGGTTTTGAGGGAGTGAAGCATATGTTTCTAGCAATGTTCCACAGGTGGAGGGTCCAGCACAACCAGTCAGCAGGTGCCTGAGGTCACTTGTAGCTAAAAGTGATGGCACCATGCACATCTCCCAGTCAGATGACAAAGTGGCATCACCAGCAATGAGAGCAGTAGGGGGTATGCATAAATTCCCTGCATATGAGTTGACACTGGATGGGCAGCCTGAGCCAAAAGGACTAACTAGTGCTGGATGGTATGTCAGTGTACATCCCACACTATCTATATTGGAGTTATATCCATTGATGGCACTGCATCCGATGTGTGTGCACCACCATAAGTAAGAGGTGTAATAATGGCCATTGCCACCATGACTACAAGTCATTCATTGAGTGGGATACCACACATGACATCAAACAGCGGGTGCAGTGGTCAATGATCCATACACAGACAGCCAGTACACATACTGTGGTATAGAAATTAAGCATGTTGTGTATTTTTTGTGTGGGTATATGCTACCGCTGCTAGGACTGAGCAGGGACCTGCAGTGCATACAGAGTGACATGGTGACATGGCATGCAGGATCTGGAGATGGCTTCTAAGAGCAGTGATTGCTCAGATGGCATCCTTTGGTGCATCTGTAAGGATACTTCCAAAAGCACAGAATGGCCCTTCAAAGGTCTGGAGGCATGTTGGACAGCCATAGCAAGGCAGATTCACATGGCACACAATATACCTGAGATTGCATCATTGCCACTATGGCAGCCTCCACACTTTGGTGTGCTCAGTTTCATTGTCGTGGCTAATGTTCTTCTGGTTCCATGGCAGGGACTCCCCACTGGGCACAAAGCATTGGTTCTTATAGTTTCACACTGTCTCTATCTCCTGTTGTAGTAACGAGCACTATCCATCTACTAATTTCCCACATGGGGAGTTAGACTGAGGTTCTCAAACATGCTTCCCTCAATCCCTCATTCACAATGTGTCCATCTCTCTAGCACTACAGAGCCACATGGCATACATGGCCAAAGTTCACAGCATTGAAGCTCCATCCTAACTCTGAAGGATGTCATCCCTGACTCTCCCAATCTGTTTCCCATCTATGTGGCTAACTTATCCATCTCTCATGATCCTTACATGTATTCCTGCACTGCTGTCACATGTTACTGTGCCCCGTTCAGACTTTGCAAATGATGACTACTGTGCCATATCCACCCCTCTGGCCTGTTTGTGTAAGGCAATGTCTGATGCAGAGCATAGCAGTCAGTGCAATGAAAGCACAACCTGGTAAGTTAATGAATTCATCAGTTTTAATCATTGCTGTCTTTATCATGGTCCATAATCATGGACCAGATACTGTCTCTTTGCCATTAACACAAAGTATTGCATCACATCTGCCTTGCAAGATCTGCCATTGTGACCAGTTCCCCCAACAGCTCTGTACCTGGCTCCCGCTCCACTATGTAACAGGTCTGTTTGGCAGTACTGTGAAGGTTTCAAGTTGTAGCTGCTTCCATACTACCATATTGTGTAACAGGACCCACACAAAACAGATGACTGATTACAGGTTTCAGGTGCCTACTGTAGTGTGCCCCTGATGTGTCCAATAATAGGAAGCATGCCTTCAGGAGTCTGAACACACATTTGACAACATTCTGTGCCTAAGAGTGCATAGTGGTGCATGCCATTTCTGCCATGCTATGGAGGCTTCAGATGGAGGTCATTAGTTATGGTTTTAGGGCATATCCTGCACCACCTGATACACATAACAGTGGATGCCATTATGAATGGCCTACTTTCTTATGTTAATGTGGATGGCATATCCTGGCCTGTATAGCTGAAAATACATGCACCTTTCAAGGTATCCCCCACACACAAAAAACACTGCTAGAGGTCACAACTGTGCCAGATGTTGGAATCATGGGCACTTGTTAGATGACACATAGGCACACTGAATATAGTACCCCATGCATTTCACACCACCTGGAAGCTGACAGAGTGGAAGTCCTTATTACTGATATACTGAGCACAATGTTGAGCAGATGTGGTATTGTTGGCAATGTGGATGCAATCCGTGGTCCCCAGGACCTTATGAAAACAGGCTATGGTGCAGTTCCCATGAAATGCTGGTCCTCTTTGCTGCCATCAACAGAAACCATATATTCTTCACATGCTGCAACATCATGTCAAGGAAATTGTATAAGATCTGATAGACTGACACCTGTGAAAGGTCTAATGTGTCCCCATCAGATGATGAAATATCTCCACAGCAAGGATGGTTAATGCTACACAAATGTTTGTGTCAGCAAGATTAGGCAGTCCATGCATTCCCTTTCACCTGTGGATGGAACATGTCTACTAACATCATTACAGCTTTAGTCCACAAAGTACTGGGCAACAATGTCATAGAAATGATAGTATGTCAGCTACTGGCAGATCCATCTGTAATGTAGTGGACAACAGCATGCAGTACAATAGGCACTGGTTCCAAAAGCAGCCACTAATACTTGTTGGTCAGCTAACTTCATAGGGTGATTGAAGCTACTGGCCATCAATACATCTTGGGGTATAGAACAGATGAGCATCAACCTGCTATGGCTGATACTGGTATTTGCATATGCAGTGAATCTTATTGTCACAGTGGCCCTCATTTGCATGCCATTATGCATCCAACTGCATACTCTGCATGCCATACTAGTGCAGCAGTCATACTTCTCTTCTCTCTGAATCACTCTCCTTGTGTGTTAGCACTCATTGCGCCATCTTGTGTAAACAGCCCACTAATTGTTTCTGAATACTCCCTGGAGTGTTAAACTTGGATGCTAGCTTATTTTTTTTTTTTTTATCTTTTGCTGCTACAATTTGTTGCTTCAAATATTTGCTGTCAAAAGGAAGAATAGTGATGTTTAAGCTTAAGTTAATTATCCAGTTTATGTGAACAGACTACACAGACACAAATGATTGCACTCCCAATTTAAACAAAAATATCAATACACTTATTTTTTTTTCTTGATACTAAAGAACACATAGGATAGCAGGGCTTTTTACCATTTTTCTGTTATTCTGTTTACCATTTTGTCTCTTACAGCACTAAACACTTTGTAAGGTAGGTAATGCATACAGTCGCTGTCTTCATTTCTAAGTAAATTGTGAGTTAATTTGTACTTATTTGCTGCTATTATATTCTCAGAGGAGAATCCATGCATAGGTTCATAGACATGTTCTTGGCTATATACCCATGAGGATCTTTAGAAGCACGGCCATATGTTCCCATGAAGTTTTAAGCCTTCATATTTTAAGTACGAATAGTTATACATAACACATAAACTTTAGCATGTTCATTTCAGCACAGCCAAACTGACAAAGTTCCAAATGTATTTCTTCACTTATTCCTTCTAGAATTAATTGCACATTGAAGTTATGTTTGGCAATGAAGTACTGTGAATCTGTCTGTACAGTAAAGTGCCTAGTACCTAGTAAAATATGGGACATCAAGAAAAAAACAGCAGTTGTGAACTAGGGATCTGTGTTTGCAGGCATATAGATGTTTGCTACATAAAGAATTATTCAAATAGAGCCATTGCCAAGAATTTTGGAACTGTATACCGCCTTCCCAGTGCAATACCTCCACTACAAATGTAGCACCCATCTGCCCTCCAAAAGCCATTTACTAAATATGTAACCATAAACTGTGATTAATATGACACTTAAAAGGTCTTGCAGATCTCATTACACAAAACATTTCTTTTTTTTTAAAAGTATATGTCAGACTATGTATGGTACATGGCTGACTGCACCCATGTAACACAGTTATATTATGGCTTATTTGTTGTGGCTACTCTTTTATGATGGTCATTTAACATTTACCTACAGTAAAACTCTTCCTGTGCTGGTTCAGTTGTCATGATCTATGATATAATTTCAACTACATTAGCAGAAAACTGGAATGGTAGTCAGAAAAACAAAGCCTCAACTGAAGAAATAATAGTCAGTTCTTTTAACACCTAGGATGGAGCATTTCATGGATAACTAAGAAAGCAACAGGAAAAATCAGTATGAAAAATAATAGTACAAAAGAATGGATGCAATGGGGAAAATGGCATTGAAAAAGTGGGGCTACTAAATCAGTACTTCCAGCCATTCCTCATTAAAAATGAGAAATAAATGCAAGTGAAAAAAGCAGCAACCCCAGTTGTTCAGGATTTGGGGACTTATATGGACAGTGACCTAACTTTTGACCAGCATGTGTCCATTGTTGTAAGAAAGTCTTATATTGCAGTTTATAAACAAAGTGATTTTATCTAGATCTAGGGATGTCACTGTCCCCCTTTAGTCAAGCTTCATTAGGCCAATCGTTGAATATAATGCCTGCTTTGATATGTATCTTCCCATACACATGCAAAAACTGGAGCATCCACAGAGATACCTTACTAAAAGGATAAAAGGGCTAACCAATATGTCCTGCATGGATGAACTCAGAGCCCTGTTGTTGTACTTGGTAACCTACATAATGCTAAGAGGTGACCTGTGTCTGGCATACAAGGCATCCTCTGACCCAGTACTGATCTACGTAGTACACATCAGCAATTCAAATGGCATCAGAAATACTCTGTCTATGGATTTAAACATCTTCTGCAATATCAACAGAATGGTTTGGAGGGACAGGTATTTGTCACAGAAGATACTGCTGCTCTGGAACAGACTCACCATCCACATAATACAAAATTTATCCTAGTCCATATTCAAGCTCCACTTAGATCTATGGATAGGAAACAAAAAAATTACCCCACAACTTCTCCCTGTACTATTAATGGAGAAAGGCAGCTCCTAAATGCTTTATCCCATTCATGTGTTCCCTCTAATTATCTGTGGTATGCTTCCACTTATTCTCAATAAGGGTACTATACCACCCTGTGAGTAAGAGGAAACCACCAGCAAACCCTTAAGTTGGGGAGGGGGTGGCTGCACATATTTATATCTTGTCACCATGTTAGTTTCCCATAACCTTGACCAGTATTCCTAGCCAGCCAAGAAATACATACTGGTCACCAGCCCCATATCTCATTAGTTTGTCCATCTCCATACTACACATCACAGCACCTAAGTACTTCAGTTTTACTGCAAACATTACAACAACACACTCTCTTATGTAACACTCACACCTACACTGCTCTTTACTTCATCTCATCTAACTTACACTATCCATTCGACTTTTCCCCGATTTCTTTGTAACTTTCTTCTGCAGACAAAAAAAACTTTCCTTTCAATCATAATATTCATTACTATGCCTGCCTTTGTCCTGCCTTTCCTTTTACTTTTCATTAAAAACATCTTCCATTCTTCACATCCTATGCAACATGATCTTAGGAAATCTATAACAGAATAGAAAGTCTCAGAAAATCAGGACTCAAAATGTCAAAACTAAAGTATCTAAAACAAAGCAAACACACAAAATCATATGTCCATATGTCATAAAAGTCTAATAAATCAAAGTTGTTTTAGAAGAGATGCACTCATGAACCGTCTAACATGAGGACTCTATCCCCATATGTCAGACCTCTAAATATACTACAGCTGATATTGCACAAACATAGAGAAAGCAGAAACAAAATTAAAAACAGAAACGTACCCTTTCCTCCTCTCCTAGGCCATCCACCAAGTAGTAAAGAACAGATGCAACAACACAACAGTATTTACAATGCAAGACTTCACTTGAAGAGAACTAACAGAAAACAATACTTGATATATCAGAGTATTCCTACTTAGCCTCTCTCACAACTGTCTCCAACTGTTTGTAGAGGCCTTCCATTTTCTTCAGAATCCCACCATCTTCCAGTATTATCTAACCCACTAACTTAGTCCCCAGCTTGACTCCAAATTGTCTTATTCTCCACTCGTCTAAACTGCCACCTTCAGTTCGTGCAATTTCTTTCCCCAGTCTGCCTCCTACTTTATTTGCATATCCAGCAAAGCATCTTCCCTTTTCTCCTTCACTTTAATGACCTGCATATATACTCTTATCATCCTCTTGCTTCCTGATTATCTTTTCCAGTCTCCTGTTTATCCTCATCAGTTTGGGCACTCATCTTACCAATCTTAGAGTCCTGGAAGAATTATAGAAACTAAAAAATTCACAAAGCCATGGGAGCTGATATAATTAATCGCAGACACTTAATCCCACTTAAAGAAGAGTCATGGTAAGTCATGGAAGGACTGCGGCATTCTGAGAAAGGGCAGAGTACAGATTTGATTCCTTTCCCCAAAAGTGTAAACAAGACAATAAAAGTATTAACCTCTCAGTTCAGTTTTAGTACTAGGGAACATCATGGACATTCTGATGAAGGAAAGATTAACAGAATGGCTGAGAGCCAGTCCAATAAAGGACAAAAGGTGGCATGAATCACAAAAAAGAAGGTTGCATCAGCAAAATCTGCATGTGCACTTTTACTGGGTTTACTAGAAAGGAAAGATGGACATGGTATACTTAATCTTTTGAAGAATATCTATCATTAATATTCTAGAAAAAAATAGTACATGCATATCAAATACTTGGAGTTGGATGCAACTTTATAGCATGAGAGTAACACTTCTTGAGTAACAAGACATAAGGGTCCTAGTAATTAAAGACTGCTCAAATGAAAAGACAGGCAAGACTGAGATACAAGTTGGGTTATCACTAGAAATAATGTTGAAGGAGGTCTGAAAGGAAAATTCTGCCTTTTATGCTGATGACACAACAGGATAACCATACAAAATGGTCTGGAAAGGTTGAGGGGAGACATGGAAATATTAGAGCACAGTACAACACATGGAAGTTTACATTTATTTATGAATTTATCCATTAGTCCCTTCCTCCATCTGTATAAATAGCAAAACTTTCATCCACCCATTAATATATAGTCCTATGCACAACTATATAAATGTGTATCTAAGACAAAAAGGTAGAGGAGTAGAAACAACAAATGAGGAAAGGAGTGCAAAGATAATTCTACCAGGTGTTTACTGATAATCTGAGGCCACAGAAAAGAGCACTGATAAAGTACTGAGATTCACAGGGAGAAGCAACACTTGCAGAAACAATGATTTACAATTCCTTTATATTAATGCTAGCTCAGTGTACGTGTTGAGTTTTGTTTGTGATTACAGGCAACTTCAAGTTCCTACAGACTTACACCTGATATGACTAGCTCAGAGGAGGGCAACAAAACAAGTGAAGAATTTGCAGAAGCCATACAAAATGATGGTAAAGGACCTCAAACAATAAGATGGGGAACATGTTAGGATCTTTTAAGCATTAAACTGAAATCAGTAGAGTTATCATCATTCAACAGAAGAGATTATAAATCTGCAATTTAAACAAACGGACCAAGTGATCATTCAACGTTATTTATTAACATCTGATTACCAGGAAAGTCCAATGGGATAGAAGTGGAGGCCTGGGGAGAAAAGCTCCAAATTATTACAAAACATTTTAAGAACAATAATTTTACAGTCTTCAAAAATAAAACAAAAACATCAGCAGTTTAAATACTTATTACAAATTAGAGACAATATAAAAACATTGGTTAAGAATTGATACAAACTATATGACAATGATTTAATATTTAGAGAAATGTTAGACAGTTTGCACAGAAATTAAAGGTAATTTAGTCTAATACAAACATGAGTTGCAATATGAATTGAGGGAAAACAGGCTTATGGTATATTTAGAGAGAAAAGCAGAGAAGAGAATTTAATAAAAGTAAGGAAGTAAGTGAACAAGGTAGAGTAAAGATATACAAGGAATGAAAAGGTACGTGTTCACATTTAGGGATATAGATTATCCTGGTGTTGAGTGAGAACAGAGCCAGATTTTAGCTTGGAAGTCTGTCAGAGTGATTTTGAAAGATGGGAGGGAGGGTATAGACCTGATGGATACAGGTAAGGAGTTCCAGGCCTTAGCAACCTTGTACAAGTACAAACAATGCAGGCAGATTTGATAGGTTTGTAGACAGACAGGAGCTTTTGGTCAATGGATTGCAATGACCAACTGGGGACATAGTTATGTCGAATGCTATTTAGTGCCAGACAAGCAGATGGATGCTGGATAATTTTATAGATGGTAAGAAGCTGTGTATATGTTAGATGATGAGGCACTTCTAACTAATTTAGGCTTTTTACTGCTATACAGTGGTGGGTTCTAAAATGTGTATTTCCTGTAAATTTAGCAACTTTGTTATAGCATTGTTCAAATTTTAATGTTTGTGAAGTCTGGAGGTTAGTAAGGATGGGAGCACCACAAGAAGTGTGGGGAGGAGATAAGTAGTGGCAAGTGTAGTTTTAGTTGCATCAGTGAGAAAGTTTTTGGTTCTGTAAAGCATGTCTGGTTTTTGATGAGTTTTTTTTTTATTTAATTTTGTATATGCAGGTCAAATATAAGATTGTCATCCACTATCAAACGTAATAATTTGCTATGAGAAGTGATTTCAATTGTTATACTATCAAGAGAGGGGACTTTAAATTTTTGTTTTTTCATGAGAGCGGGATTTGGGGAAAGAAGTAGTTCAGTCTATTTTAGTTCAGCATGAGTTGTGAGTTATGAAGCCATGTTTCAGTGGCTGTTAAAGCTTACTGACTAATTTTTTGGGGGTGTACCACATTTTCAGATGTGCAAATGACAGTGGAATCATCTGTGTATTGTATTAGAGTGGCCTGTTGTGTAGATGTATAGAGGGTGTTGGTGAAAATGTTAAAGAGTAGGGGACCAAGGACTGAGCCTTGTGATAAACAGGTGGTGAATGGGAGTTAAGGTGAGAGTATGGATTGCCATTTTACTGACTGATACTTATTGGAGAGGTAGCTTTTGAATCACAGAAGGATGGGCTGAGTGAGGACATCTGAAGTAGAAATTTTCTGTGAAAAAACTGTGTCAAAGGCTTTAGGCAAGTACAGAAATAAGAAGGAGACTAGTTTGCTGTTGTTTCTAGCTTTATAAACAATATCTATATAAGTTAGAAGTGCAGTGTTAATACTATGGGAAGGATGGAAGCCATGTATTGTACAGGATAGAAGTTCTTCCTACAGGAGACAGTACAGCAACTGTTTGTGAATACAGTTTTCAAGTATTTTGGCGAGGGCAGATAAAACTGCTATAGGTCTAAAGTTATTAATGTCTATTGAATTTCCTCCTTTGTATAGAGGGATATTGTGTGACTTTTTCCAGAGAAAAGGAATGTGGTGGTCCAGGATTGACCTATTTATAAGGATTGAGAACAAATGTTCCTCTTCTGTTATACTTATATATATCTGAACTTCCAAAAAATATTCATATCTGTCCTGTATAAGAGACTACCAGTCAAACTGACAGACTAATGTTGGGTGATAATATAAACTAACGAGTAGATGGCTTGCTGGATAGAAGAACAGTGAGGTTAAAATCAATGACGCTGATGTCAATAGAAAGTGCTATGCATTCTGGGACAGGACAACCACTTCAGAGTACATTTATATCCAACATAATATTGTTCTTTGAGACTGTAATTAATGTCTTAAAATATGACCTCTAGATAGGAGCATCTGTGGAGGACACGAACTCCAGTTTTGCAGGAGATTTTAAAAAGTTAGCAGCATGATATGAGAAGTAAATGCAAAAAATTATATGTCAGTCACCAACCAAGAAGAGTACATGGATTTAGGGAGATCCACCTTAAAACAACTGACACAGAATAAAAAAAAATGGGTAATAATCATGGCTATGATGAACAGAGTAAAAAAGCAGTGCTCATAAGAGTTACATGGCCAGGACATTCACCTGATTAGCAAATGTGACAATAAAACAAAAAATAATAATCAGACTGCTGGACTTTACCTTTGTTGACAAAGACTCCAGAAGTCATTTGTCTGTTTAACCCCACATTTTACTGAATGGTATAATTCAGTTTTTTTATTGAGTTTTTTTGTTGACTACAAGGAGAGGGAGTATCTTGTCTCACTTAATGCAGGGACCTCAAACGTGCTTATAATATTTACGGGGTAAAGGAAGCACAGCCCCATAGTTGTGTAGGGTAAAGCCCCTTCTGTAGCAAAGGAAACACTTGTTTTTTTTATCAAATGCTTGCTTCTGCTTTTGAGTTTCCTGGCAAATGTCTTCTTATTAAAAATAAATAAATAACTTAGAATGCTTGTACTTTGACTCAAAATGCAGTAAGCCAATACTCTAGATCACTTGAAATGCCAGAGCTGGAATACCAAGTACATTTTAATAGACCCTGTTGTATGATGCAGGTGAACCTTTCAAATGGCGCAGAGAAATGTTTCTAAAATGATGAAAGGAATGGAAGGGCTGAAATAATAAGGAGACTGGATAGGTCGAGTATGTACTTCAGTGAAGATTAGGGCATAATGTGGGTCCCCAAAACTACAAACTGAAGTTGTGAAAAACTGACCTATAAAGGAAGCTAGGGGGTATACAAACTGCATACTGTCAAAAAAGAGCAGAAACACTTTGGTTAAAACATGAGAAAATAGTGTTTCTTAGAAAGAGTGATAGCCAGCTGAGGACAATTACTGGAATGGATGGCACAAAGCAGATCAAAGGAGACATTAAAGAGTGTATGAGACAAGCAGAATAAAGGAGGTCGGAGAAGGGGAAAATGCCTGCAGGGTACCTGCTGCAACAGTGACACGTACTTGGTAGACACAATTTTCTTTCATCACACTATTTATAAATGAATAAATGAATAAGCATACACACAGACAGATAGCTAGATAGAAAGACTGGTTCTGTGTTTCTACTTTACTGTGTATTTAGGTTAGATCATTTTAATTGCTCCAAAACCTGCACCAAACATGTTTAGGTTTCTCATTTACTGTAAAGTAACACATGAAATGACCCAGGCTGTAAATCAAAATTAGACTCTTGCTTATGTGTGTGAATCTCCCAATCAATAAAATTTAAACAAAAAAGGAGGACAAAAGCAACTGATATTGATGGATTCATATCAACGGTGTCAGCAGTGAGGGAACCACAGATGAATTTGCAGTAAGATCTACAATTCTTTGAATTTATTTCCAAAATTAGATCACTAGTAATGCAAGTAGAAATGAAACCCTGCCTGGACAGTTAGCCTGCCACCAGTTCTACTTTCACAAGCTTGCCTTCAGTACTGCAAAGCGAATAAACAAAGATGCAAACAGGCATCAGAATGCTGGAAATGTGTTTTACCTTTGCACTTTTCAAAGCTATCCTTACAGGATAAAACATTTCTTATGGAAGTAGTGAAAAGGAATTGTGAAGATAATGACAGATTGTTTGTGTGTATTTTCTCTATGTCCTGATTATTTTTGTTATGTAGTAATGGTGTTAAATGTTTAGTATTATTTGAAGTTTCTTAAAAGTGCTGAACCGTATAGCTTAACATTTTGATATTTAAAGATCGGGAAACAGGTACAAGAGACAAACTGCAGAACAGATCCTAGTAATGCTTAAAGTACATATATCCTGTTTTAAGTCTAGCACATCAGAATACATGTCTAGAATGACAAAACCACTAAATTACTTGGCAATAAAATAGATTTTTAGTAATAAAGTAACGTTTTAACTTTATGGTCAGTGTCTAGAAGTAAGGCTATAAAGAAGCTGTGTAAAATATTTAGTGCATCTACAACTTGCTTGTTAAGACATATATTTTCTTTTAATGATGCAATAAAAACAGATTTATTATAATTGTGAGGTTTTCAAATGAGTATAAAGGAGAATTTAAAATGTTTGAGTGTACGATTTGTAGCACATATAGGCTAGACAGAATACTGCATGTGTCATTCTGCTTGTAATGAGACCAAAATGGCTTATTCATATTTCTGTCTCGGTTCCAAATGTAAGATTGTCAAATGGTTTCTATTGGATTAGACCTGGCTCCATGTGTGCAGTCAGATAATTACAAAGAAGCAGGAAGAATGTAATTCAAAGAAAAAATGTTGATTCAAGTTTTACAATTCATAAAACATTTCCAGGAAAACCAGTAATTTATTTACTCAGCTCAACTGCATTTGTTAAAAGATAGATATTTAAGACCACCGAGATTCAGCATTTGGTTCACATGGGCCATGTGCTGTCACAGACATGACCTAGCATATAAAGAACAAGGAACAGTGCAGCTGTGAAAACAAAATGTTTGAAGCTTAATATGTTATTGCCTTATCCAAATGATACACCATCTTGACCTGAATTGTAGCACAACCAGCTTGATCATAAGGTCGGATTAAACACAAAGGAAATTCCAGATAAAGTTGGAGATATATGCATGTTTCACCCCCACACACACACTTGTGTGTGTGTGTGTGTGTGTGTGTGTGTGTGTGTGTGTGTGTGTGTGTGTACTTCAGCTGCAGCTCTGTTACTGTATTTTTGTTAGCAGACAGGGAGCACTGTGTCTGTGTAGGACTTTAAGAGGATCTAGCTCAGTTAATTGAGGAACGAAATTGTCAAAACCATTGGATGAGGCCATATCATAGACAATTCAGTTCATTGATCAACTGAAACAAGCCAAACAACATCAGCAAACAAAAAAAAACAATGTTTTTGCAGGGGGCAAGTCCCCTTTGTATCCCCCACACCCCTTCTAATTACATATATATCAACTCTGAGATCGCACTACAGTGGGTAAAAAGGAATATTCTCCAATCCCCACTGTACTGATTATGTGTCTCAGGCAGGTATGAGCCGACCAATGAGCAGCATACTACCTTTTCCAAGGATGATGCTACATTACCAACAGAAAATGATTGATTTCAGCAATTGGCTTAGCTTCAGGTGTCAGTCCAGGGGTAACAATATTTGACTCCCTGGGAGGACATGGTTGACACTCCATGCTGTTTTGACAGGGATGGTCTGTACTTATCCCCTCTAGGCTTTCAGATATTGTTAAAGACCTTTTCAACCCCCATAGTGTCTTTTTTAGGCAATGCCAAACTAACAAAGCTACCAACTTAACTGAACCCATGAAGGAATATCTGAAGGTGGTACTGCTCAGTGCTAGAAGTCTTAACAAGAAACTTCACTCCCTGCAAGCCTTCCTCTCCCTGGAGACTGTAGACAATTGTGTAGTAAAGGAGACAGTTTAAAGTCGCAGAGAGTACCCCAGCAATGCAAGGTTATAATACCTTTCACATCTTTAGAACAACTACTGCACAGGAGGGAACTAAAGGTGGAGGAGTGTCAGTCTACATTAAGACTAATCTCACATCCAGACTGGTTAAAATGTATGACCCACTGGAACTCATACATATGCAACTCACCATAAACAGGTTGCTTGCTGTACCACATCCTTGCAACATATAGGCTTCCCTCCATGTCCCAGCATACCCATGCTACCTATCTCAAGGTACTTGAGTCCCTCACTATTCAACCTTATATGAAACTCATGGGAATCTCAACTACCCCTCTACAGACTGGGCATCCTACACCACTTCTAATGCACAAACCCAGCAATTACTAAACATTGTTAATACCAAAATCCAGGAACAGTTGGTCCATTCTCTTACTAGGGGTGCAAACACCCTTGACCTTGTACTCACAAACATGGGGGGGGGGTCCAATGCTCCTCACCCAATGTAATAGCTTTGCTTGTCAGATCTGACCATAAGGCAGTATTAGTTGAAATAAAAATTAAATCCAGGGATCCAGCAAAACTATAAATCTTTAGAAACTACTCTAAGGCTAACCTCTCTCTGCAAAGCAACACCTTAGCTAAATTCAAAGCACCACCAAACCCAGTAAACACTATAGAATACACTGAGCTATTTACAAAATCTCTGTGCAGCCATATTGATAGCTGTATAGAGTGAGCTATGCCCACTCATATTAATAATGTGACAAACTCAAAAGATAAGACACCCTGGTGGAATCAAAGTATCAATCAGATATACAACAAAAGAAAATCTTGGCCAAGCATAGAAGAAACAAAGCTATACACACTAAAAGCCCCCTGACCAGTCTAAACAGGCAGCTAATATGGTTAATTAATACTTCAAAGGCTAAATTTGAAGGAAAAATTAGCTTCTCAGGCAAAGGACAACCACAATGCTTTCTACAGCTATGTCTGTAACCTCAGATGAAATACACAACAATGTACAGAACATATTGTAAATGACATCACTTGCACTGAACAAGTGACTATTGCCAAGCTTTTGACTGACAGGTTAAGCTCAAAATTCTCCCCCACTCCCCTTAACATACCTCTCAACTGGCCAGATTTTCACAGAATGTCCTGCTTTTTGGCTCATATTTTTGGTCTGTCCATCATATAATTTATGGTTTTCTGGCAACTGACGATTGAAGTCACTAAATAATAGCAGACATTTGAATTTCAGGTTTCGTTTCCTTCAGAAAAATGCATGCTAATGCCAAACCTGTTATTCCAACAACTTTCTAAGTTTATAACAGCAATATTTAAAATCTGTCACTATTTTTAGGCCTTTGTCCCCTATTATTTTTGGCTTTTTCCAGATTTCCTGTGCCAAGAGTTTGAGAGGTATGCCCCCTGATAGCCCAAAGAAAATATCACATAACACAATCCCCCAACCATTACTAGAGAACAGGTCATTAATGCACTTTCCAAGGCCAAAAACACTGTATCGATGGGCCCCAATAACATTCTGGGATGTTTAATAAATACCATGAAACATGACCTCTCTGGTCCACTTGAATCACTTTACAATTGGAGCCTTCAGTCAGGTTTTGTGCCCAAGGCATGGAGGATGGCTACAGTCATCCCCCTGCACAAAGGAAGTCCAACCACTGATCTGGGTAATCATAAGCCCATAGGTCTGACCAGGTCTGACCAGCCTCATATGTAAGGCCATGGAAAGAATCATCATGGACATGATAAATGAGGACATAGATAACCTGCAAACACTGGACCCGTCACAGTTCAGCTTTGTTAAAGAAAGATCATGCCTATTAAACCTGGTGGATTTTTTGAGAGTGTCACCCAAGCACTGGATGAAGTTACACCTATGCACATAGCTTACATCGACCTGGTCAAGGATTTTGATACAATACCCCACTCAGGCATTATAGATAAGCTCACTAAATTAGGGATAAACTTGTTTATCACCTGCTGGATAGCCAACTGGCTCACTTAGGACCCAGGAGTTCAAAATAAGTGAGGCCGCCTCCACCAAGAGGCCAGTCACTAGTGGAATTCCCCCAGGGCTTTGTATTGGGCATGCTCCTTTTTAGCATCTATTTCTTTGAAATGGAAGCAATGCTTAATGTTTATGGCTGACCAAGTTTGCAGATGATTACAAGCTGTTGGTTATCATTAACTCCCCTACAGACACTAGCATTCTTCAAGCAGGTCTATTTCTTACTAATAAATGGTGCCAAAGCCATGGTCTTAAACTTAATACTAAGAAATGCATAAGTGTACCCTTTGTGAAATCAACCATCCCAGTTAATTACCATGTTGATAATGCAGTCCTAAGAGTGAACCTAGTGCTCAGGTATCTGGGTACACATGTAGACAGTAGTCTTACCTTCGGCGAGCACATGACCACAGTGGTAGGGAAATCCAAGTAAGGGCATGGCATCTAAGTCCAAAGAGGCCATTATCCCACTGTACTCTGCCTTTAATAGACAAGTCATAGAGTACAATGCTCCCTTTATTATGTGTCTGACCATGCATATGCAGCAACTAGTGAGACATCAAAGATTAATCTTGTTGGCTCATTACTAATACATTTTTACACTTCTTGCTGGCTCGCTGGTGTCTTCAGTACCTTCAGTTTTGGATTGTTTGCATTTGTTAGACTTCAATGGTTCCTTACAAAAGGAATACAAGGTATATCAAACCTGTCTTATGTAGAGCACCTTAAAGCCCTTTCCCTCTACTCAGTCTCCTATAGATTGCTGAGGTGTGATCAATGCCTGGCTTACAAGGCATCCACAAATCCTACAATTATGAATCTCCTACATATTTGTAAGTCAATGAGTGGCAGAAATTCAAGGTCTAGAGACCTGAATGTTGACTGTGAGATAAACAGAACATGCTGGAGAGACAGATATATGTCCCAGCAACTGCCCATCCTATGGAACAGGCTTCCCATCCATGCAAAGCTCAGTTCGTCTATTACCCAGTTTAAGCACAACCTAGACAAGTGGATGGGGGATAGGAAATTTACACCAGACCTGGCACGCATGTCCCTTATGGACAGAGGTAGCTTATAAATGCCTGGCCCTCAATGTCCTGTTTGGATGCAGGACATCATTATTCTTTCAGGAAAACTTGGCTAGGCTTAAAATGGCCCCTTGGGTCATAAGCCTAGTAGCAATGTATAAATCTATAATATTGCTTTTATGTTTAAATGGAAAATTATTCAAAGTGTTGCCTTGTAGATATTTTTGGAGGCACTGGTTGATTATTATGACACAGATAATGAGAAAATGAGCAGACAGGCTGTTGAAGTTGCTAACATTTGATGGCTACAAAGAACATACGTCTTTGGATATAGTTTGTCATAGTTTGTTTGTTAATTTATCCCCTTTGGCAAAAATAAACCCAGAAAAGAGTCATAATGATAGTTTGTTTGTTAATTTATCCCCTTTGGCAAAAACAAAGTGCCCACAAATTACCACATAGGTGGTAATCCATTAAGTACAGAAGAAGTAATTAGGGACCTGGGGACCCAAGATGATAGCAATCTCTCATTTGACAACCACGTGACCAAAGTGGTTAGAAAAACATTTTATATAGCCCACCTAATCATGAAAGGATTCACATCTAGATCAGGGGAGGTCATCGTGCCTCTTTACTCATCCCTCATCAGGCCCATAATTGAGTACAATGCCCCTTTTGGGATGTACCTTACCAGACACCTGCAGCAACTGGAAAGACCCCAAAAGTACCTCACCAAGAGGATCAAAGGGCTCAGACAGATGCCATATGCTGCCCGGTTAAAGAAACTCCAGCTCTACTCAGTGGCATACCGCCTGCTCAGAGGCAATCTGTGCCTGACATATAAAGCCATGTCCAACCCGGAATTAATGGACATGCTGCACCTCAGAAAATCCAAATCCCAATGATCTACGCGCTCGAGAGACTTGAACCTCAGCACTGAAATAAATAGGACATGCTGGAGGGACAGATTCATAACCCAGAGGCTCCCTTCTCTCTGAAATAGAATCCCAGTCCAAGTTAGGCAGAGTCCCTCATTGACTCTCTTCAAGAGGAATCTTGATGAGTGGATGGAGGAATCGTAGGTTTACCTCGGGTATCACTTCTGTGTCACTGTTAGACAGAGGCACAGTATACTAACCTCGAAAAAGGGCATAGCAAAATTAATTTAAAATGGGTGGCGAAAGCCAAACACACTCTGGCTAGGCTTATAAATGCCCTAGGGCAGATAGCCTAGTATGACCTATGAACCTATGAACCTATGGATGGTTTACAAGGTGAATATACTCATAATCTAGAGGCTTTAAAAAGTTTAACTGTGAAATTAATGACAATCAGTACAGTGTAGCTTTCACTTGGTACAAACAAAAGCATGATGTAAGATTTGCCAAAGAATTCAAAGTAATAGTGAACAGGGACAACCCAATCACTGCAGAAATAGGAGTAAGAGAGGGGGGAATTAAAGATAATTCTGTCTTAAAAGCATTTGAGTCCTCCACTGATTTTCTATCAGTCACAGACACTCAGGTTGACTTTCTTGATTTTTCACCTGGTTATAAGTGACCAAACATTGCAGCCAATATTCATGTTATCCCTTCAGATATAAATGGTGTGGGGGGCATTATCCAAAATGACCTCATTTTGAGCAGATCATTTCCCTGATGCAAACCCAGAAATTAGTCATAATGATAGTTTGTTTGTTAATTTATCTAATTTTGTTTTGTCTGAACAAGAATTGTCCTTATGGAATAAAAGCATCAAGTTCTATGCTCACTCTTCTGTATCACAATCTCAGTGCGTTGAGGAGGTTAAACAATTTAGTACATTGTCATACCTATCAACCTCTTAGAACAAGAAATCTGGACAAAGCCTTAAATAACAGGGGAACAAAGGCCCAAAATAGGGGCAATTTTAAATATTGTTTTTACAAACATAGAAAGTTGCCAAAATAAGAGGTTTTGCATGAACATGTATTTTCTGAAGGGAATGAAGTCTGAAATTCAAATGTCTATCATTATTGTCTGACTTCTGTTCTCAATGTTTTACCAGAAAAAACAACATTTATTTATTTATTTATTTATTTTTACATTTGTTAACCGGGTTAGTCTGTCTGGGTTCTTAGAAGCCCTTTTTCAGCAGAGACTGGAGGAGAAAAGCTCCCAAAAAAAGTTTAAGTGAACAAAGATAAACACAGGTCACATTTTAAGTATACATACTTCTGAAGTAATTACATAACATGAAATAAAGGAATATGTAGAATGGATAGAAATACAATACAATACATATATGGAAATTCATGTATTGTATTATGGAAACAGTAATAAGGGATTATGGGAACTGAGTGTAACATGAGCAAACTAGTATGGAATATGATGGAAAAAAATGTGTAGGTAGTAGTAAGAGAGATAGAAGCGATACAGTTAAGTTAGGTTATCCCTGAATGTTTCTTGGGCATTAGTTTAGAGCATGAACATATCCGATAGGAAAAAAGATTTAAGCTGTTTCTTAAAGGCATTTTTGTTTATGAGGACCATATGAAAAATATGAGATAAAAATCTGGATATTCTGTAAAAAGCTGTACAGTTGAGAGGTATGCTGATTGCTGAACCTGAAATATTGGTTACACACTAGGGAATGGGATGACCAAAACTCTTAGAAATTGGATTTGGTACAGTTCAGGTTTAATAGATCTGAGTTTATCCCACTCTGTCATTTGAAAGACTTTTTTGAGTCTAATACATCCATCCTTAGCCTGTTTTTCCCATGTTTTACACATGGTATCGGCAATCATCTACAGCCATTGTTCCCACTAACAGGTGGCTAGCCCTGCTTCAACTGCTCTTCTGCATGACACAGTTGCATGTACACTCACACCTATGGCTAGTTTCGATTATGCATCCATCTACTTCATGTCTTTGGGATGTGGGATGAAACAGAACACCCAGCGGAAACCCATGTGAATACAGGGAGGACATGCAGATGTCACACAGAAGGCACCCCAGCTAAGAATCGAACAAGAGAACATCTTGCTGTGAGGCAACAACACTATCCACTGCACTGAGCATAATATTATGTATGGGTTACAAAAACAAAAAACAGCAGTTTTATTTTTTTTTTTCACAATCTTACTACTTTTGAAAAAACTGACCAAAGAAATATTTAAGTGCAATCTGATACTGTGATTGCTAATACAGATAAAAGTGATAAAGTTGTTATACAGGGGTGGGAATAATATAATGCAGAAGTTGGCATACAACTTGGGAAGGTGATTTTTTTTTATCAAGTTTATATTGATCCTGTCACTATTTTTAAAACTCAGATTGCTAATT